>NC_133620.1:327781791-328118354 GCF_048593235.1 Sminthopsis crassicaudata
AGTAATAATAATAATGATGATGAGAACCATGACAGTGATGATGGTGATGAGTATGCTACTATTATTATTACTATAGCTGGGAAAGGAAATGACAAACTACTCCAGTATCTTTGCCAAGAAAACCCCAAATGAAATCATGGAGAGTTAGGCACAAATGAAACAACTCAACACCATCACCACCACTATTACTATTACCACCACTAACAGCAATAGTAATACCTAGCATTTATATAATGCTTTACAATTTGTAATTTACAAATAGTATTTTAGCCTCACAACAATTTCAGGTTGGTTCTATTATCTCCATTTTACAGATGAGTATACTAATGCAGAAAGGATAATTAATTTACCTAAAATCACATAGCTAGCAAATGTTTGAGGCTGAATTTGAAATCCAGTCTTTTTTATTTCAGATCCAGAGCTCAATTGAGAAATGACTTGTATTCTTATGAACTTGACTCAGTTCTTTATATATTTTAGAAATGAGATCTTTGACAGAATTTCCCCCCCCAGCTTTATACTTCCTTTCTAATCTTGGCTCCATTGCTTTTGTTTGTACAAACCCTTTTTAATTTAATGTAATCAAAGCTGTCCATTTTTTATTTCAGAATGTTCTCTAATTCTTCTTTGGCCATAAATTTTTCCCCTTCTCAAAAGATCTGATAGATAAACTATCCCTTGCCCTCCTAATTCACTTATCACTCTTTATCCTAAATTATGTATCTATTTTGACCTTATTTTGTTATGGGGTGGGGTAAGATGTAGATCTATGTTGAATTTCTGACATGTTGTTTTCCAGTTTTCCCAGCAATTTTGTGAGTCTTACCCCAGAAGTTGGATTTTGGGAATTTATCAAGCCCTAGTTTACCATAGTCATTAATTGTTGTGTCATATACATAATCTATTCCATTGATCCACCACTCTATTTTGTAGCCAGTACCATATAGTTTTGATGACTGTTACTTTATAATAGAGTTTTAGGTCTGGTACTGCTAGACTAAGAGTCTTTGTTTTTTTCATTAACCCTTTGATATTCTTAACCTTTTGTTCTTATAGATGAATTTTGTTATTTTTGTAGCTCTTTACTATTTTAACAGTTTTGATTTTGTTCTTCTAGATGAATTTTGTTATTTTTTCTAGCTCATTAAAATAATATTTTAGAAGTTTGATTAGTATGGCATTGAACAAATAGAATAATTTAGATAGAATTGTCATTTTTATTATATTAGCTCTGTCTACCCATGATCTATTGATATTTTTTTAATTGTTTAAATCTGATTTTATTCATGTTGAAAGTGTTTTGTAATTATGTTCATATAATTTCTGAGTTCATCTCAACTTCTGTATTTCTGTTGGAACTTCAGACTCTTATTCTCCTCTTCACTGTCTTTCATACCTTTCCTTCATTCCCTCATGGAATTTTATCAGTTTTACCTCCACAATCTCTTACATTTGTTTTCTTTTCTATATTCACCATCAGTATTTTAGTTAAGTCCCTAACACTTTGTATGTGAATCATTGCAATAATTCATTATTGATCCCTAGGCCTAAAGTCCCTCTCCTCTCCAAACAAAATTCAACCTGGCTGCCAAATAATAATCCTGAAACACACATCTGACCGTGTGATATCCCTGTGTAAGAAGCTCCAAGTCTTTAGGATGAAATGCGAATTTCTCTCTTCATTTTAAAAACCCATCCAGTTTTATAACCTTTCTATCTTTAAAAGCTGAATGCACATTTCTCTCATTGACATACTCTATGTTCCAGTCTTTCTACTCTGTCACTCTTCATATACGAAATTTTATCTTCTATCTCCATGTCTTTGGTATAAATTTCCCATCCTGCCTGCAATGCACTTCACCCTCATCTCTATCTAATGGAATCTCTGATTTCATTTGAATCCCATTTTTGGTATGATCATTTATGTAGAATAGGTTTTCCCCCAAATCTGGATTATTTTATGCTAAGTGATGGAGAGAATGCTTATATAGCAATGCATGCCCACTTAAGGAGCACAAGAGCTTTGGAAAGGGGAGATAACATTTTTTCTTTGAGAGAGAACATATATAATTTTAAATTATCTTTGTGGCTGATTCCAGGGAGGAGAATGAAAAAGAAATTCTTGTAAGCATAGATGGAAGTTGGCTTATAAAAAGAGACTTAAGGGAAGTTCTTCTTAGGTGATGTAGGGGCTCCTTCTTGGGTGAGCTGAGATAACTTGTTCTAAGAAGGAGAGCTCATTCATTGTGTATATTTTTGGTATATTTTAATTTATAAAGTTTCTCAGATTTATATTTGACATCTCCTTTGATAATTGGTTTTGCTAACATCCACTGTTTATGATGGTTTGTGTGTGTGTTTGTCTATGTATGTAAAATCTATATTTGTTGGGGAAAGGCTAAACAAATAATTGTAAACCAAGTTTTCTGTTTTCTTGAACCAATAATGCTATTGGCCTTGAAATATTTATAGGAACGGACCTAGATAATTCAAGTCTATTTTTTATCTCTCAGATGAGTATAGAGTGGTGTCACAGGAGCCACCTATTAGTGACTGCTGGGATTTAATTCTGAGCAGCAGATTGTGTCATGTGAAAGAATGATCATTATACAAGACTGAGAGGCAATTACATTTTTTTTTACCTCTTTTCCTGTTTATATCTACCTCTACCTCTGATTTATTTCATCTCTTGTTAGGATTACTAGGTATATGGAATACATATTTTCTAAGCACAGCAAGATTATTATTGTTTTTTTTTTATTATATATATATATATATTTTATAATATTATCCCTTGTATTCATTTTTCCAATTTACCCCCCCTCCCTCTATTCCCTCCCCCCGACGACAGGCAATACCATACATTTTACATGTGTTACAATATAGTCTAGGTACAATACATGTGTGCGAATATCACTTTCTTGTTGCACAATAAACATTAGAATCCGAAGGTACATGCAACCTGGGCAGACAGATATTAGTGCTAACAATTTTCATTCCCCTCCCAGTGTTTCTTCTCTGGGTGCAGCTACCTCTGTCCATCATTGATCAACTGGAAGTGAGTTGGATCTTCTTTATGTTGAAGATTTCCACCTCCATCAGAATACATCCTCATACAGTATTGTTGTTGAAGTGTACAGTGATCTTCTGGTTCTGCTCATTTCACTCAGCATCAGTTGATTTAAGTCTCTCCAGGCCTCTCTATATTCCTCCTGCTGGTCATTTCTTACAGAGCAATAATATTCCATAAACTTCATATACCACAATTTACCCAACCATTCTCCAACTGATGGACATCCATTCATCCTCCAGTTTCTAGCTACAACAAAAAGAGCTGCCACAAACATTTTGGCACATATATGTCTCTTTCCGCTCTTTAGTATTTCTTTGGGATATAATCCCAGTAGTAGCGCTGCTGGGTCAATTATTATTGTTTAAAGAAAAGCATACATTTTTTTTTTTTCTCAAGCAACATCTGCATCAATAAGAATGATCTCAGACAGGTATCTCTGACTCTGGGTTATGGTGATCTTTCCTTGAGCCTGTCAGCTCTACTAAAAGAGTAGGATAAGAATTGTAATAACAAAATATTCTTTTAGTCTTTCTAATGTGCTGTGATTCACAGTTATGGTGGGTCTGGAGAACCAACCCTCCCCATTGGTGGTCACCTTTGATCTTTTCACAGACTCTCTGGGTTCCACACTTAAGCGTGGTCCTCAACAGAGTGGCCAGTCTTTCTCCTGCTACTCTTAAGTCAGGAATTTCAATTTCCTTTGGAGAAGAGGCATGGATAAGATTTCAAAGATATTTTATCAGTATCTCCCCTCAAGCTGCCCATCTTTTTATGTTTGTATATCACTTGTATATAGATATATCACCTACCTATACAAGCAGTCTATCCTGATTTTGCTTAGTTGCTAATGCTTCTTCATACAATGATTACTTTACATATATCTTATATTTTAATTTTCTATGGACATATTTCTTAGTATATATTCCCTACACATAATGGATTATAAGCTCCTTGATAGCCTGGGCTATTCTATTTTTGTCTTTCTCTGTCTAGCACTTTGATTAGGACCAGGCAAATAAACAAGATATAAAAAGTACATATTGAATGAAAATAGTATTGTTACTCTCTGCATAATCTTGGGAAAATAATTTAGTCAACCTTTGTCTCAGTTTTGTGAGCCTGAACAGAAAAACAATATCTGTTGTACTACATTTGAGGTTTTTAGTGTTGAGTAGAGTTAAGGCTCCCCATAGCAATGACTCTGCCACTAAATTGGGCATAGTAAAGTAAAAATTAAGATTGATCCTGGAAAACTTGGAATTTTACAGTAAGACTTTGAGAGCTACAGACCTAGAACAGATGAGAAGAAGTGTTGTGAAAGTGAAATCATATTTGGGACTGATGGGGTGTGAGACAAGTGTGCCATGATACATAGTCATGGTGAGACCATGGAGATCCAAATATGGCATTCCATTTTACTCTTATCCCTATTTCCTCAGAACAGTTTCCAAGTAATTCTTGGAGGTTCTAAATATCCCCAAATACTTTCCTTATTCTTTTCTCTCCTTTCCTAGTTGAGAGGTGGTGTAGAGCAAAAAAAAAATATTAGTTGATCTGAGCTCTAAAAATCCTGCATTTTGCCATTAGGAAACTTTTTGGGAAAATGTTTTTTGTTGTTGTTTTGTTATATTTCTTTTTTTTTTTGTGATTTCAAGAAATCAAATGGTGATTAAAAGAAAATGTCAATTATGAGCAATGAAGTGGAATGAATGAAAAAGTAAGTTTGTAAACATGGGAATGGATGTTGAGAGACCAGATGAAAAATATTTCTTGGAAATCTTGAGAAACTCTATATCATACCCTTTGGTTTGTATAGAACCTGAGGGCAAGTGCTAACATCTTTTAAACTTAAAATAAAAAGATGGTGAGAAAGAGGGAGAGGACCTTTAGGAGGTTGAATTAAGTTACTCATAAATGGGGCAACATTGGGTAGACAAATTTGATAATTCTCAGGGTGCTAATTACTTAATTATGGACTTTTTAGATACTGTATATAAAAAGACAAAAAAAATGTAGGGGAAAGAGCAGGAATGGGAAGATGTTGCTGTGTACACCTAACATTTACCATATATGTCACAAATAGGATATTAGAGGTTGAAAGCATCGTCTAATTCAAACCTTTTAAGGATAATTAGCTTGTCTGTGATAAATTAAATGAATATATCAAGTAAATAAAAATTTCATTTACATTTCTGAGTACATCATTTGTCTCTTGCTCAATTGTATGAGTACAGACTAGCTACCTGGAGGGCTCCAGGGTCAGCCAGAGTCAGGATAAATTAAAGTCCTTGGTCTTTAGGGGGAGAAGTGAAAGAAGTGAAAGAGGCAGGCACATTGCCATGAGGATTGCCAAAGATCTGGATTCTGGAATCCAGAGTCACCAGGCTCTCTCCTCCTCCTGTGGACAAGTGACTCTGCCTTCTCTCCCTCACTCTCCAAACACCAAACATTCAGCAAGCACCACCTGTGAGAAGAGCCATTTATCCAAATATATGCTAATAGAGTCATTGTCTCACATGGAATAGGTAATTTAGCCTTAAGTGCTTGGTTATCTGACTCAAGCAAACCTTTTTGGAGTTTCAGCGCTCTAAATCTCCTGCTTTCTTTTGTTTTAGAACACAGATGGTCATGCCCTCCCTGACTTCTAAGGAAAGTGAGAACCCCCAAAAGGAGGCGATCATGCCCTCCCTGACTTCTTAGAAAGAGAGATGAAAAACACCAAAGGGAAGTGGGGAGTCAAGCCAGACATTGTTAGTGGGTTTCTGGGCTTAAAGGGTCTTACTAGAAACAGGTATGCACAAAGCCATCAGCATGGAGGGTATTTACACAAGCACATAGCAATAAAGCACAGGCTAGCAGTGATGACTCTCCCCACAACTGGTGCAGGCTCAATGTGGTGTAACAAACATGAATTGTACATGCAAGTAGTGAAATAATAAACAATATGAATGAACATGATATTGTACAAGATTTTCAGAAGTCCTAGAAGGAACGTAAATAACAATCACATATACGCCTCCTTCAGCAACCAAGATAGTCCCAAACCAGTCTAGGTCAGTTATTTCACATATCAGGGAATCCAATGACTCCTGCAATAGTCTTTTTAGATGTTAGGGAATGTTATGGGCCAGAAATAGAAACAAGGTACTAAGTAGAATTGAGGAGACAATGGTTAAATCTAATTTAATCCTATAACAAATTGATTTAACCCTACAACAAATAATAGTTTCCTAGTGATATAATCATTGATTTATACTCATTGTAGAGCATATAAGCTAGAAGCTCTCAGGGCCAGAAAAGACAAGTACACTAGAAGCTTTCACAGGCTGAGACATCCATTCCATCTCCCACCTTTGTGGTGTCTGAAAGCTGAAGTATAAATCTTTGAATTCAGAGAGGTTCAGAGGACAGAGAAGGAGGCAGGAGCCCAAGCTCTCACAACCAAGTATTCATTTGTAATCCTAACATTTGTAAAATGTCTCTTCCCCACAGATTTATGTGTTTTTTTTTTAACTATAAAAGGAGTAAAAACTCCTGTTTTGCCTTCAAATTTCTATCTCGAAGGGATAGTATGAACTTTAGCTGCTATTGATCCTCCTATGCTAGACATGCAGGTGTCTGTCTTAATCTTTGGCCAGTGACTGGGCCAGCTGGCACCTCTAATGACTGTATGATCTGCACCTGTGTCTACCAATCCTTCCAGTGGTATGCCGTTTATATAGATAGTGAGCATAGGCCACTTAGCTGTCACAACTGTAGTCTAGGATATTCCTGGATTCTGTTGCTTGGAGTCAGAATCTGGGCAATTATCACCAGATTACCAATAAGAAATCTGTATCAGCAAACCTGATGCTACTACTTTTCCTGGTTAATAAGTCACACATCGTATACCTGTATTAGTGACTGGGATATTATCTGTACATTCCCCAGTTTCCCACATCAGTGTATGGATAAACGCTGTTTTGTAAGTACTCTCAGGAGGTAAAATGGTCAAGCCTATTGTGCCTGGCAGCAAGGGATCCATAGGCTGGAGAGGAACACATTCACCTCTCCAGGAAATATCTCAGTAGTTTCAGCTGCAAACAACTCTATTCTTCCCAATTGTAATCCCTTTCTCCCATCAGATTGCTTCCTGGCTGATTGGTCATGCCTGAGTACTGAACTTCTAAAGACTCTTTGGGTATATCATCAGCTGCCATCATGCCCCAAGTATTTTTTGTTTTGGGTCCTGGGGCTGCCCCCCCAATCCCATTTCCCTGAATCAATCTACATTCTGATGCCCAATGGAAGCTTCTGTTGCATTTTGGACATGGGATTTGGGGTCTTGTTCTCCCACCCTGTTTTCTCACTCTGTCTCTATGCCAACATTGAGCTTTCAGATGCCCTACTTCACCACATTGAAAGCATTGACGAGTCTCTCTGGAAGTCCCTTGCCAAAAGGGACCCTATTTTCCCATTTTCGGATCTTGGGAAGTCTGCATCATAGCCTGGGTATAAAAGGTATTTGTGCTCACTGTGGCACAGCATCTTAGCATCTTATGATCTTCTCTAAAGGAGCATCCTTGTGTAGTCCTAGTATAATTCTTTTACAAAACTCAATTAGCATTTTCTTTAGCAAGTTGCCTTATCATAATTTCTGTTGCTGCATTTTCACCAATAGTTCATATTACAGCTTTCTGCAGAGGTCCCACAAAATCAGCAAAGGGTTCATTTGGACCTTGTGCTATTTTCGTGAAGGCTTCTCCTCTGTCCTGTTTACCTGGGATAAAACCCCATGCTTTTGATAGCAGCAGAAACAATTTGCTCATATGCTGCTATGAGGTAATTAATCTGTGCTGAAGTGTCTGCATAAGAACCTACACCTGTTAGTCGGTCACAGGTGATTGGTATATTACCTCTAGTTTGCCTTTTTCCTAAGGCTTGTATTCTAAAAAGTTCACTATACTCAGAAAGCCACAACAAGTTTTGTCCAGGTTCTAAGCATATCCTTGGTATAGATTTCCAGTCACTAGGGGATAAAATTACATAAGCAAAATTTTGTAATAACATATTAACATAAATGTAGCCCCATAAAGAGTGAAAGCCTTTTTCAGGTCTTTGAGGATTTCTAGATTAAAAGGAGTGTATCTTCTACTTTCTTGACCTGACGGATTAAGATGTTCAATCACAGGATACATTTCTGTTCTTAAATCAGCTGTATTCTTCCCTTCCTTTTTGGTTTTTGCAATCTAGTCATAAGAGGGAGTGATTGCTGGGGGGTGGTGGTGGTGCTGGTGATATCACTGCCCTTCCCACTCCTCTTCCTCTCTCCACCCAGGAAGATGAAGTTGATGGGGGAGGGTCAGTAGTCTGCTTGGATGTAGGCAGAGTTGAAGCTGGGTTATGAAAGTGAGAATCACCAATCCCTTCAAGTTCATTTAACTCCCCTTCCCCCCCCCCCCCCCCCCCCCCCCCCCCCCCCGTGATGTTTCCATTACCCTCTCCAGCCTCTTCCTCTTTCTCCTCACACTTCCTCATCTGGCTGTTCTTAAAACATTTCTTTTTTCTAGAACTTGTGGGATTCTTTAAGGCCAATTGAATTATATTGTATGTATAGAATGTTTCCTTAGAAATTGAATCAGGGGGGCAGCTAGGTGGCACACCAGCCCTGAATTCAGGAGGACCTGAGTTCAAATCTGGTCTCAGACACTTAACACTTCCTAGCTGTGTGACCCTGGGCAAGTCACTTAACCCCAGCCTCAAAAAAAAAAAAAAAAAAAAAAAAAAAAAAAAAAAGGAATCAGGACCTTTATCATTGTAACTTTCACATAGTTAATCTCCTATTGGCTTCTAATTATCAGCCTCTATTTCTTCTTCCCTGAAAAATCAAGGGGACATACATTCTAATGTATCCAAGAGTCCACCAATCTGCTCCCAAGTTGCAAGCAAACCTTGCCTCTTTATTAGTCTGAGTATGCTTTCTATAGAGCTCCCAGGAAGTGGGGATGGGTGGAGGTGGGGGAGATTCTTTTCCTAATATCTGCCCCATTTCAGCTAGAAAATGAGAGTTACTAATTTAGCTCTTAACAAAGTAATTTCCCGTTTGTCTATTAAAATACTCACCCAATTTCCTTGTCACAAAGACTTCTTCAGTGAAATTAGGGTCCTTGATTCACACACTGGGCCCCAAAATGTAAAGTACAAGCTAGCTTCCTGATGAGCCTCTGGGTCAGCAGACTCAGGATTAATTAAAGTCCTTGGTCTTTAGGGGGAGAAATGAAAGAGGCATGCTTGCCAAAGATCTCTCCCACGCTCTCTCCTCCTCCTCTTGCTGCCAAGTGACTCTGCCCTCTCTCCCTCCAACCTCCAATCCTTACCTCTCATTATCTTAATACTAAACATTCAGCAAGCACCAACGGTGAGAAGAGCCATTATTCAAATATATCCTAATAGAGTAATTGTCTCACATCAAATAGGTAATTATGTTTAAGTGCTTGGTTGTCTAATTCAAGCATACCTTTTTGGAGTTTCAGCCCTCTATATTCAATTATCCATACAAGTATAGACAAAATAAATTTCATTTTAAAGGACTGATAAATTCCATAGATGTTGTTATATTGAAAATTGAATGATGCCTCTTGTTTAAATAATTATTTCTACTATAGAATAATAGTAATATCATCACTAGTGCTATAATTGTCATCAACAACTGTTATATCAGCAACTATATTTTATATTTACAATTAGTCTCATTTTTTTTGTTATATTCTTTAACAGAAATACTGGAAATTTTCCAGAGTAAATTTTGATCTTTACAACAATCCTGGAAGTTAGATTGTTATTATCCTCATTTTACACATGAGGGACAGAGGTATGTAAAAGTTAAGTGACTTGTCCAAGATAATATATCCAGTAAATATCTGTGGCAGTGTTTGAACTCCAATCTTTCAACTCCAGTATTGTACTCTCTCCATTGTGCTATGTAGTTGCAAAATCAACAGCCCATCTACTTCCTTTTTGAATCACATACATCTTGGATGATACATAATTTTAGCACATTTTCGACATATTGTTGCTAATAATATAATGCAGCTTAATGATATCTACCATATTTCTCTTCTATTGTCTATACTATAACATGTAGATAAGTGTACAATCCATTTAGTTTGTAGTCTATCAACATACATACACATATGCATGAAATCATATATGTATACATGAAATCATGCATGTATATATACATGTTTATGATAGCTATAGCGAATTAAAAATTAACTAAGACAAGAATTGAATGAAAGGAAAATAAGTTGGATTACATTTGGGAAACTAGGAAGTATACTCACATATCCTAAATGGTCTCCAATACCAAAAAAAAAAAAATAGTGCATTTAAACTTCAAAATTCTCTGTGAAATTATGTGTAAATTATGGAACACTATGATCTCCAAGTATCAATTTGGGGGTGGCTCAAAATTTTGCTCAAAATTTTATTTGGAATCCTTTCTCAGATTTATATAATGTCCAAGGATTCATTTTTGTTCTTTCTATTTTTTTTTTAAATCAATCGCATAATATTTCTTTTAAAAGGTCCCAGGTCAAGCACACTTGATCTTTGTTTTGGCCCTGATTGATTCAGAATTGTGTGGAACAGCAACACAATTCCTTACCCAAAATGATTATTCAGAGATTTCTCAAAGTGAAGATAAGAAGATTTCTTAAAATCTCCAAGAAGTCTGCTTACTGATTTTCTCAGAGAGAGGAGGCTTCCAATTACATTCATCTTTCTTATTATCACTACCTCTGCTAGCATCAGTCAGCAGACATTTTTCATACCATAAATTGCATCACAAAGTTCAGATTATAATCTACTGGTCCTCAGATCCTTCCTCATACAAATTAATGTCTCTTTAAACTAGTTTCCCAGTTCATTAACACCCCCAACTTTCAAGATTTATCTCTTCTCACTTTCTTTGCATAGAAAAGACTTATGCCTTAGATTTCACCTATTCATATAACTGAGCTGAACCAAAATCCTCTTAATTCTCAAAAATTCTGATAATAGTCCTTGTATCTCCTCTTTTTAATTTCCTCTAAACATAGCCTTCCTAGTTTCTCTATCCTTATTAACTTTATGTCAGACCACTACTTCTCTAATGATTTTGATTTCCTCTCTTCAGAGTCTAAGGTTGTGCTTTTCTCTTTAGATGGCTGAATATGTGAGGGTATAGAGATAGTGGGTTTTTTTTTTTTTTTTTTTTTTTTTTTTTTTTTTTTTGTCCTTCATTCTTGAAAACAACTATGATATCAGAGAGGTGGTGCCATGGCAAGCAAGTGAGTTGTATTTAAGTAAGGGTAGGCTGTGCAAAGTCACCAATCAGCCTCAATCTTTTCTCAAGAGTTATTTTGGTCTAGTATATGGATCTAGATATGGATTTAGATGACTGGAGGTAGCCCTGAATGCAGTGAGAAACTTTTTCAGCTAAAGTCTTTATTTAACAGATTTCAATTGGACTGAGAGAACGACCACTCAATTAAGAATTGAGGCAAAGAATAGCCTCTTTTACTTAGTCTCAAAAAACAAAAAATCCAATTTGGGAGGAGAAAAACCATCAGGGTCATTGACCAAAACAGAAAAAAATGGCTATTTATGAACTCTGAGTCAATCAAGACTCAAACATGACCCATTGGAACTGGCCTAGGACCTACTGTTGACTAATCAATGAAAGCCAGAGTGACTTGGATTTAAGGCAAGGTCCTTAAAGAAATCTAATGAGTAAGCCTCAAGATGTCTTCTGATGTTTCAGAGATAAAGAAACAAATTACATTCTTTTAGACAGAGCACTCACAGATAAGGGTATGATACTATATGTAGAAAGAAAGAAAGAAAAAAAGGAAGAAAGAAAGAAAGAAGGACCAAGATAAAGAAAAGAAAGAAAAAAGGAAGGAAGGAAAGGAGAAAGAAGAATGGAAAAAGAAGGAAGAGAAGGCAAGGGAAAATAAGGTGAGGGAAGAGAAAGGAAGGGAGGGGAAGGAAGTAAAGAGAAAGAGAAGGGAAGAAGAGGAAGAGGGATGGAGCCAATTTATCAGTTCATTTGGGGTCTCCAGTCTGGCAGGTCTAATTTAGAAAAAGACTGCAGCATTCCTGGATCCCAGAAAAGCCAAAGCTAGAGAGTAAGGCAAAGAGCTCCAGGCTCAATCACAACTTCAGATCTAATTTCAGATCATCAGAAATTTCAGAAGATAGGGATTATAATGGGGCATATGGGACCTGGACCTAATCACTCTATTCAGAGTAATTGGAATCCTGACTATAATATATTCCCCAATACAGCAGTAGCCAGTACTTCAATTAAAAGCAGTAAGTGGTCCTAGCCAACTTATTCAAGAATTCAAGGATTTCAAGAAACTGGCTCTGGCACAATTTCCTGCCTCTGTCATATATTGACAATGTGATCCTGGGCAAACCATTTAACTTCTCAGTGATATATGCAACTTTTTAAGACTACAAGTTGCAGAGAAGGTGCTGACTTGCATTGGGTAGAGGAAATTCCTTACTTGCCAGTTCATTATGCCAATGAAATCACAGATGTAATATCTATCCCTATCCAGGTCAAATAAAATGTATTTCAAGCAGCCATGAAGAAAGCTGCCAAGTACCAATGAACCATCAAAGGGTTATATAGGATTATGCACCAGGGATGATAAAGAAAAGCTCCTAATATAGCATACCAAAAATCAAAGAAAAATATTTTTTTTAGTAAGAGGTATCTTTCTAAGCCATATGTAGACCTATAGGGAGAAAAATGAACCTTGAATAAAGGAGATACAAGCTATATATAGTATCACATTGGAGAACAAAACTAGTGGAATGCTTTGTGGATTAATTTGACTCCCCTCTTATCACCTCCTTTCTTACCTTAGAATGTGGAGGTGTAATCAAATGTAAACACCATGTTATATAACATATAAAATGTTTTTAGATTAGGGGCAATATAATGGCCTCAGTTATATGTAGTCCAATTCTTTTACTATTTTATAAAGTTGATATGAGGTAAAAATTATAAAATTTTAACAGTTAAGGTCTTCAGTTAAGAAAATTACTAACACTTCAACAGAGGCTTAGTTCACTGCCTTAATTTAAATTTTGAATGTTTCCAGCTTACCTTTGGCTTCCTCCATCTCCTTTTTTTTTTCAGCATAGACTAATTATTCACATTCAGTAAAAGTTTTTAATATTAGCTATTAAAAATATAACAAAATAAGGATTAAGATAATCCCTTAGATAAAAGAAAACAACTATATCATTGGACAATTTTTGGGAGGGGAAGGTGGAGAAAGAATAGATCTTTCTGAATTTCCCTTGATCCTTAAAGATATGATTATGACTGAGAACTTTCATCCAAGTTTTTGTTCCTATGTGCCTGCAGGGACACAGTGGTCCATCATAACTTTTCCCTTTCTGTTGCAGCTCAGCTTCTAACTCTATTGCCTATTGTCTCTTTAGCTATTGCCTTTCTCTAGCTTAGTGAATTAAGACCAACTGGAATGCTTGAGGAAGCCATTTTCTTCCATCACCTTTTACTGTTACTTAGCTTATATAGTTCCAGATCCTTCCTCTCAGTCCTCCAAAACTTTCCCTTTTCCAAAATTTTTCTGTGTAAATTTACTTCTCAATTCTAAGAACAAGATAAAAGATAGGAAAACTTTTAAAAGATAGATTTTTATTGAGAATTGATACAATTGCAACTTGAATTGGTCCTTTCATCCAAGTCTTCCAGAAACCACTTCATAATTTTTCTCAATTGCTCTTAATTCTTCCAATTAATCTTTCCCTGGGTGTCTTTTCTGAATGTGATGGATTCTAGTTGGTCTCTAAGGAGGTGAATTCTCAAGTAGGTTGTCTTCCTGGAACAGATGCCATCTACTAAACTGGGAACTGAAGAGAAGGGAAGCTCTCATTTGGGTGACCTTCCTGGAGGTGGCAGCATATGGAGATGGGCAAGGGAGAAGAAAAGGTACATTTTCATTCATGCAGGATTCTCAGAAGTAATAACATCCAGCTGGGTACTACTATGTAGGGCTACAAAAGCAGGACTTATATTTTGACCTTGAAAAGAGGAGTCAAGTGGAAAGCTGGCACAAAAGTGAGCAATGGGAAGAGATAAGGCTAATACCAACCAGGCTTTACCAATTGCTTTTGGATTGTTGTCTGGGGTCTTGGTATTCAGGGAATTTCTTTGGGCCAAGTTCCCAAATACTAAATTGTTGTAGAAGATCTTGGCAGTTTCTGCCTTGATTTGAATGGATCCTGGTAGGAAGTACATCCCCTGAAAACTACTTCATTTTTAATGTTACAGCAACTAGAAACTTTTGGAACTTTTTTGGTTCTTGGTGGAATCACCTTTTCTTTTCCTAGCCCTGGCCTCACAATATGAGAACTTCTTGAGTGATATTTAAAGGAATGTGAAGTTGATTTCTAAAGTCATTCTCTTCTATTTTCAACTAGCCATAATAAGATATTTGATAAGTTTCTGATGTGAGATATGTATCTTGTAGTAAATTAATTTGGAGAGATGTTAAAAACTTTTAAAAATATATAGATACTAGATTTTGAGATTTAGTTGCAAGGCTTGCTGCTAAAATAATGTACATATTTTATGCACAAGGGTAAGATATTCAAGATCATGGTAGTTTTATTCTGAAGCTCTCAGACAGCTTTACCAACATTTGTCCAGAGACAAAGAGACACAGAGAGAGAGACAGAGAGGAAAGATAGAGATAGTGACATAGACAAAGTGATACACACACACACACACACACACACACACACACACACAGAGTAAAAGGGAGGGAGATAGAAATAGTGAGAGCAAGAGCAAAAGCAAGAGCGAGAGTGTGAGAGAGAAACGAGAGAAAGAGACAGAAAGTATGTGTGTATGAAAGAGACAATGTGTGTGTGTGTGAGTGTATGTTGCATGTGAGAGAGAGGGAGAGAGTGTTATTTTTGCTATTATTCCTGCTAAGTTCTAGAACACCAATAAATCATACAAAGACTTGGATGATTATTATTTAAAACAATTTTAAAGCCACAGTATAACTAGTTATATATCTTTAAAATTAAGGCTTCTCAGCTCATCTGAAACTTACTCAGAAATTCAGAAAACTTCTTTCTAAAAGTGCCTGTACCTAAGATTCACAGATAATTGTAGCAAATATCTCTCCCCCACCCCATGCTAATTTCCCCCTCTTTTTATCTAGAAATAGGTCACAATTCTTTACTTTCATAGTCTTTAAGTAATATAAACTTCATAAGTTTATAATAGTTGGGAGAGGGGAAATCAATTAGTACACTTATGCTTCCTGAAGGCAAAAAGAAGATAGAGTTATTATCTCTCTTTTAATATCTTATCATTTAATTCAGTGTCTACTTTTTTTTTTGTCTTGATCTGATAATTTTATTGCTGTGGGGAATCCCGGATTTTGGGGAAAAAAACAAACAAACAAACAAAAAACTCCCTTTACTAATTTAGATCAAGAAATTGGTGTCTTAGAAAATTGCCTAGGAGTTTTAAGTGGTTATGTGATTTGACCATGCTTATGAGAATAGGATATTACTTGTCTTTGTGATCCTAACTCCAGATCTCTATACTTCCATGCTTCTTATTTGCCCTCCTTAAGGTCTTAATAAATATTTGTCATTTGAATTTGGTTAAATTCAGATACAGGGATTAAAATCAACAACTTTATAAGATAGTTCTTTTTACCTCCAAAGTTCTATTTTTTTCTCCCATCTGAAAGTGCCTTCCTTTAACAGAGCTTTTCTTTAGCTCCGAGTTGGAATCATTGTTATTTTCATGGACATTATTAAGCTTCCTAATAATGTAGATAATTTATATGCTATGTATATATAATAAAAAAATCAAATTCCACAATGTTCTTTGTTTGGTTTTCCTGGGGGTCTTGGAGGCACCCTTCCTTTCAGTTCAGTAATCACTAAGAGAGTAGCCAGGGATTAAAGGCCAAATCCTTTATTATCTCTTTCAAAGTCTTGTCTCCTTTCCTGGGGCCTGGTTAGCTTTCTTATAGTCCGGATTCTTTATTATCTCCTTCCTGGGGCTGGACAGCTTTCTGGAGAGTTTTTCAGATCAGCCTTGGTCTCAGTGGACAAATGCAGGAGAAGAGCCTGCCACCAGTGACCTTACTGAACATTGAATGTCTTTCCTTTATTCTGAGAGCTCCTACCTGTCTTCCCTGCGCTCTGAAAGCTTCTCTTCTGTGGCTCTGCTTATATAAGTATAGACTAATTATCATATCACTAGGAAACCAATATTGGTTGTAAGATTAAATCAATTATTCTGAACCATGCTAAACTAAATAACCATTGTCTCTATCAATTCCACTGACTTAGCACCTTGTAAGACTCCTTTGTTTTAAGTTCTGGCCCATAACAAAATTCAGTTCACAAACAAGGCATTTTGCTTATCATTGGGGTAATACCATTATAAAAAACATATCTGTCCTTATCCTCAAGGAACTTCTATTTTAATGGGGAGGGGAAATGAAGGAGACATAACATATAAATAAAAAAAAAAAAGTATAGCACGTGGAAAATAGAATGAGGAGAATTAGGAAAGCCTTCATGAAGGAGGTGATAGACTGAGTTCATCATTTAAAAAGTGTTTTCAGAGGCAAAAATGAAAAGAGGTTGTATTTCAGGGATAAAGAGTGGTGTATGTTAATGCATTCCAGTAGAAGATGATGTATTGAATTTGGAAAACAACTGTTTAGTCCACTTTGGCTAAAAACATAGAGAATAAAAGGAGAAAAAGGAAGAGAAAGATATTGTTTAGTTCACATTTATATAGTGGTTTAAAGTTTACAAAATTCATTGCTCCCCAAATAATGTAAGACGAGTAGTATGAATATTATACTTACTTGATTAAAAGAGGATTCTGAGACTTAAGTGATTTGCCCTGGATCACAGAGTATTAAGACCGACCATTGACTCTTATAAAACAATAGTATTTTATAGCAAGATGATGATTTATAGATCACTCAATTCACCTACATCTTAAAGATGGAGAAATCGTGGGGCAAACAGACTAAGTGGTTTGTCTCCAGACAGTTAAGTAGGTTATTTATCAGAATAGTTGTTTGCTATCTTTTCTAAGCAGGTGAATTGTTAAGCCATCTGTAGAAAATTTCTCTCTACAGCCTAGAATATAAGATCTAAAGTGTATGTGTGTTAATTCCCTTTTACCCTCCCCTTTTTTCCCCAGTCCCCCAGGCTGCACAATGCTCCTGATTGAGTGATTGGGACTATGGTTTGCAATGAAAGAGATTTAGACTGGTATTTTTTCTTTTTTTTCTTTTTTTTTTTTCTGCTTACCCCCCCACACTTTTTTCCACCATCCTAATGAAATTTGCAGACATGGAAAGGAAACTCAGTTATTTATAGAAGTGGGAGGAATGTGAGGCCTAATTGTGCTTAGTCTATTGCTAAGTACGTAATCTGTTTGCTATTAAATTTTACAATCTTTCAGCAATATACACTTAAAAAAGAACTGCATAAATCTGACAAAGGAAAGCTCAAATGAGTGCTCCCAGGTTTCAAATCTCCTAATTGAAGTCAAGTTTTTGAGACTTAAAAAAAACATCCCCAAACAAAACATAAAACCCAACTATTTACAGGGTTAACCTATCTTGCACAGATCCCCCTCTCCACCTTGGAAATACTGGTTTATTCATTTCCTTTCCAGACTTGTAAGTCTTGACATATCTACCCATGGGCTGCATAAATTGTTAAGTGTTGAGCCATCATTTCTATGTGTGTGTGTGTGTGTGTGTGTGTGTGTGTGTGTGAATGTATGTGGCCTTAAGATAGATGAAGTCATCATGATAGTGTCAGATAGTTGAATTGGCCCCTTGTGTCCTGACCATTTGACTTGTGATGAAAGCCTATCTTTTGACAAGCTGAAAAATGAAAATGGACCAAACTTAGAAACATTCTGATGACAAGCAAGGTTGCCTCAAGACATGAACTCAGGGCTATGTAGGCCTGAGGAAGCCTGAAGTCCAGAAGTCTGGGCAGAAAATCTAGCTTCTCAGCAAAGAAATAGGGCACAAGTATTCAATAAAGACTGACAAACTTACAGAAGGGACCTTCAGATTTTACACAGTATAACACTTTTGATATGAGAAAATATTTTCTAGATTTTGTTTCAATTAGACTGGGGAAACTTAAAGGGCAAGAATCATGTCTTATGATAATAGCTCACATTAATTTTGTGACTTAATGTTTTTACAACATTTCCCCAACAACAGGAGATACATGTTTTATAGTAAAAAAATTATCCTCCCAAAAGTTAGGTAATTTGTCCAAGGTGATAAGAGGCAATATTAGAACCAAGATTCAAGCATGGTACCATGAACAGGGTAAGTTCTCAATGAATATTTGTTGAGTTTACTCATTTTTGTATCTCTTTATATTTCTACTAGAGTTGAAAGGAACCTTGGGATCATTTAAAACAATTCTCTCATTTTACAGATCAAAAATTTGAAGCCTAAAGAGCAAAATTAATTTGCCTCAGATTGCATAGCTAATTAATGGCAGGTTAGAAAGTAGTTCTTCTAATGCCAGGTCCTATGTTAAAGCATAATAATGCTAGTTTATCCTTATATATAAATTATTTCCATAATGGACTCTTGACAGTTTGTAATTATATGAAATCTTGCTATTTAACATTAGCACTTATTAAATGGGCATATCATTCACAAGGATCTTTTATTCTCATAAATCTCTGATTCCAGCTTCCTGCCCCAAACCTGGTCTCATCACCGGGCAATGACTCATTTTATAATCATTTCCTTCTCTCCCATCAAAATACATTAGTCTTTAGATTTTTATTCTTTGGTCTTTTAGATATATCTCCTGGCAATCTCATCAACTTCAGTGCTTCAATTATTGCTCTTTGTAGATGTATGTCATTCTTTCTCTCAGACTTCAGTCTCTTTGCTGAACTTTCAAAATAACATTTCCATCCACCTCTAGGTTGGCACTTAAGTGGCACAGTGGCTAGAGAATTAGATGTGGAGTTGGAAAAAATCTTAATTCAAATCTGATTTCAGACACCACGACTCTTGGAAGTTACTTAGTTTTTCTTTACCTAAGTTTTCTCATCTGTAAAATGGGAATAATAGTTTTTTTTTTTTTTCATCCCCTGAGGCTGGAGTTAAGTGACTTGCCCAGGGTCACACAGCTAGGAAGTATTAAGTATCTGAGATCACATTTGAACTTGGGTCCTCTTGAATTCAGGGCTGGTGCTCTATCCACTGCGCCACCTAGCTGCCCCAAATGGGAATAATAGTGACATCTACCTCCTGGTGTTATTGTGAGGATCAAATGGGATTTTCTTTTTTGTTTGTTTGTTTGTTTTGCTGAGGCATTTGGGGTAAAGTGATCTGCCCAGGGTCACACAGCCAGGAAGTGTTAAGTGTCTGAAGCCAGATTTGAACTTAGGTTCTCCTGATTTCAGGGCTGGTGCTTTATCCATTGTGTCACTTAGCTGCCCAACTGAGATATTTTTAAAACACTTATCATAGTACCTGGAACTTGTGCTTAACGAATGCTTATTTTCTTCCTTCGAAAATGTCACTTCCACTTGGATACTTCTCTATTACTTGATGAATACAAATTCATCTATCTTAGCAAGCTTTTCCTCCCAACTTTCCTATTTGTGATAATACACCTCTACTCTTTTCAAAGGCTCAGATTTATCTGATATCTTTCTATCATTTCCCTCCCTGACCATTCATTACAATTTTATTAATTTCTATTTACATTCACCTTTTATTTTATGTTTTTACTTCCATCATGTTAGTATAGGTCTTTCTCTCTTTATACTAGGACTACTGGAATAGCTTTCTATTTGTACTCCATCTTCAATCTTTCTCTCTTCCAATCTAATCTCCCCAGTTAATTATTCTAAAACACTATCTTATTATGGGATTCGTCTCCATTATTAAAGAATCTGCCAGTGGGTTCCCATTATATAAATTCAAGGATCCTAGTGTTACAAAAGATGTAATGAACTTGAGCCAGAACCTAAGTAGTTCACTTCTTATCTCCAACACTTAAAATTTCTTTGGTTATGGTTGAATCCCGCTTTATTCCCCTGTAATTGCATATTACATCACATGTAATATTTAATTCACTAGGTAGTTACAGTGCTCAAATGAGATAATGTATATAAAGTGATTTGCCAACTTTAAGGTCCTTTATAAGTATAAATACCTATTGTCTCTTTAATCATATGTTCTACTCTTTATAAGAAATCTCTATCCAACCAACCACATGGCATTTTTCACAGCTTCCAAATATGTTTGGGTCTCTTGTTCATATTGTTTTCCCATCTTTTTATCTGATGGTCCATTTTAAAGGAGTACCATCACCTCTATGCAGGCTTCCCTAACTCCTGCAATCCATAATCAATTCTCTTTCCTCTAAATTTGTACTTAATTTGGGAACCACTAAAAAATTCTGAATAGTGAAGTGACATACTCAGTTATACACATTAGAAAAATATATTTTTACACTAATGTAAAAGAGTGGTTTAAAGTGAGAAGAAATTAGATACTGGAAGGCTGGTTAGTTAGAAAGAAATGATGATCCTCTTCTTTGTATGGCAAGTACTTCTTTTGACACAATTTATAGGACATAAGCTTTGCCTTGTTTTTTTACCAGTAGTGGAGATAGGTGTACATTAACTTAATAAATCATATTCAGGGTAGTGACAAGAGCAATACCTCTAGAATCAGAATTCAGACCCCACCTCTTTCACATCCTACTTATTTGACTTTGGGAAAACACTTTACTTCCCTAAGTCAGAATTACTCCCTCTGTACAATGAGGGGTTTGGATGAAATAGTCAATGTGTGTTTTTTTTAGCTCTAGATCTATGATTTTGGTATACCTCATGAGCAATGGGAAGAATTTTTTTAGGGAGTTGGGATTAGGGACACAGTCTTTGAAGTGAAGGTTACTGGACCATATGGACCTTGGACTTGGTAGAATTTAATCCTTATAACAACTTCCTGTGAAGGAAGTAAGGCAAACAGATGTGTCAGTAATAACATTGGAATCTGGCATCTTGTGCCACTCCTTTTTTTTTTTCTCCCTCCCTTCCTGAACCAAAAAAAGCAGTGAAATAAATAATGTGAGAAAATATAGAAGAGTCAATTGCTTTTTAAAAATTGAAAGTAAAGATGGCATGGACAACATGAAGATGAAACTAAAAAGCAAGAAAATGGAGCCTCACAAATTGATGCCTGGAATTTTTAAGACTTATTTAAATATCTTTGGGATGGGTCCATTTAAGGGAAAGCAAAACAGTAATTTTTTTCCCTAATATATATGACTTAGAACATTGATGAAGAAAATATGTGAATAATGGTGGTTTCATTATCTGATTCTGCTATTTGCTTCCTGTGTATATCTTGTATAATCACTTATTTTTCCTTAGCTTCAAACATTTGTCGTATAATTTGGACTAGATGAGATGATCTTTCTGGTCCTTTTCAGCACAAAGCTATGATCATGTCATGAAAGACTTGGAAAATAGCACCATTGGCAAAGATAAAATCTTGTTGAAAATGATTTAATTAAACAAATGTTTGTTTAATTCCTAATATATGCAAGGTACTTTTCTAGGCAAAGAGCAAAACAAGACAAAAAAAAGATACACCTCCTAAGGAACTTAAACTTTACTGAGAAATACTAGGTACTAACACATAGGACAATTCAAGGAAGAAAAGAAAGTATCAAGCATTAGTAGAATTGGGAAAGGTTTTATGGAGGAGGTGATAATTAAACTAGCTTGCAAAGAAATAGGGTTCTATGAAGTAGAAATGAGGAGAGAGAGAATTTTAAACATGGAGGATAGCCAGCACAAATATATAGAAGACAGAGATCTTGTATTGAATTTGAGAAACAACTAGTAGTCCATATGGAGAAATAATTAGCAGCTTAATTTGATTGGAATGTAGATGCACAGAAAGGAGTGATAAGTCTGGAAATGTAGGCTGGAGACAGATTCTACATGGTCTTAAATACTAGCTGGAGGGATGTGAATTTTATCCTCAATAGAAAGGATCAGTCAAGATTTTTGAGCAGGGGAAAGATATAATCAAACCCGTGTTTTGGGAAAATCATGTTAGTAGTTGTATAAAATGGAGACATAAAGTACAGATAGCAGTGAGATTTATTTAGAAATTTTTATAATAAGCAAAAAATAATGTGTTCATAAACTAGGACCATATGATCAGAGAAAAGGGATACATGGAGAAAGATTCAACAGGAGATGGTAACTTACTAGAACAGGTCAGGGTGGGGAAGGAAAAGGAAGACTAAGATAATTCTAGGGATACAAACCTGGATAAATAGACAGATTTTTGTTCCCTCTGGGAAGATCATAGGAAGCATTGTTTAGATGGGAAGGTAATTGAGGTCAGTTTGGACATGTTGAGCCTGAGGTCTAAATAAGATATGAAGTGGAGATGCTTAGTGGGATAAGTTATCTGCATTGAAAATTCAGGATTAGAATCCAGGAGAGAGATTAGAGTTAGAGAAATAAATGCAGGCATCCTCTTCAAAAAAGAATAATTAAACCTTTTGGAGTGATTTGTGATCACCAAGGGGGTAAATTTAGGGAGTGAACAGAACCTGACCTTTCCTATTCCAATTCTTCTCTCACTCCATCCCATAGGTGAAACATGCAACCATTTGGATGCTCAGGTCCCCATCTGGCCCCATTTCTATTGTGATAGGTCCATGTGTTAACTGTTGACAGAAATCACCTGAATTAGTCATGCTTTTTATTATTATTCTTTTTATTATTGATATTATAATTTTCTATATTGATATTGTTGATACAAAAAATGACTGATCAATTCTTAAGCAAGTCATTAAGAGTAGGGGAGGAAAGAGATCTATTGGAGAAGTCACTGAAGATAATTTGGGAAGATGGGTGGAGTGGTCAGCCTGACTTTTGGTTTAGGATTTATCTCAGGCAATCTGATGACTAGAGCTCTCAGACTAGAAATATAGGATTACCTGAAAATTTATCAGAGGCTCATCTTTGAAATAGAAAGAGAAGTAAACTTGCTGGTGGTTGTTAGAGGGAGCAGCTTTAGGCAATATTGGCCCTAGGGACAGACATTTGCTAGTTAGGATTCACTAAGTATGAAAGGATGTCTGAAATATAGCCTACCAATAATCATATACAATTATTCAATGTCTACTTTAAGTGTAACCCTTATAAAGCTTAGTTAAGACAGAGTTCCTTCTCATAGAGTTCACAGTTTAATGAGTAGATAGGCTAGCAACAAAAATAGTTATAATGTAATTATATTACATAAGAATTTCTGACAACAAAATGTTATGTGAGGTTCAGGGAAAGAATAGGAGTGACAATGGAGAAAATAATTTCATAGCTGTATCAACACAATTCAACTGTGTCTGATACACTTAGGATCCTAAATTCAGATCTGAAAGGGATATCTAGTCCATTTATCTGGTCCAATTGTCTCATTTTTATAGATGAGGAACTAAATTTTATAGAGCTTAAATGACTTGTCCAAGATCATATTATTCATAAGTAGCCAAAATGGACTTCATACCCAGGTCCTCTGATACCAAATCCATTGTTCCCTCCATCATACCCCACCACCTCTTGTAAACCAAGAAAAACTTCTCTGTCTTTTACTTCTCACACTAAGTTACCAAATTTTGCAAAACAGATCAATATAAAATCTCATGTATTTGGTCCTTGATCTCTTTTCCCCCTGCTATCATCTGGTAGACAGCTATATAATAATATTTGGTAGAACATTGAATTTGCAATCAGAACGAGCAGAGTTTGAATATTGTCTCAATACTTATTAGCTGTATGATTTCTAAACAAGTTGTTTAACTTCTCTTATTCTTATTTTTATCTGTTATATGGAGTTAATATAATAAGTATCCCATTGAGTGGGAATGAACCTTGACTGAGGCAATATAGGTATTTTGTAAACTTAAAACTTTATAAGTATATTAATTCTTATTTGTATGAATAGTAAAGCACTCGTTGTTGCTTACCTAAAATTTTCTACTGATCGCTTTAAGATTTTCCTGTTTCTTTCTCCTCCCTTTAATTATATTTCACCAGAATTAACTTCTTCTTCTTCTTCTTCTTCTTCTTCTTCTTCTTCTTCTTCTTCTTCTTCTTCTTCTTCTTCTTCTTCTTCTTCTTCTTCTTCTTCTTCTTCTTCTTCTTCTTCTTCTTCTTCTTCTTCTTCTTCTTCTTCTTCTTCTTCTTAAATATATATACAGTATAAATATAAGGTTTAAAAATACAAATATTCACACACAAAGTAACTACATATGAGGTAATTTGTAATACTTGGGACAGACCAAAAAAAAAAACTTCATGGTATTCAAGTTACATTTTGTAGGATGATATTTTGTATGAGACATAAGAAAAGAGGAGTTTCATTGTAGTTGAGTGACTTCAGAACAAAGGCAGGGACTAGGGAAATGAAGTGTCATGGGTGAGGAACAGAGAGAAAACTGCTTGGCTAGATTGTACAAGAGGAAAAGGAATGCTGCTTTTAATATCACTGGGCAACCTGCCTCTTCTGTGGAGCCTCTAAGTCCTCAAAGCAGGCACAATTGATAAAACAATAAATCACTAGTTCCAAATATAGTCTATTCCAGTCTAGAACAGTTTTTAGGAGTTCTTCCTTAGTAGCTTAACTTCTGTTTTGCATCTTCCATCCACTTTCCCTTTAGATCCCCTTATATCTAATCTCTAGTCTTGTTATCATCCTTCATTTTCTTTGGATATGTTCCAGGTTGTCAATGATCTTCCTAAAATGTGGTACACAGAACTGGGGCCCAGTTCTCCAGATGTGGACTGATCAGGACCAAGCAGAGGAGAATTATGACTTCCTTCATTCTAGACACAATGCCTTTTTTTTTTTAATTGTCAATAGTATTTTATTCTTCCAAATACATGCAAAGACAGCGTTCAGCATTCACCTTTGCAAAATCTTATGTTCCAAATTTTTTTCATTGTTCCCCCCTTCCCCAAGACAGCAAACAATTTGATATGTTAAACATGTGCAGTTCTTCTACAGAAGAAAAATTAGATCAAAAGGGAAAAAAATGAGAAAGAAAAAAAAAACAAGCAAATAAACAACAAAAAGATGAAAATACTATTTTTCGATCCACATTCAGTCTTTATAGTTCTCTCTCTGGATACAAATTGTACTTTCTATTGCAAACCAGTTGAAATTACCTTGAACTTCACAATGCCTTTGTTAAATGCCTATGATATCTTTGTCAGCTGTAATGTCACACTGTTGATTCAAAAAGATTCATGTTTTTTAAGTGCATAAAATAAAATACATATTATTAAGGAAACAAATAATATTGAAATATAGTTACTAAAATATACTTTAAAAAAACCTCACAATTTTGAAACATCTTGAACTTTGTGGATCAAGAAGAACCTTTGATTTAGAACTTGTAAAAACTATGTGTATGGTTACATTTGAAAAAAAATGTTACATTTGAAATAAAAAAATGAATAAAACACATTTTGGAGAATATATCCTTACATTCTTCATCTAAAATTTTAATTATTTTTTATGTTCATAACAAGTAGGTACATGAATGAGCAGAGAAAAAGATCACACACCAAAGCACATTGGAATCCTGGTGTATTTGAGATATTTAATTCATAGTACTTCTTAAAATTGTTTTTCCCTCCTAAAACTCTTTTTGCATTGCAGTTATCTCTAAGCAGGAAAGGCAGAACACAAAGTTTCATTAATTTAGCTTATATTGCTTAAACATTTATTAGTTACTGTGGGAAAAGAGAAGAGTCAAAAATATGCATTTGCCCCTCAAGGAACTCATCTATCTGGAAATTTAGTTTGACTCATAAGATTTAGAATTAGGGACTTTACCAGCCATCTAGCTCAGTTCTATGATTTGTAAATAACAAAAATGAGATCTAAAAAGTAAAAGGATGACATTGCTACATAGGATATCTGGGACTGAAATTCCAGCCTACAGTAATAGAAAAAGCATTGAAATTAATATCCTAAGACCTAGTTTTGAACCCCAGAACTCTCATTGTGCCCTTGGGCAAGTGATTTCTTTCCTCTCAACAGTTTCCTCAAATAAAAAGAAGGAAATTGACTAAATGATTTTCAAGTTCTAAAATCTATGGACCTTAACTTCACCTCATCTTACTTCACAAACCAGATCTATTTTTCCATAATTCCTATGCTGCAATAATATTCCCTTACATTCATTTATCATAATTTGCCCAGTTATTGTACAATTGATAGCCACTCACTTTGTTTCTGGGGTTTAGGCTATATTCAAAGAAGACTAGATGCTCTTTTATGAGTGCTGCTTTCCACCTTTGGTTAGATACTTGATTCATCTAATTCTCAACAGTTGTTCCAACAAGTTGTAGCACAAAAGTAGTCATAGCTCGATAAACCATTTCAGCAGTAGGCTAAAACCAAGTTGAGGATCACTGAACGGTCTATCTCAAGGAGGGGGAGGTGGGAATGGGTGGATGAGAACAATATATTCCAACAACCAGGAAAGCAGCTGAAAATGTACTATGGAGCTTAAAATTTGGTGACATAGAAAATGCATCCAATGCATTTTGAGACATTACCAAGTCATTTTGACACTATCCTGTCACTGGACTGTGATGACCAATGACTTCATGCAACTCTGCCTCACTTAAATCCATTTTTTTATATGTGAATCAAAAGGCTTTGTGCCCATTTCTTTGAGGTAACAAAAAGCATTGCTATTAATGTTTTTGTACATATGGGTCCTTTCTCTTTTTAAAATTTCTTTCTAATATATGATATCAATAGTTCAAAGAATATGAGTAATTCAGTGACTTTTTGGATATAATTACAAATTGGTTTTTGGAATGTTTGGATCAATTCACAGCTCCATCAAGAGTGCTTTAGAGTGCCTCTTTTCCCACTCTCCCATCAATAATTGTTATTTTCCTATTTGGTCATTTTAACTAATCTGATGTGAAATAGAAAAACAGAGTTATTTTAATTTGCATTTCTTTTATTACTAATGATTTGAAATATTTTTAAAGAACAGTTGTTGATAGGCTGCACTTCTTCCTTTAAGAACTATCTGCTCTTTATCTACATAGTTGTATTAATTTCTTATAATATTTTGAATATCAGATTTTATTTGGAGAAATTTCTTCATGGTTTCCCCCACAATAAACCATTTTCTTTCTAAATTCTAGTTACATTGATATCATTAGTACAAAGTTTTTTTTGATTTGTTCTTTGAACTTCCTTCAAATGTTTTTGATTGTAAATTTTTTTGTTTTTTTTTTTCAGTAAAATTTATATTTAGTGGCCTTATTTCATTATATTATATTACTATAATAAGCTTTCAAACTACTATTCAAATAAGTAAAAGCTGTTGAAAGCTATTGGCAATCTTTACTTTCTAATTTTTTTCATTACTTCTCTTCACATATGATTTTAGCAATTTTTTTTTTTGCGTGTAGTTTATAAAGTAATGCTTTGGGACAACTGTAATTTTGTACAACTCCCTTGTGTAGAGAGTCTACTACTTCTTGCTGCCACCTCATACCCAATCTCATGTGAGAAGACCTCAGATTGCATGCTAATAATTTGTGTTTTTCAACTTTTGCTGGGTGCACTGTGTTTCCTGCAAGGTTAGGCCAGATATCTTCCATCTGCTCCAAAGCAATCATTTACACCTGTGCCAAGAACTGGGAAGGAAAGGGAAGGTCATTAGTGGGTCAATGAATGATCAAACCATGATTTATGTTTAAAAAGATTGTTCCATTTGCCTACCTCAATAATTAGGCTTTTCACGTTTAATTGCACAACTTCTCAATTGAATCAACTAATTAAATATATAATTCGATGTTAACAAGATGATTTTCATTAAATCAACCAAACAATCAACCAATTAACCATTATATTAGGTTAGAGAAGTTTATAGATATTGGATGAGTAATATACCACAAGAGGTCTGTAGGTATTAGATGAGGATATTTTTTTTCAAAGTATGGGGCCTTCTATAAATTAGCAAGCCCTGAGAGAGAATTGCCTTGGGTAGATGGAAGGAGATTGAGTCTCTGTCATCCCATCTTCCCTTTGGACAGGAGTGTCATATGAATTTCAGAGTCAGGATTTGTACTCTAACAGTGTGCTCAATGCAAAAGAAGCTTTTGGCAGCATTTGCATTGGGAACTGAGGACAAATTAGATATGCTGAGGAAAGACAGGTCTTCATGAGTCTTTAAAAAGCCCATAATCCTTAAAATACACCATAGTTAAGAAAAACTTCCTGAGTATCCTACAGAATCTCCCAAAAAGAGAGAAAAGAACTTTAGACCAGGAGTTTTTAAGCTACCCTTCTGCTCTCTTTCCCTTGGACTATGGATGTACTGGTGGGAGAGTGTATCACTCACTTTTAGAAGAACATTTTATTATTATTGAATCATCTCAGTAAATGTCTTTCTAAAACCTAATAAAGTCTTCATGGCTGATATCAACTGAAAATTAAGGAGAGCAATTGGGGGGATTTGTTAGCTTTAATATTAGAAAACCATAACAAGATCTCATGGATACCTCTAAAACTTTGATACAATAATAGCCAAGTTCTGGGAACCTGAACTATCAGTATGGGTTAGAGCTTGTATCATATGTGTTTGTAATGGAACTTTATTCCACTTGCAATTGATGGATGCAGAATGCAATGACCAGTACCAAGAGAACAATATATTTGGTTGTTATAACATTATAAAGAAAAACAACCTTATATAATTGGAGAACTCTGATCAAGGCAATGGCTAATTATACTTCCAGAGGCCTGATGATGTAGTACCGCTACCTACTTCTTGAGGAAGATAATATTGATGATGAATTAAAGATGTAGAAAGGACATTTTTTGAACCTAGATGTTTAAGTATAACTTAATAAAAATTGATGCAGAAGTGCTCAAGTGAGCAAAATATATCACTGAGAGTCCAAAATCACTGCAATCTAGTTTGAACTTTTTCCCCTGCCCTGACAACTCATGCTATTAATGATTTGAAGATATTCACTTCATTTAAGTCTCAGTTTTTGTACTTCAACTTTGATGAGACTTCCTTCATTTTATTGTTTGAGAGTTCTCCATAATCTTTGCTCTTTTAATAGTTTGAAAAGTAGCAGTAAACATATCTGGATCATGATAAGTATAATAGATCTGTGTTCAAATCACAATCCTGACTTTTTAAATTCTGTAATCAAGTGACTTATTCCCTCTAATTCTCTATTTATTCATTTGTACTTTAATATTTCCATATTTGGTTTTGTGATCTTATTGTTGTGAGTATATCTTCCAATGGTGGAGATTACAAGATTACAACTCATCTATACTTTGTTATCTTGGGTCTCTCATGTCCATGTCTTCTTATAAACTTACTATAGTGGGTCCTTCTTCTAATTCTTTTTCAAAGCAGCATGTTGTAGCACATGAGATGTTTACCTAGAAGATTGGAAGACCTGTTTGAATTTTACCTCAGAGAGTTATCAGCTGTATGAATCTGAAGAACTTTGTAGTCTCATTTCTCTTATTGGTAAAGTGGGATAATGATAGCACCTATTTTAAAGAATTGTTTTAAGCATAAAATGAGATATATTTTGCAAGTCCTGAAGGTTCATATGAGTGTTAGCTATTATTATAATTGTTACTATTATTACATGGGTAATAATGGGATTCGTTGTCTGTCCTTTTGTTATCCCTTACTTTCTTTACATGCCTATTCCATTTTCTTAGGATATTTAGACAACAATTTTAATATGATTTTAGGCGAAGTTCTTTAGACATGTAGGCAGTCGATATGTTTAGTAAGTACCTACTATATTCCAGGCATTGTGCTGAACTTTTCATAGTAAGAATATATTAACTAGTCTTTTAGATCTGCAAAAATCAAATGTCCTATTTTTTTCCTTATAACCCTGAGGAATAGGTGCCATTATCTTTCTTTCTTTTTTTTATAGATAACAAAACTGAGGCTAGAAGAGCAATACCTAAGTTTACACAGCTTGAAAGTGTGTGATGACAGAATTGAATTTAGATTTTTTTCTCTACATCCAATGCTCTATCTACTGTATTACCTATGTATCAATATACCTTATGTCTTTGTTCTTTGGTTGACTTATAAATTCAGTTCTTTGAAGATTGGTATTCCTTACTCATAACATCTATTAGTGGGAATAGTATTAATTGCATTGCTTATTTCATGGATTTTTTTTGATGGGGAAAGAATAAATGCTATGTAAATGTGTGTAATCATCACTGTCTTGGTCTCTTTTGTAATTTTTTTTTTTTGTGAGGCAATTGGGGTTAAGTGCTTTGTACAGGATCACACAGGTAATATTAAGTGTCTCAGTCCAGATTTAAATTCAAGTTTAGGGCCAGTGCTCTATCCACTGCGCCATCTAACTGCCTCCCCCCCTTTTGTAATATTCTTACAATTTCATCCTACATCCTGTTAGTTTTAAAAAATCAGATTATGTCACTTTTTTTTTTTTTTTTTTTAGCTTTTGTGGCTAGTATAGTTTTTTTGTATCCATAGAAAGTTTTCAACAAATGTTTGTTGAGCTAATGAATTAACTAATCAACTTAGCTTCCCAAATACCTTTTTAGTCCCAGAAACATGTATTGAGCAATGAATATGAATGGTTTCATATTTATTAATTCTGGGCAGCCTGAAAAAAAAGTATTTGATGGGAACATCAGGCATACTGAAAATAAAGAATAAAACATGTATGGGAGGTTTACAACAAAAAAGCCCAAGGCTAATTTAATTGTGAATATCAAAGTGACTTCTAGTTAGCCCACAGTTATTCACTTGCACAAGCTAACTGGCAATCTTGCCACTCACTCCCACTACTCTTAGAGTCTGCAGATTTTTGCTCCACATTGTAGAAATGGGTGTTTTATAGAAGGCTTTAGTTTATTTCTGGGGTAAACAGTAGAGATGGAAGGGTAATTGTAGCAAAAAGATTGTTTCCTATTGCAGTGTGAATATTCTATGAATAGCCAATTGGCTGATTGCTGCACACTTCCCCCAAAAAAGGCCAATTGGCATTTATTCCATTTGTCCTTGAAGGGATTTACAGATGTATGTTGGGAAGTGAAGGATGGTGGCTGAGCTTGTGTGTGTGTTTAAAGCTTTCAGTGCCTTCTTAATGAGGTTAAAGAAGAGGTGGAGGTTCAATTCTACATAAGAAAAAAAAAGAAACAAACAAAAAATATTGTTTTCTTCTCTATTGGGGAGTAGCAGAGTAAGTGCCAGTTGGCCTCTTGACACTTTGTAAACCACAGGGTCAATAGGAAACACACCAAGTCCAGTTGCCTACTGCTTTTCCTACTTTCCTTCTTACTGTTGTCCTGAAGCTTGTTAAAACTCTAACCAGCATACCACAATTCCTCTGTCTGCCAGCAAGAGCTGGCTGCTTGTCTCTGGTAGCCTGGAGGTAAACCAATTATACCACCTCTCCTGCTTTGACTCCTTACAGACAACTGAGGTTAATTTTTTTCCTCTCTAGATTTGTTTTCCTTTAGGTGAGAACTTATTTCAGGAACAATATATATATATATATATATATATATATATATATATAATTTTTTTTTTTTTACTTTGATGAGAACTCAGCTCTCTTATGTACCAGCAATTTGAAGAAAAAGAATCAGAATATCATAGTGGGATAAACACTGGCTTTAGAAAAGGAGGAAGTCATCTTTCCTTTATAATCCTTTAGTTTCTCATCTAAAAAAATGAGGGGGTTAGATGCTAAGATCCTTTTCAAATCTAAATCCTGTGGTATTTGTAAGACCTTGTATGTTAAAATCTTCCAATATTAGTATAAACTCACATTTACAAGATATTTTCTTTATGATAGTCCTTTGAGGTTGAATATCCAAGTATCATTATCCATTTTATAGCAGAGGAAATAGCCTCAGGGAGTTTAAGCCATATCCACAGTTTGTAATTAGTATGTGTAGAATGTAAGCTTTGACCCTAGGTCTTCTGACTCATTATTCTTTGTAGTACTATGCCATAACAAAATTGGAAACAGATTTTACCTGTTGTAAGTAAGGACTTCATCACTCTTTTGATCAATATTTTCTTCAGTTACAAATTTCACAACATTATATTGAAGATCAGTGAAGAGCAGATGGAAGAAACAAATTATTTCCTAAATCCAGATTCGAGGAAATGAGTGGAAATTAGAAAGTTGCTTTAATTTGAAGAGGGAAAAACGGGAAAATGTGAATGCACTTAAACACCTAACACATGCATTAATATACCATTCTAGAAAGCAATTTAAGAATTCTATAAAGAAAGTGAACAAAATTTACCTTCTCTTTGACTTGAAGATTCTGGGCTTATTCCCTGAGGAGATGTTTGCCAAAAAGAAGAGGCTTTATATATATACACATATATATGTAACATTTTGGCAATATTATTGTGTTACACAAAATAAACAGAATCAATACAGAGAAGAATGGAAAATATATGTGAACTGAATTTGAAATAAACAGTCAGGAAGACAACCCTCAAAATACTTGTTAAGACATAAATGAAAAGAATAAGTGAATAATGAAAATTCAATTTTGTGCCACTATAAAGAATAATTTTGGTCCCAAAGAAAAGATGAGAACATGATTCCCTCCTTGCTTTTGCTAAAATCAGAGCCCTCTTTGTGCAACGTTGTATATAATGCCACATTTTTGATGTGTTCATTGAATTTATGTATATTTTTCTTTTTAAAATATTTTTTGTTATAAGGGATGATTGTCTGGAAAGGGGAGAGCTGGATATAAGGAAAAATCTGAATGACAGGCTAAAAAGTTATAAATAAAATTTTTTTAAAATTAAGAATTTTTTTAAAAAAGAAAATCTACTCTTGATATAAACTCCAGAGAAAAACCTATCTTAACTTAAATAGACAAGAAAAATGATGTTGATATTTTTAATGATGCCTCATGGTTAACCATGTACTACAAAATATAAAATAGAATTATGAAGGGGTAGGATATTTGGGAATTTTAGATCTACATATAAAACCACTCTCTACTTAAAATTTTATGTTGCCTACACGGTGTCAAAAGCACTCTAGTTAAAATAGAATTTTAAAGACACTTAAAATTTTTGATGATTCTGCCTAGTTATGAATTTATCATCATCTCTCTTGAATAAGATAAAATATGATTTCAAATTAAATAGGGAGTTGAACCAAAAAAATCTTATTAATAATTTGCATATAAACAACACAGAACTATATGATCCTACTTAGAAGTAATTAACTACTTCCAACAGAATATTCAGTTTTCACTATTCAATATTTTTCCTTATAGAATATTAAATATTTACTTAAAATGTCTTTTGTATATCATAGGTATACATGTTCTTAAAGTGCATCATAGAGAACCTAAAGATTTCTTGTCTGAATTTGTAAGTTAAATTGAATCAATGGATAAAAGTAACATTTCTCTCTCTACATTTTCATGGCACTGTTTTTTTTTTTTTTCCTGGTTCTTTTTCCATTTGTCTGACCATCTTTCTCCATGTCATGTACTTTAAATGTGAGTCTTACCAAGGTTCTGTTCTGGAATCTCTATTTTTCTATACCATCTTATTTGATGTTGTCAAGAGTTCCTATGAGTTCAGTTATCATCTTTATACTGTTGGATCTCTTACTTACTTATTTAGCCTTAACCTCTACCCTGTCCTCCACTATTGAATCACCAACTTCCTATTAAATGTGTTTAATTGGAGATATTATAGCTACCTAAAATTCAATATATTTTAAAAAGATCTTTTTATCTTTTCCTCCAAAACATGCCCTCTTCCTTATTTCCCCATTACTATGTAGGGCACCATCATGCTCTCAGTCACCCAGGATTGGAATCTCAGAATCACCCTTGACCATTTACTCACATTTATTCCACAAATTCCATCTGTTGCCAAGTTTTGTCATTTCTATATTTATAACATCTGTCTTCAGTAATGAGATGTTTTTATAATGCCCAAGAATAAATTAATTTGGATACTAAGAGCAGAAATGAACAATCAGTTTTCACAGAGGCATTGGTTTTAGAACCAGGTCCAATTTGTGTGCCAAAATATCTTGTTCACAATTAATTTCCATCTAACCTTCCTCTCTACTTATCAGCCACTACCCTGGCCATCCACTCAACAGCTTTCTGGTTGGTTTCCCAGCCTAAAGTCTCTCTATGCTCCAGTCCATCTTCAAGAAGCCAAAATAATTTTCCTAAAGTACAAGTCTGACTATATCAGCCTTACCCCACTATAAAGATACTAATCTATTTTCTCTCCCTCCCACCTCCCTAATCCCAATTGCAGAAAAAAATAAAAATAAACATTTTGTAACGAATATGCATAGTCAACAAAAGAAATTCCCTCAACTGTATGCTATTATATGTACATGTACATATGTTTGTGTGCATAAATATATTCACATGCGTATATATAATTATGCAACTTTATCACTTTTCCATTAAGAAGTGACATCGGTCCTCTGGACCAATATCACTGTATTGATTATAGTTCTCATGGCTATCAAGGTTGTCTTTACAGTATTATTATTGTATAAATTGTTTTCCTGATTCTGACAATTTCATTCTTCATCAGTTTATAAAGACTTTTAAAACTGTTCATTTTTATGATATAGATGTTATTGTCTTTTGGTTAAGCTTACTTTTTTTCTCCATCAGTTTTATATCTTTACCTGTGTCTTGAAATTATCTTATTTCCTCATTTTTTGAAGCACAATCAAATTCCATAAAATAAATTATTTATCTTTTCCATAATGGATGGAATTATTTTTAATTTCCAGAGTTTTTTTTTAATTCATGACCAATGTAAAAATAGAATCACAAAATAATGAATGGATAATTTATTTTTTTACATGGCTTTTGATAGCTTGTTTATTCCTTTTCAAACTACATGTTCATGTCCTCTGACTATTTGTTAATTGGGGAATGGCTTTTTTTCTTACAAATTTGAATGAATTATGTATCTTGCACATGAAACCTTTCTCAGAGAAATTTGCTACAAACTTTTTTCTTATTTAATTGTTTTCTTTTTAATTTCAGCTTCACTGGATTTATTGGTACAACAGTTTTCTAATTTTATGTAATTGAATTATGCATTCAATATTTTGTGATATTATTTTTACTTTAGCCATGGATTTTCCTCTTAAACATAGAGCTGCTACATATTTTTTCATGTTTTCCTAATGTATTCATATGATTTTTTTTATTCAGGTCACATCCTATGTGGAGTGTATCTTTATATAAGACATGAAGTGTTGGTTTAAATCTAATTCCTTTATACTGATAATGAATTTCCCTAGCACTATTTAATCAAATAGCCCTATATTAGTGTCTGGAGTTTTTCTGTTTATTGAATGCTAATACAGCTGATATATATATATATATATATATATGTTGCTTCTGTATTTTGTGTAGCTAATTTATTCCACTGGTCAATCTGTATTTTTAAATTAATATTAAATTGTTTTGAGAATGACTGCTTTATTATATAGTTTGAAATTCAGCAAAACTAAGTTTGCCAGGTGCCTATTCTTTTTTTTTTATTATTTAATAGTTTTTATTTACCAGATATATGCATGGGTAATTTTACAACAATGATAATTGCCAAACCTTTTGTTCTAATTTTTCCCCTCTTCCCCCCTCTCCCACACAGATGGCAGGTTGACCAACGTGTATATGATAGAGTATAAGTTAAATACAATATATGCATACATGTTCAAACAGTTGTTTTGCTGTACAAAAAGAATTTGACTTTGAAATAGTGTGCAATTAGCCTGTGAAGGAAATCCAAAATGCAGGTGGACAAAAATAGAGAGATTAGGAATTCTGTGTAGTAGTTCATAGTCATTTCCCAGAGTTCTTTCGCTAGGTGTAGCTAGTTCAGTTCATTACTGCTCTATTGGAACTTATTTTGGTTCATCTCATTGAAAATGGCCACGTTCATCAGAATTGATCACATATAGTATTGTTGTTGAAATATACAACAATCTCTCAGTCCTACTCATTTCACTCAGCATCAGTTCATGTAAGTCTCCCCAGGCCTTTCTAAAATCATCCTATTGGTCATTTCTTACAGAACAATAATATTCCATAATATTCATATACCACAATTTATTCAGCCAATCTCCAATTGATGGACATCCATTCATTTTCCAGTTTCTGGCCACCACAAAGAGGGCTGCCACAAACATTCTTGCACATACAGGTGCCTTTCCCTTCTTTAAGATCTCTTTGGGATATCAGCCCAGTAGTAACACTGCTAGGTCAAAAGGTATGCACAGTTTGACAACTTTTTGACCATAGTTCTAAATTGCTCTCCAGAATAGCTGGATGTATTTACAATTCTACCAACAATGTATCAGTGTCCCTGTTTTCCCACATCCCCTCCAATATTGTGCATTATCTTTCCCTGTCATTCTAGCCAATCTGACAGGTGTGGAGTGGTATCTCAGAGTTGTCTTATTTTGCATTTCTCTGATTAATAATGACTTAGAGCATCTTCATATGGCTAGAAATAGATTCAATTTCTTCATTTGAGAATTATCCTTTGATCATTTATCAATTAAAGAATGGCTTGATTTCTTATAAATTAGAGTCAATTCTCTATGTATTTTTGAAATGAGGCCTTTATTGATACCTTTGACTGTAAAAATATTTTTCCAGTTTATTGTTTCCATTCGAATCTTATCTGTATTAGTTTTGTTTGTACAAAACTTTTCAATTTGATATAACCAAAGTTTTCTACTTTGTGATCAACAATGGTCTCTAGTTCTTCTTTGGACATAAAATCATTCTCTTCCACAGGTCTGAGAGGTAACTATCCTATGTTCCTCTAATTTATTAATAATCACATTCTTTATGCCTAGGTCATGAACCCATTTTGACCTGAACTTGGTGTATGGTGTTAAGTGTGGGTCACTGCTTAGTTTCTGCCATACTAATTTCCAATTTTCCCAGCAATTTTTATCAAACATTGAGTTTTTATCCCAAAAGCTGGGGTGCTTGGGTTTGTCAAACACTAGATTATTAAAGTTATTGATTCTTTTGTCCTTTGGACTTAACCTATTTCACTGATCAATTAGTCTATTTCTTAGCCAATATCAAATGGTTTTGGTAACCGCTGCTTTATAATATAATTTTAGATCTGGTACAACTAGGCCACCTTCATTTGACTTTTTTTTCATTAATTCCCTTGAAATAATTGACCTTTTGTTTTTCCATATTAACTTTGTTGTTATTTTTTTCTAGGTCATTAAAATATTTTTTTTGGGAGTCTGATTTGTATAGTGCTAAATAAATAGATTATTTTAAGTAGTATTGTCATCTTCATTATATTTGCTCACCCTATCCAAGAGCATTTAATATTTTCCCAATTGATTAGATCTGACTTAATTTGTGTGGAAAGTGTTTTGTAGTTTTGCTCTTATAGTTTCTGATTTTCCCTTGGCAGATAGATTCCTAAATATTTTATACTATTGGTAGTTACTTTTAATGGAATTTCTCTCTGTAGCTCTAACTGTTGGATTTTGTTAGTGACATATAAGAATGCTGATGATTTATGTGGATTTATTTTGTATCCTGCAACTTTGCTAAAGATATGGATTATTTCTAATAGCTTTTTAGTTGAATCTTTGGGGTTCTCTACATATACCATCATATCATCAGCAAAGAGTGATAATTTAGTTTCCTCATTACCTACTCTAGTTCTTTTCATCTCTTTCTCCACTCTTATTGCCCAAACTAGCATTTCTAATACAATATTGAATAGTAATGGTGATAGTGGGTAACCTTGTTTCACTCTTTATCTTATTGGGAATGGTTGCAGTTGATCCCCATTATATATATATGATGCTTACTGATGGTTTTAAATAGATGCTACTGATTATTTTAAGGAAAAGTCCATTTATTCCTAAACTCTCAATTTTTTTAAAATAGGAATGGATATTGGATTTTATCAAATGCTTTTATTTTTGCACCTATTCAGATGATCATATGGTTTTTGTTAAATTGTTTATTAATATGTATTTAATAATATTAATTATACGGATAGTTTTCCTAATATTGAACCAGCCATGCATTCCTGCTATAAATCCTACTTGATCATGATGTATTATCCTGGGGATGATTTTCTGTAGTCTTTTTGCTAATATCTTATTTAAGATTTTAGCATCAATATTCATTAGGGAGATTGGTCTATTATTTTCTTTCTCCGTTTTTCAATCTACCTGGTTTGGGTATCAGTACCATGTCTGTGTCATAAAAGGAATTTGGTAGGACTCCTTAATTCCCTATTTTTTCAAATAGTTTATATAGCATTGGGGCTAATTTTTCTTTGAATGTTTGGTAGAATTCACATGTAAATCCATCTGGTCCAGGAGATTTTTTCTTAGGGAGTTGATTAATAGCTTGTTCTATTTCTTTTTCTGAAAGGGGACTATTTGAGCAGTTTACTTCCTCCTCTGTTAAATCCCTTTCCATTCCTTGTACCCTTCCCTTATTACTCTTTTCATTTTTCCTTTTCCTCTCCCCCTTTTTAATGAGGTGAGAGAGAATTCTCTGTAAAACAAATATGTCAATTATTTTCTCTTCGAACCAATTCTGATGAGAGTAAGATTCACACAATATTCCTCCTCCTCTGTATTCCCTCAGATATGATAGGTTTTCTTTGCCTCTTTGTGGAATGTAGTTTCCCTCTTTTTATCTCCCCTTTTCCCTTTCTCTCACACTATCCCCTTTCAATTTCTACTTACTATTTTGGTTGTATCAGTAAAATCAAATTATACATGTAGTGTTAATGTATATCACAGCAGAAATACAGTTCTCAGGAGTTCTTTTTACCTTTTTCTGCTTCTCTTGAGTCCTATGGTTGGAGATCAATTTTTTTTTTTGAGATCTGATTTTTTCCTTAGAAACAAATGGAATTCATCTGTTTCATTAAATGTCCATCTTCTTCCATGGAAGAAAAAGAGGGCCAGATTCCAGGCCCTTTGATCCTCTAATGTAGAGGCAGCTAGATCTTGAGTAACCCTTATTGTGGCACCTGCTGCCTATTCTTTTCATTATTTCCTTTAAGATATTTGAATTGTTCCACCTCATATGAATTTTGGTATACTTTTTCCACTTCTAAAATATAATAATCTTGTAGCTTGATTTATATGGCATTGAATAAATTAAATAGTAGGTAGCATCATCATTTTTTATCATATTGGACCTTTCTACTTATGAGCAATCAATACTTTTCCAATTATTTAAGTGTTTTTATTTCTATAAATACGGCTTTGTAGTTGTATTCAAGTAAGTTATTGGGCATACCTTGATAAGTGCACTACCAAATATTTATATATTCTGTAAAAATTTTTAAAGGATTTTTACTTTGTATTTTTCTGTTTCCTTTTATTAGAATAATATAGGACTACTGATAATTTGTGTGAATATATTTTATGTCCTACAAGTTCGATAAAGTTAGCACTTCAATTAATTTTCAATTGACTTTTAAGAGTCTTTTAAATATACCATAATATATCTGCAAAAATGATGATTTTGCTTCATCTTTACCTAAATTTCTTCTATTAGTTTTCTTTTCTTGTGTTGTTACTAGGGTTAGTTTTCTCATATAATCTTAAATAGAATTGGTGACATTGGATGATCCTGTTTTACCCCTGATTTTGAGGAAAGGATTCTGTTTTATCTCCCCTACACATAATAAATTTTTTTAGACATATACTATTTTCCATAATAAGGAAATGGCCATTTTATTTCTATTTTCTAGTGTTTTTAAACATATGTGGGAGATGAAGATAGTAGAGAAAAAGAAGTAGAGCAGAGTAAATTGTACAATTCCTACCACTAAATCTAACTACTAAATAAATTACCCTCTTATGCAATCTAGACTTGTAAAAAATAAAAATAATTTTAAAAATCTATAAATAAAAAAGTCCTCAATGGCAAGAAATCTTCTGAAGGACAAACTCTGAAAGTGAAACCAAAAGACTTCCTGATAAGGTTAAAATAAAATAGAGTAAAGAAAGAGAAAACCTACTAAATGAAAATCAAAACAAAACAAAATACTTTAGTGTGAAGAAATAAAAGCCTCGAACTGAGTGCCTATTGCTTTTAGAGAAAAGCAAACCACAAGGGGAGAAAATCAGTCTTGCCTGGTTATGGAGGAAAACCATCTTAAGTTTAAATATTTTTATAAATTTAAATATTCATTTAAAACTTTTTCATCATCCTCCTTCCCATAAGCAAAAGACCTCAACTAGCTCTATTCCATTAAAGAAAGGTAGTCCCACTGAGGGGGAAAGAAAAAGCTCTTTCCTCTCTGCAGTCAAAGAGAGTAGCTTCAATTGAGACTGCTCATAGGAGAGGGGAACTTTAGTATCTTTGGTGAAAGATAACACATGATTTGAAATCTTAAGCCAAAGAAAGAGAAAGTCTGGCTTAAAAAAAAAAAAAAAAGTAGTATAAAGAAAAAGTCCTCAAATTGATTTGATTTTCTAGAGGAGTAGTAACTTAGAACTCAACTTCTGATGTTGAAAGAGTAAAAATGAGTAAACAAAACAACAAAAAAAGATTTTTGTAATGCCAGGGGGAACCAAGACAGAAACCTATCAGGAAAAAGCCCCCAAACTCCCACAGTCCAACTTTAAAGAAAAAAAATGTTTACTGACAACAAAGATTAGAATTTTTTGAAGAAATGATACAATAGTTTAAAAAGTTATTAATGAAGTTATAGTTATATAAGGAGAGTTGGAGAGAAAAACAACAAAAGCTTATTAGAAGATCTATGAGATCTTATCCTAGTAACAAACTCTTTAAAGTCTGAATGAATGAATCAGTCAATAAAAAAGAATGATTCCAGAAGACAAGAAGAATTCCTAAATGGTAAACAGGATAAGAAAACTGAGAAAAATGTAATATAGAGTATATTTAAAAATTGACCTGGAAAATATATCAAGCAGAAATAACTTGAGAATCATAAGGTTACCTGAATTCATTTTCTAAAAAATAAAGAACATGAATATCATATATCATGAAGCCATTAAAGAAAACTTCCTTGACATGTTATGAGGATAATTTGAAAACAGAATCAGTAACTTCCATACAGAAACAATAAATGCAAATTCCTACAATTTCATTGACAAAATCCAGAGCTTTCAGGAAAAAGAAAAAGAAAATACTTCAAATAAAAACAGAAAGACTACAAATATTGAAGAACTACAATTAGAATTTTATAAGATTTAGCAACTGTCACTAAAAAGTAGTAGAGAATATGGAATGAGATATCTGAAAAGACAAAAGATAAAGGTCTATAATCAAGAATAGCTTAAATTTAGATTAATCCAGCAATGAAAAAAATGGATTTTCAATAAAATAGAGGACTTCTAAATATTCTTCATGGGAAAAAAAGGAGCTATAAAACTCCTTTGAAGTTTAAATAAAAAAGTCAAAAGAAAAATAAAAAAAGTTACCTAAAGTGATTATAAAGAAGGGACTTCATAAGGATGAATTTGCATTTTATTGGTTGCTTTGTAAAGATTCAGAACCTAAATGTCACTATATCACAAGGGTCATAGTTAAATTGTCAAATTGAGATAGAAGAGCTATAATTAGCTTTGTTATGCTTTGAAAATAATGTAAGGAAGAAAGAAAGGAGTCAAGACAGTAAAAAAAATTCATGGAAAAAATGAAGGAACTTGTTTTATTGTATATATATATATATATATATATATATATATATATATATATAAACACACATATATGTACATATATAAATGTACACACATATGCTTATGATTATGAATGAAATGAATAAGACAGGGGAGAGAGGATATTATTTGAATTTCCCTTTCATCTAAACTAGTACAAATAGGGCAGAACATAGTTCTAAGTAGGAATTCAACTGAACAAGAATACAGATAGGACAGAAAGAGGATGAAAGAGGGTATATATTCAGAGAAAGAGTAGATTCAAGGAGTAATTAATTTTAACCAAAACAATCTTTGTTTGGAGAGGGAATAGTGAAGAGAGAGGTAAAATTAGGAGAAAAAAGAAACTGCAATCCAGAAACAAATAGATGAAGAGGAGTATTGAAAAGAAAAAGTATAAGAATAAGGAAGGAAATAAATAGCTATAATACTGTGTAGTTATTGAATGGAATGAACTCATCTATAAAATGTTGGAGGTTACCAGAATGGATTAGAAAGCAAACTCTAACAATGTGCTGTTTAAAAGAAATTCACTTGAATATAAAGATCCAGATAAAATAAGGGACTATAGAAAAAGTCATTATGCTTTAGTTGAATATATAAAAGGCAGGGTAACAATTGTGATTTCACTCAGGCAAGGCACCAGAAAAAAATAGAGATAAAGGGAAATAGCATTTTACTGAAAGATTATAAAGACAATAAATTGATTTCAATACTTATGTTGCTGCATAGAATCTATATATTTAAAAGAAAATATAAATGAAATACTAGTAAAAGTATAGTAAAGCTATACTATTGGGGTATCCCCAATTATCCTAGTTTACCCCCATTAATCCTAGATAAATCTAATTTAAAAATAAACAAGAAAGAAATTAAGGATCTAACTAAAATTTTTAGAAAAAATATAGACATTTTTCTTTTCCCCTCATGTTTTAAAATTTAAATTATATCATTTCAAAATTAGATTATCAATACAATCAGGAAAATGCATTTACCAGCTTTTCTTGGAGCAACTCTCATCTTTGGCTAAAAACCTACTCTTATATCTCTATCTTTTAAATCTCATCTTAAAGTTTAAATCCCTTTCTCATACACCATCTTTATGTTGGTCTACTCACTAATAGAATAATAAATTTTTATTTTATTTATGCATAGAGTAAAAATTGAATCCATTATTATTGATGAGGTCACGTAGAAATAGAAAGTGTAGAATGAAAATAGGAATTAGGAGAGAGTCTTGAAGTATGCATTTAATTAGTGAGCTTACATGAATAATTAACCAACACATAAGACTTCAGAGTGGTCAGGCAATGGAGTGTAGAATCAGAAGCGATTATTGTCACAAAATTCTAGGAGAGAGTGTTCAAGTGGAGAGTCTGGTGAATAGTGTCAAATAATGCATGTAGAATGAGAAAAGATCATAAAAATTAGCAACTAATAATATACTATTTATAACTGCAAATATACACAGAGGCATCAGCAGGACACAATATAATAAATTAAATCTAAGGATTTCTAATTATTTCCAACAAGGTAGATGAGAGAATGGATAGGGATAAAAAAATGAAGAACTGCAGAATCACAGAATCTAAGAACTGGAATGGCCTTCTAACACCATCTAATTCAAACTGTTTCTAAATTAGAATGTTCTCTACAACATCTCCAAGTAATCAAATACTGTCTCATACATCAGTGTGATATGATTTGCTCTGCTTGGTCCAATAGGTGAAATACTTAGGAACCCCAATTAGAAGTATTGTCATTATATTTTGCCACAACTCTATTCTTCTGTGTGTGTAAGAACAAATTGGTTTGATGTAAAATAGAAAATAAACAAACAAATCTACGGCTATTTTAGAGTACAGAATATGTTTTCAAGCTTTCTTCTTGCTACCAGGCAGAAGGGAGCTCTTCTTGAAACTACTCTAAAGGCTCAATACCCCTTGCAATTTGGTTTCTTTCTTTGTCTAATCACTAGTTCTTAAACTGGAGTTCATAGACTTAAAAAATTGATAACTTTATTTCAATATAATTGCTTTCCTTTATAATCTGATGAGTTTTATGATATGTATTTTTAAAAAATTCTGATAGCTATAGGATTTCCAAGATTGAAAAGAAATCAATGGCACACACACATACACACACACACACACACACACACACACACACACACACACTCTTAATCCAAAACCCTTTTTGTTCATCTTCAAGTCTTTTTCCACTTGTCTTAGATGTGAAAACGACCAACTGGTCCTAATTGCCCCTTTACTTAACCCATAATATCCTTGACAATATCATTAGTTCTAAATGCCTTGTCTACCAGGTCATTTGGTCTTAATGTTAAAACCAGTCTTGCATGTATGGTTTCTACTGGAATGCTCTCATGTTAAATGGAATAAAAGATTCAGACCTAGGTAGGGAGGAACAATAATTAATGACTCCTTCCATTATTTTCTCAATTGAATTGGGCAAGATCAACTCCAGTTTGATTGATGAAAACACCAGTCAATCCCAGGTTTATCTTAAAACTGGCTGAAAGATGATGAAAAATCTGTGGGCTTTATTCATATTTTTATACAAATAAAATTTCTGAAAGTCATGTCTCCGTGAAAAGAAGGTGTAAATTTAGCTTGAAAAGATATATATTTATCTACTTGTCTATGTCTATCTGCAAATACTTTTAAAAGTTTCTTTCTTAAATAACATGCTTTTAGGAATATTTTAGATGAATATTCACTTTACAAATTGCAAAGAAACTTTATTTTTACAGATAAGGAAACTGAGCTGGCAGAGCAACACCTAAATTCACACAACTTGAAAGTGTGCGATGACAGAATTGAATTTAGATTTTTTCTCTGGGTCCACTGCTCTATCTACTGTATTACCTAATATTAGTGATTTTTATCCAATTGCATAATAATACAGGATAACCAAACATTTTCATTCTGTTGGGATGCAAATAAAGTCTCTTACATCTTATCAAAGACCTAAAAAACATATAAGTATATCAAATTACATATAAAGTCAATGGAAAGTAATGGAACACTCAGTAGGAATAGTGTCAAGTGGGAGGTGACATGAGCTAAGCTTTGACCATGGATTCAAAAGGAAACCATCTCTTATCCTCAAGAAACTTATATTCTAGGAAGGATTGTTTTGGCTTAGTAAATCACAAAACATGTGGATGGAGCCCTAGAGGTACAGACTCCTATGCAAACATTTCCTATATAAAGGTAAATATTAATTTGATTCCAGATAAAGAAAATAGGTGAAGATAGAAAAAGATGGTAATGAGTAGATGAGGGATGAGTATCTCACAGTAAATGGGTAAATGGCAAGGAAATAGATAAAGTCCATGAAGCATGGTTGGAGTTATCTTAGGTATCCTGAGTGACACTTACCAATCAAATCAAATCAGAGTGGGTCCTATGGTAAGAGTTTCAGAATTTAAATAATTTAAGTCTCTTAATGCATGGTCCTGGCTCACTGTTCATAGCTTTTGTTCAAGAGATGTGATACTGGAGACACATACACCGAATAGATCAAAGACAGAAATAAAACTATTTATGTATATATATTTATATCTACATTCATGTATATACATACCTACATATGTGTATATGTGTACATACACATTATAGATAGACACTTAAACACATGCATATACACACATACTGAATTTATGCATGGATGCATAAATATACACATATCTTGCAAAAAGCTAGGGAAAAGTAAGTGCTTATCCATTGCAAATGGCTAAATAAATTATGACATTTGAATATGATTAAATATCTCACTTTATTAAGTGCTAAATTGGAGAATTTCATAAAAACATGAGAAGACTTATAGGAACTGAGAGATTAAAAACCCCCTCAAAAATCTAAAAATAATTACACGATGATCATTATAATGTAAAAGTACTCACTCTAGACCTGAATTCAGAGGCAGAATATTTCAAGTATCAGCTATATCTTATTTTATCAGAAAAGCAGTATATTTGGAGTCAGAAAATCTGAGTTCAGTTCCTTACACTTAAAAGTTATATGATCTTGAATTAATCATCTAAAACTTCCAGTACCCCATCTCTTAAAAAATAAAATAAAATAAATTTTTTGAGCACCTCACAAAATTATTGTGAAAAAATATTTTCAAACTTTACAGCACAATAAAAGTGTAAGCTCTTATTAGTAAATTTATGAATGGCATATCTGGGGATCCATTGGTTGGTAACATTGTGGCAACGCACTATTTTAACCTCTGTCATCTGCTTTGGTGGTCTATATAGCCCATACAAAGTAAATTGTTGCTTAACCCTCTGCTTGATTGCAGCTGTATGGACTTCACTTATACTGACTATCTTCTGTCTCCATTTGGCAAAAATTTTCCTGTCCCTAACATTCCGGTCTTGCACAATGGAAATGATGCCCATAAGGTCTCAATCAAGTTGTCATGTGAATTATTTTACTTTTCATGAGCAAGATAAAAATAAACTAGATTGAGATTGGAAAAACCATTTCATATCATCCAACCTCAAGCAGGCTTCATTTGTAGTCAGGCCAGAATGGTTTTATCCAGTTTCTAACTATCATTGAATCTCCTCATTGATGATGACTCAGGCCCCTCTTCTGTTGCCCAATCCTTGTTACAACTTGGGAGGTTGTTGTGGTTGGTTTGTTTTTAATATCTTGCCCAATCTTTCCGTTTTTATTTCCAGACTATTGCTTTTAACCACTTTCAACTATCTTCTTCTTCTTCTTTTTTTCTAGGATGACTTTTTACTGAATACCATCTTGTTCATGACATTATTTAACAACAAAGGAGTCCTAGAGTCAAATCTTAAGTCTAGAGCATAATATTCTTTTAAAATTATATATTTTATTTTAGATCACCTTGATTTCCCAAAACTTTATTCCAATAAATCCTTCCCTCCCAAAATACCTATTCCAATAAAAATATTCCTATATACTTTGACTTCTTTTGGAGAAATTTGTAGAAGCAGGAGTGAAGAAAAATCAAAGTAGAAGGAAGAAGTCATGCATCTAAGCATCTAATTAATTTGAAGGGATTTGGACTGCTAAAATAGTTCAGAGACTGAATTTAGGAAGGAAAAATTGGAAATATTTTGGAGAAATTCAGAACAGTTCAGGTCCAGATACTAGTCCAGACCCTACTTGCTGGATGAAAAAATATAAAACAATTAAGAAAAATATAAAAGGACTAAGTATCATTGAAGAGGATTATTGAGAAATAGGACCAAAAGAAAAAACATAGAAAAAAAAGGTGTAAGAGAGATAGCTATTATTCTTCAAGTCCAATTAACATAATTAACAAGATGCTCTATATCTGAAACCTTTACCAGATATCTATGTTATTGAATCAAATAATCAAAGGACTAAACTAGACTTCTACTGAATCATAAATCAATCAAATGCATAGGTATACATCTAATGGAAACAGATTATTCCACCCAAGAAGTTTCTTGTTTTGAATGAAGAGAAAATGTTATTCCCTCTGGGGGTTGATAAAGCAGCAATCCAGTTCCAGTTCTAGATATAGGACTCTATTAGTAAAGTAACTACAGTCAAATTCCTAAGAAAAAAATAGTTTGTATGAAGAGAAAATCTCCCTTCACTATCCTGGCCCCCACATGGCTATAAATGACCTTGAAGATTAGAAAGTTTGTATTTTATATAACAACAATTTTCTGATGGCAGCATCTCTATAAGGAACTGAGGACAAAGTAGAGTCACTGAAGAAAGAATTAATCAAAACACTATCAGGATACCAGCTTTCAGAAGACAGAAAACTATAAAAATGGAAGAAGTTCTCCACAAAGAAGGAAAGATGTCAATTGGGCACTTGCTCACTAATGTAAGTTATAGTTGGAATGGAGCTGCAATTAAAATACAATACAAGACAAGGTGTATACACACATTATACATATATATATATATATTATATGTATATATATAAGTATATATATATATATATGTGTGTATATATACACACATGCATATGGACACATATAGAATGTAAGCCTAACAATTGGATGGTAATGTAGATTGTTGGGTAGGGCAAACTGGAATTTTATTCAAGGCAAGGAAATTGTAGTTGGTGAGACAAAAGAAAGGATGTTGAATAAGTTGTCAGATAATTAAGGAGAAATAATTGGCTGCAAAATTTAAATCATATATAGAATAGAAATGTAAACCAATAGTATACCTCCCTAAAATTGGCCAAAAGAAAAACCAGTCTTAAAATTTCAAGGAATATGGAGAGTGAGGGAATTGCATAAAGTGTATTTACTTGTATTCACTTGCTATATTAACTATTGTATTAACTTGTATTTCTGCTGAAACTATTATCGATGTTCTAGGTGTAAGATGACGTTCTGAGAAAGCAGATACTTTTCTTTTAATGAATGGTATAATAGAAAGATGTAAGGGAAGAATAGTAGTAATATTGATTCTGTATTTAGGGGAACTCAACTAGCTACTTGTAAATCTGATAGCTGTAATAGAAAAATCTTGTTTTCCCGGGACATTCAAGAAATGACAGATTTTCTTTTCCAAGACATTTAAACAGATGGCATCTACTCACATCTGATAATCGTGTACCAAATAAGAATGATGACAGATTCCTGGATAGATATGTAGTATGTATAATAATGGCTAGTAAAATATATATTTGCCAGCTATAATTATAAATGTATTCAAAAGGGATCCAAATAAAAAAGAATGAAGACTGTTTATGTATATCCTTGAAGCAGCATACCATTAGAAGTAGCTATAATTAGGAAAGAATAGCATTTGAGACAGAAGTTCACTGAAGACAAAAATTCAAGAAAGGATCCAGTAGCAGCAAAGCACACAGTTGTAAATGTTCACACAAAAATGATTTAAATTTAGGCAATAAATAATAGGAGCTATGAATCCTAAACCAAGATGAAACTTTAACCCTGAAATTAGTGAGATGAGTCATTTATATCTTATCATCACACAATGTTGATGTAGAATGTTTTTCTGGCTCTGCTTATTTCACTTTTCATCAGTTTGTACAAGTCTTTCCAGGTTTTTTCCCCTGAAATCTGCCTATTCATGATTTCTTATTGCACAAAAGTATTTCATCACATGCATATACAACATGATGTTCAGTCCTTCTCCAATTGATGGCATCGCTTCCATTTACAATATTTTGGCATCATGAAAAGGGCTGCTGTAAAATTTTTTTTTATATATGTAGGTCCTTGTCCCTTTTTAGGATTTCTTTGGGATAGAGTTCTAATACTGATAATGCTAAATTAAAGGGTTTGCACAGGTTGGTTGATCTTTGTACATAATTTCAAATTGTTCTCCAGAATGGTTGAATCAGTTCATAATTTCACCAAGAGTGTATTAGTTTCACAATTTTCCATTTCCTCTGCAAAATTTATCAATTTTCTTTTTTGTCATATGAGCCAACCTAAGTGTGAAGCAGTACCTCAGAGTTTTTTTAAATTTGCATTTCTCTAGTCAAAAATGACTTAGAATATTTCTTCATATGTCTATAGATGGCTTTGATGCTTTCATTTGAAAACTGTTCATATCCTTTGGCCATTTATTAATTGGGGAATAACTTGTATTCTTATAAATTTGACTCAAATCTCTATATAATTTGAGAAATAAAGCCTTTAACTGAGACACTTGCTGTAAAGATTGCTTCCCAGTTTTCTGCTTTCCTTTTAATCTTTCTTACATTGGTTTGTTTATGCAAAAAATCTTTTTTTATTTAATATAAATGAAATTATCTACTTTCTGTTTCACAATCCTCTGTCTTGTTTGATCATGAACCTTTAATTTTTCTTTTAAGAATTTTGATGCTGGACCCACATTCAACAACATATACTAAGATAAGATCAAAATGGGTCCAAGATTTAGGCATAAAGCATGAAATCATAAATAAATTGGACGAACATGGGATGGTTTACCTCTCAGACTTGTGGAGGAGGAAGGAGTTTGTTTCCAAGGGATAACTAGAGACCATTATTGATCACAAAATAGAAAATTTTGATTACACCAAGTTAAAAAGTTTCTGCACAAACAAAACTAATGCAAACAAGATTAGAAGGGAAGTAACAAATTGGGAAAACATTTTTACAGTTAAAGGTTCTGATAAAGGCCTCATCTCCAAAATATACAGAGAATTGACTTTAATTTATAAGAAATCAAGCCATTCTCCAATTGATAAATGGTCAAAGGATATGAACAGACAAATTTTCAGATAATGAAATTGAAACTATTTCCACTCATATGAAAGAGTGTTCCAAATCACTATTGATCAGATAAATGCAAATTAAGACAACTCTGAGATACCACTACACATCTGTCAGATTGGCTAAGATGACAGAAACAAATAATGATGAATGTGAGAGGGGGTGTGGGAAAACTGGGACACTGATGCATTGTTGGTGGAGTTGTGAAAGAATCCAACCATTCTGGAGCGCAATCTGGAATTATGCCCAAAAAGTTATCAAAATGTGCATACCCTTTGTCCCAGCCATACTACTACTGGGCTTATATCCCAAGGAAATACTAAAGAAGGGAAAGGGACCTGTATGTGCCAAAATGTTTGTGGCAGCCCTTTTTGTGGAAACTTTTGGCTAGAAACTGGAAAATGAATGGATGCCCATCAATTGGAGAATAGTTGGGTAAATTATGGTATGTGAATGTTATGGAATATTATTGTTCTGTAAGAAATGACCATCAGGAGGAATACAGAGAGGCTTGGAGAGACATCAACTGATGCTGAGTGAAACGAGCAGAACTAGGGGATCATTATGCACTTCAACAATGATACTGTACGAGGACGTATTCTGATGGAAGTGGATATCTTCAACATAGAGAAGAGCTAATCCAATTCCAATTGATCAATGATGGACAGAATCAGCTACAGCCAGAGAAAGAACACTGGGAAATGAGTGTAAACTGTGAGCATTGTTTTTTTCTTTTTCTTTTTGTTTTGTTTTTCTTCCCAATTTATTTTTACCTTCTGAATACAATTCTTCCTTTGCAACACCACCAACAACAAAATTCGGTTCTGCACATATATATTGTACCTAGGATATACTATAAGATATTTAATATATATGGAATTCCTGCCATCTAGGGGAGGGGGTGGAGGGAAGGAGGGGAAAAATTGGGAACAGAAGGGAGTACAAGGGATAATGTTGTAAAAAATACCTATGCATATGTACTGTCAAAGAAAATGTAATAATTATAAAAATTAAAAAAAAGATTAAAAAAAAGAAGATATCCACTTCCATCAGAATATATCCTCATATAGTATTGTTGTTGAAGTGTATAATGATGTCCTGGTTCTGCTCATTTCACTCAGCATCAGTTGATGTCTCTCCAAGCCTCTCTGTATTCCTCCTGATGGTCATTTCTTACAGAACAATAATATTCCATAACATTCACATACCATAATTTACCCAACCATTCTCCAATTGATGGGCATCCATTCATTTTCCAGTTTCTAGCCACTACAAAAAGGGCTGCCACAAATATTTTGGTACATACAGATCCCTTTCCCTTCTTTAGTATTTCCTTGGGATATAAGCCCAGTAGTAGCACTGCTAGATCAAAGGGTATGCACATTTTGATAACATTTTGGGCATAATTCCAGATTGCTCTCCAGAATGGTTGGATTCTTTCACAACTCCACCAACAATGCATCAGTGTTCCAGTTTTCCCACAGTCCCTCCAACATTCATCATTATTTGTTCCTGTCATCTTAGCCAATCTTACAGGTGTGTAATGACATCTCAAAGTTGTCTTAATTTGCATTTATCTGATCAATAGTGATTTGGAACACTCTTTCATATGAGTGGAAATAGTTTCAATTTCATTATCTGAAAATTTGTCTGTTCATATCCTTTGACCATTTATCAATTGGAGAATGGCTTGCTTTCTTATAAATTAAAGTCAATTCTCTGTATATTTTGGAGATGAGGCCTTTATCAGAACCTTTAACTGTAAAAATGTTTTCCCAATTTGTTACTTCCCTTCTAATCTTGTTTGCATTAGTTTTGTTTGTGCAGAAACTTTTTAACTTGGTGTAATCAAAATTTTCTATTTTGTGATCAATAATGATCTCTAGTTCTCCCTTGGACACAAACTGCTTCCTTTTCCACAAGTCTGAGAGGTAAAGCATCCCATGTTCGTCCAATTTATTTATGATTTCATGCTTTATGCCTAAATCTTGAACCTATTTTGATCTTATCTTAGTATGTGGTGTTAAGTGTGGGTCCCTGCCTACTTTCTACCATACTAATTTCCAGTTTTCCCAGCAGTTTTTGTCAAATAATGAATTCTTTTCCCAAAAGTTCGGACCTTTGGGTTTATCAAACACTAGATTGCTATTTTTATTCACTATCTTGTCCTGTGAACCTAACCTATTCCACTGATCAACTAGTCTATTTCTTGGACAATAACAAATGGTTTTGGTGACTGCTGCTTTATAATATAGTTCTAGATTAGGTACAGCTAGGCCACCTTCATTTGATTTTTTTTTCATTAATTCCCTTGAAATTCTCGACCTCTTGTTCTTCCATATGAATTTTGTTGTTATTTTTTCTAGGTCATTAAAATCGTTTCTTGGGAGTCGATTGGTATAGCACTAAATAAATATATTAATTTAGGGAGTATTCTCATATTGATTATATTTGCTTGGCTTATCCAAGAGCACTTAATATTTTTCAAATTATTTAAATCTGACTTTATTTTTGTGGCAAGTGTTTTGTAATTTTGCTCAAATAATTCCTGACTTTCCTTTGGTAGAAATATTACCAAATATTTTATACTATCGACAATTATTTTGAATGGAATTGGTTTGTGTTGGTAATGTATAAAAATGTTGAGGATTTATGTGGATTTGTTTTGTATCCTGCCACTTTGCTAAAATTCTGAATTCTTTCTAATAGCTTTTTAGCAGAGTCTTTGGGGTTCTCTAAGTATACCCTCATGTCATCTGCAAAGAGTGATAATTTGATTTCCTCATTTCCTACTCAATTCCTTGAATCTCTTTCTCGGCTCTTATTGCCGAGGCTAGAGTTTCTAGTACTATATTGAATAGTAATGGTGATAGTGGGCAACCTTGCTTCATTCCTGATCTTACTGGGAAAGGTTCCAGTTTATCTCCATTACATATGATGTTTACTGGTAGTTTTAAATATATGCTCATTATTATTTTAAGGAATAGTCCATTTATTCCTATACTCTCAAGTGCTTTAAGTAGGAATGGATGTTGTATTTTATTAAATGCTTTTTCTGCATCTATTGAGATGATCATATGGTTTTTATTGATTTGATTATTAATATGGTCAATTATACTAATAGTTTTCCTAATATTAAACCAACCCTGCATTCCTGGTATAAATCCCACTTGATCATTATCCTGGGGATGATTTTCTATAGTCTTTTTGCTAATATCTTATTTAAGATTTTAGCATCAATATTCATTAGGGAGATTGGTCTATAATTTTCTTTTGCTGCTTTCAGCCTACCTGGTTTGGGTATCAGTACCATGTCTGAGTCACAAAAGGTATTTGCAGGACTCCTTCAATCCCTATTTTTTCAAATAGTTTATATAACATTGGAGTTAGTTGTTCTTTAAATGTTTGGTAGAAGTCACATGTAAATTCATGTGGTCCTGAGGATTTTTTCTTAAGGAGTTGGTTAATAGCTTGTTCTATTTCTTTTTCTGAAATGGGACTATTTACTTCTTCCTCTGTTAATCTGGGCAAGCTATATTTTTGAAGGTATTCTTCCATTTCATTTAAGTTATCGAATTTATTGGCATAAAGTTGGGCAAAGTAGTTCCCAACTATTGCTCTAATTTCCTCTTCATTAGTGGTGAGTTCTCCCTTTCCATTTTTAAGACTAACAATTTGCTTTTCCTCTTTCCTTTTTAAAATCAGATTTACTAAGGGTTTGTCTCTTTTGTTGGTTTTTTCATACTCTTAATGTAAATAATAAACTTTATGTAAAGTTCTTGTTGTCTCTCAATTGGAATCTTTCTCTGGGAGGAGATCTCTTTTCTGTATAATCTTTTCTCTGTGAGCAGGTTTCTTGGGAGCTCTGAATTTCCTCCAGCTCTTGTCTTTCCCCAATCCAGACTCTTAGTTTTATTAATTAATTCAATAGTTTTTTTTAATTTCAGTTTTATTAATCTCACCTTTTATTTTTAGAATTTCAGTTTTGTGTTTGTCTGGGGTTATTTAATTTGTTCCTTTTCTAGCATTTTTAGTTGCAAGCCCATTCGTTGGCCCTCTCTTTCTCTATTTTATGCAAGTAGACCAGTAGAGATATAAAATTTCCCATTATTACTGCTTTGGCTGTATCCCATACATTTTGGTATGAAATCTCATTATTTTCATTTTCTTGGGTGAAGTTATTAATTATGTCTATGATTTGCTGTTTCCCCTAGTCATTCTTTAGTATGAGATTATTTAGTTTCCAATTATTTTTTGGTTTATTTTCCCCTGGCTTTTTATTGAATGTAATTTTGATTGCATTGTGGTCTGAAAAGGATGCATTTACTATTTCTGCCTTACAGCATTTGATTTTGAGGTTTTTATGCCCTAGTATATAATCAATTTTTGTATATTTTCCATGAACTGCTGAGAAGAAAGTCTCCATTTTACTTTTGCCAAGGATCTATCATATCAAACTTTTCTAGTATTCTATTTACCTCTTTGACTTCTTTCTTATTTATTTTGTGGTTTGATTTATCTAATTCTGAGAGTGCAAGGTTGAGATCTCCCACTATTATAGTTTTGCTGTCTATTTCTTCTTGCAGCTAGATGCTGCACCACTTGGTGCATATATGTTTAATATTGATACTGCTTAATTATCTATGCTACTCTTTAACAAGTTACAATGCCCTTCCTTATCTTTTTTAATTAGATCAATTTTGGTTTTTGCTTGATCTGTGATGAGAATGGCTACTCCTGCTTTTTTGGCTTAACTGAAGCATAGCAGATTCTGCTCCACCCATTTACCTTTATTCTGAATGTATCACCCTGTTTCAGGTATGTTTCCTGTAAACAACATATAGTAGGATTCTGGCTTTTAATCCAGTTTGCTAACTGCTTCCTCTTTGTGGGGGAGTTTACCCCATTCACATTTATGTTTAGATTGACTAATTCTATATTGCTTACCATCCTGTTAACCCCTGCTTGTGCTTTTCTCCTTTCCTTCCCTCTTACCCCCCTACCCAGTATTAAACTTGTGAGCAACACTTGCTTTTCACAGTCCTCCCTTTTTAGTATCCCTCCCCAACCTTATAGTTCCTCCCCCATTTTATCCCTTTTCCTCACAATTTCTATATTCCCTTCCCCTTAGCTTACTCCTTCCTTTCCACTTTTCAATGAAGTAGAAAAAGTTTTACCATAAAGCGAATGTCTATTGATACAAACTATATTCATCCCCCTCCTTTCTTTCTCTCAGATATAATAGGTTACCTTTGCCTCTTCATGAGATATAGTACCACCACTTTACACTTTTTTTATGATATAATTTCCTTTCCACCTCTAGTTTCTAGGACAAATTATACATGTGTTCTTTCCATATTTTTATGGCAGAAGTATAGTTCTCAAGATTTCTTTTTACCTTTTTAGAAATCTCTTGAGTTCTGTATTTGAAGATCAAACATTTTATGTAGGTCTGTTTTTTTCATCAAGAATAGATGAAATTCATTTATTTTGTTAAATGTCCATCTTCTTCCCTGGAAAACGATGCTCATTTTTGCTGGGTAAGTTATTCTTGGCGCATACCAAGTTCCTTAGCCTTTCAGAATATCATATTCCAGGCCCTTTGTTCCTTTAATATGGATGCTGCTAGATCCTGGGTTATCCTTATTGTGGCTCCTCCATATCTAAATTTCATTTTTCTAGCAGCTTCCAATATCTTGTCCTTTGTCTGATGGTTCTTGAACTTGGCCACTATATTTCTTGGCGTTTTGATTTTAGGGTCCCTTTCAGTAGGTGATCAATGAATTTTTTCAATGTCTATTTTATGCTCTTTCTTTTTTTAATTAATTTTATAATTATAACATTTTTTGACAGTACATATGCATATGTAATTTTTTACAACATTATCCCTTGTATTCCCTTCTGTTCTGAATTTTTATATGTGCAGAACTGAATTTTGATGTTGTTGTTGCAAAGGAAGAATTGGATTTGGAAGTTAAAAATAACCTGGGGAGAAAAACAAAAAATGCTAACAGTTTACACTTATTTCTCAGTGTTCCTTCTCTTTTACCCTCTGTTTCTAAAACGTCTGGGCAGTTCTCTTTGATAATTTCTTGGAAAATAGTGTCCAGGCTCTTTTTTTCCTCACATTTTTCAGGGAGTCCAATTATTCTCAAATTGTTTCTCCTGGATCTTTTTTTCCAGGTCTGTTTTCTTCCCAATAAGCTACTTAACATTCTTTTCAATTGTTTTGTTTTTCTGGTTTTGCTTGACTACTTCTTGGTTTCTCCTTGAGTCATTCATTTCTACTTGTTTGACTCTAATTTTTTTTATTATATATATATATATTTTATAATATTATCCCTTGTATTCATTTTTCCAAATTACCCCCCCTCTCTCTACTCCCTCCCCCCGATGACAGACAGTCCCATACATTTTACATGTGTTACAATATAACCTAGATACAATACATGTGTGTAAATACCATTTTCTTGTTGCACAATAAGCATTAGATTGCGAAGGTACATGTAACCTGGGCAGACAGATATTAGTGCTAACAATTTACATTCACTTCCCATTGTTTCTTCTCTGGGTGTAACTACCTCTGTCCATCATTGATCAACTGGAAGTGAGTTGGCTCTTCTTTATGTTGAAGATTTCCACTTCCATCAGAACACATCCTCATACAGTGTTGTTGTTGAAGTGTACAGTGATCTTCTGGTTCTGCTCATTTCACTCAGCATCAGTTGATGTAAGTCTCTCCAAGCCTCTCTGTATTCCTCCTGCTGGTCATTTCTTACAGTCTACTCTAATTTTTAATGAGGTATTTTCTTCACTCACTTTTTTTTATATCTTTTTGTAATTGTCCAATTGAGATTTTAAGTGAGTTTTTTTCTTCTATGGAATTTTTTTCCATTTCATCAATTTTATTTTATAGAAAGATGTTTTCTTTTTCCAACTTACTAATTTTATTTCTCAATTATTTGATCTCTTTATCCACTCTGGATGACTTCTCCAGACTCTCTTGCCTAGCTTCCCTTTCCTTTTCCCATTTCTCTTTTAGCTCTCTTGTGAGAGCCTTTTTGATTTGCTCTATGAGATTCTTGTGTATTGAGGAGCAGATCATACCCCCCCTTAGGGGATTCCTCTGCAGACAGTCTGCTTTTACTCTCCTCAGGGTTTGAAGTCTGCTCTCTATCCATACAGAAGCTGTTAATGGTTAGAGCCCTTTTGAATTTTTTGTTCATTTTGTCAGAGCTGAATTTAAGAAAACAAATTAACAAGACAAACAATTGGTCTGTTTTGGGTGGGGGGGATGGGGCTGGATGCTGGTACCGTGTTTCTTCTACAGACTGTGGGAGACAGCAGTGAGGCACAAGCAGGACAGTGATTGCTGTGCTGCATCTGTGCTCTGAGGCTCTAAGAATGCAATGAGTCACTCCATGTGGGGTTGGGGGTAGCCAGGTCCCAAGACACACCAGCTTTCTTGGGTTTTATTCTTTACCTCCTGTGTTTACACCTTTTCTACTGTTCCTGGCTTGCTGCCAAGGTGCAATATCCACACTGGGGTAAAGGTTGTTTTGAAGAAATGGCAGAGATCACACCCCTTCCCCTCTGGTCTGAGCAGTGTGAGCTGCCTACCTTGCTCTCGCTGCTTGCCCTCAGCCTGTGCCCAGTCTGTTCGTCCCCTCCCCCGAGCAAACACAGAGCTTTTCTGGCAAATTTCAAGGATGTCTTCTGTTAGTAATTATTTTTGTTTTTTTTCCAGTCAAGCATTAATTCTGAGGATTGCCATGAAGTAAATTCTGAGAGAAAACATGGAGCTCAAGCAGCTGTGTGCATCCTTGCCGTTATCTTCACTGGAAGTCCCAACAGTTTAACCTTATTAAGTCTCTTTTGATTTCCTTTTCTTATTTACTTTTTTATGCTTCTCTTGACTCATGTATTTGAAAGTCAAAATTTCTATTCAACTCTGGTCTTTTCAACAAGAATAATTGGAATAATTGGAAACCAAATAATCTTATACTAAAGAGTGATTGGGTAAAACAACAAATCATAGATATAATTAATAACTTCATCCAAGAAAATGATAATAATGTGACATCATACCAAAATGTGTGGGGAGAGAATTGACTTCCGGCCAAGATGGCGGCGTGGAGGCAGACAGCTGCTTGAGCTCCTTGGTTTCTCTCAGAACTTACTTCATGACAAGCCTCAGACTTAATGCTTGACCCAGAAAGAAATCCACAAATAATCACCAAGAGAAGACATCCTTGAAAGTTGCCAGAAAAGGTCTGTGTTTGCTCGGGGGAGGGTCAATCAGACTGGGCGCAGACTGAGGGCAGGCAAGCCAGAGTGAGACAGGCAGCTCACACAGCTCAGACCGGAGGGGGAGGGGTACGATCTCTGCAGTTTCTGCGAAAAGACTTTTTCCCCAGTGTGGATACTCCGTCTTGGCAGCAAGCTAGGATCAGCGGAGAGGGTGTAAACACCGGAGGTGAAGATTAAAACTCCGGAAAGACAGCGTCTCTCGGAAGCCGGCCACCCCCAACCCCCACCTGGACTGATTCAGTGTGTTCTCAGAGCCTCAGAGAGCAGACTCAGTACAGTCATTGCTGTTCTGTTAGTGGCTCTCTGCTGCCCTACCCCCAGTCTGTAGAGGAAGCCCATTAACACCATCCAGCCCCATCCCCCGCAAAACAGACCAATTGTTTCTCTTGTCAATTTGTTTTCTTCGATTCCTACTCTGACAAAATGAACAAAAAATTCAAAAGGGCTCTAACCATTGACAGCTTTTGTATGGAGAGAGAGCAGACTTCAAACAATGAGGAGACTAAAAATAGACTGTCCCCAGATGAATCCCCTAAGAGGGATATGAGCTGCTCCTCAATACAAAAGAATCTCCTAGAGAAAATCAAAAAGGCTCTCACAAGAGAGCTGGGATAGAAATGGGAAAAGGAAAGGGAAGCTTGGCAAGAGAGCCTGGAGAAGTCATCCCATGCATTCAAAGACAGAGTGGATAAAGAAATCAAATCATTGAGAAACAAGATTAGTGAGCTGGAAAAGGTAAACAACTCCAAGGAAAACAGGATTAGTGAGCTGGAAAAAGAAAACAGCTCTCTAAAAAATAAAATGGATAAAATGGAAAAAAATTCCATAGAAGATAAAAACTCAATTGGACAATTACAAAGAGATATAAAAAAAGTGAGTGAAGAAAATACATCATTGAAAATTAGACTGGAACAAGTAGAAATGAATGACTCAAGGAGAAACCAAGAGTAGTCAAGCAAAACCAGAGAAATGAAACAATTGAAAAGAATGTCAAGTACCTTACTAGAAAGACAACAGACCTGGAAAACAGATCCAGGAGAGACAATTTGAGAATAATCGGACTCCCTGAAAAATGTGAGGAAAAAAAGAGCTTGGACACCATTTTCGAGGAAATTATCAAAGAGAACTGCCCAGACATTCTGGAAACAGAGGGTAAAATAGACATTGAAAAAATTCATTGATCACCTACTGAAAGGGACCCTAAAATCAAAACGCCAAGAAATATAGTGGCCAAGTTCAAGAACCATCAGACAAAGGAAAAAATACTGGAAGCTGCTAGAAAAAAGCAATTCAGATATGGAGGATCCACAATAAGGATAACCCAGGATCTAGTAGCGTCCACATTAAAAGAACGCAGGGCCTGGAACATGATATTCTGAAAGGCTAAGGAACTTGGTATGCAGCCATGAATAACTTACCCAGCAAGAATGAGCATTGTTTTCCAGGGAAGAAGATGGACATTTAACGAAATAAATGAATTCCATTTATTTTTGATGAAAAAACCAGACCTACATAAAAGGTTTGATCTTCAAATACAGAACTCAAGAGATTTCTAAAAAGATAAAAATAAATCTTGAGAACTATACTTCTGCCAAAAAAATATGTAAAGAACATATGTACAATTTGTCTTAGAAACTAGAAGTGGAAAGGAAATTATATCATAAAAAAGTGTAAAGTGGTGGTACTACATCACATGAAGAGGAAAAGGTAACCTATTATATCTGAGAGAAAGAAAGGAGGGAGATGAACATAGTGTGTATCAATAGACATATTCGATTTATGGTGAAACTTCTTCTACTTCATTGAAAAGTGAAAGGGAAGGAGTAAGCTAAGGGGAAGGGAATACAGAAATTTTGAGGAAAAGGGGTAAAATAAGGGGAGGATCTTTAAGGTGGGGGAGGGATCCTAAAAAGGGAGGGCTGTGAAAAGCAAGTGGTGTTCACCAGTTTAATACTGGGTAGGGGGGTAAGAGGGAAGGAAAGGGGAAAAGCATAAGCAGGGGTTAGTAGGATGGCAAGCAATATAGAATTAGTCCTTCTAACCATAAATGTGAATAGGGCAAACTGCCTCATAAAGAGGAAGCAGTTAGCAGACTGGATTAAAAGTCAGAATCCTACTATATGTTGTTTACAGGAAACACACGTGAAACAGGGTGATACATTCAAACTAAAAGTAAAAGGGTGGAGCAGAATCTATTATGCTTCAGGCAAAACCAAAAAAGCAGGAGTAGCCATCCTCATCTCAGATCAAGCAAAAACAAAAATTGATCTAATTAAAAGAGATAAGGAAGGGCATTATATCCTGCTAAAGGGCAGCATCAATAATGAAGCAGTATCAATATTAAACATATATGCACCAAGTGGTGCAGCATCTAAATTCTTAAAAGAGAAATTAAGAGAGCTGCAAGAGGAAATAGATAGCAAAACTATAATAGTGGGAGATCTCAACCTTGCACTCTCAGAATTAGATAAATCAAACCCCAAAATAAATAAGAAAGAAGTCAAAGAGGTAAATAGAATACTAGAAAAGTTTGATATGATGGATCTTTGGCGAAAGCTAAATGGAGACAGAAAGGAATATACTTTCTTCTCAGCAGTTCATGGAACCTATTCAAAAATTGATCATATACTAGGGCATAAAAACCTCAAAATCAAATGCAGTAAGGCAGAAATAGTAAATGCATCCTTTTCAGACCATAATGCAATCAAAATTACATTTAATAAAAAGCCAGGGGAAAATAGACCAAAAAATAATTGGAAACTAAATAATCGTATACTAAAGAATGAATGGGTAAAACAGCAAATCATAGACATAATTAATAACTTCACCCAAGAAAATGACAATAATGAGATATCATACCAAAATGTGTGGGATACAGCCAAAGCAGTAATAAGGGGAAGTTTTATATCTCTACAGGCCTACTTGCATAAAATATATATAGAGAGAGAGCCAACAAATTGGGCTTACAACTCAAATTGCTAGAAAAGGAACAAATTAAAAACCCCCAGACAAACACAAAACTTGAAATTCAAAAAATAAAAGGTGAGATTAATAAAATTGAAAGTAAAAAAACTATTGAATTAATTAATAAAACTAAGAGTTGGTTCTATGAAAAAACCAACAAAATAGACAAACCCTTAGTAAACCTGATTAAAAAAAGGAAAGAGAAAAAGCAAATTGTTAGTCTTGAAAATGAAAAGGGTGAACTCACCACTAATGAAGAGGAAATTAGAACAATAGTTAGGAGCTACTTTGCTCAACTTTATGCCGATAAATTCGATAACTTTAATGAAATGGAAGAATACCTTCAAAAATATAGCTTGCCCAGATTAACAGAGGAAGAAGTAAGTAGTCTAAATAGTCCCATTTCAGAAAAAGAAATAGACCAAGCTATTAACCAACTTCCTAAGAAAAAGTCCCCAGGACCAAATGGATTTACATGTAAATTCTACCAAACATTTAAAGAACAACTAACTCCAATGCTATGTAAACTATTTGAAAAAATAGGGATTGAAGGAGTCCTACCAAATTCCTTCTATGACACAGACATGGTACTGATACCTGAACCAGGTAGATCAAAAACTGAGAAAGAAAACTATAGACCAATTTCCTTAATGAATATTGATGCTAAAATTTTAAATAAGATATTAGCAAATAGACTTCAGTAAATCATCCCCAGGATAATACACTATGACCAAGTAGGATTTATACCAGGAATGCAGGGTTGGTTTAATATTAGGAAAACTATTAGTATAATTGACCATATTAATAATCAAATTAATAAAAACCATATGATCATCTCAATAGATGCAGAAAAAGCATTTGATAAAAATCCAACATCCATTCCTACTAAAAATGCTTGAGAGTATAGGAATAAATGGACTATTCCTTAAAATAATAAGGAACATATATTTAAAACCTTCAGTAAACATCATATGTAATGGCGATAAACTAGAACCTTTCCCTGTAAGATCAGGAGTGAAACAAGCTTGCCCACTATCACCTTTACTATTCAATATAGTACTAGAAACTCTAACCTCGGCAATAAGAGCCGAGAAAGAGATTCAAGGAATTAGAGTAGGAATTGAGGAAATCAAATTATCACTCTTTGCAGATGACATGAGGGTATACTTAGAGAACCCCAAAGACTCTGCTAAAAAGCTATTAGAAAGAATTCAGAATTTTAGCAAAGTTGCAGGATACAAAATAAATCCACATAAATCCTCAGCATTTTTATACATTACCAACACAATCCAACCGCAAGAGATACTAAGAGAAATTCCATTCAAAATAACGGTCGATAGTATAAAATATTTGGGAATCTATCTACCAAAGGAGAGCCACGAATTATATGAGCAAAATTACAAAACACTTGCCACAAAAATAAAGTCAGATTTAAATAATTGGAAAGACATTCAGGTCTCTTGGATAGGCCAAGCAAATCTAATTAAGATGACAATACTCCCTAAACTAATCTATTTATTTAGTGCTATACCAATCAGACTGCCAAGAAACTATTTTAATGACCTAGAAAAAATAACAGAATTCATATGGAACAATTAAAGGTCGAGAATTTCAAGGGAAGTAACGAAAAAAAAATTAAATGAAGGTGGTCTAGCTGTACCTGATCTAGAACTATGTTATAAAGCAGCAGTCACCAAAACAATTTGGTATTGGCTAAGAAATAGACAAGTTGATCAGTGGCATAGGTTTGGCTCACAGGGCAAGATAGTGAATAAAAATAGCAATCTAGTGTTTGACAAACCCAAAGATCCCAAATTTTGGGATAAGAATTCATTATTTGACAAAAACTGCTGGGAAAACTGAAATTAGTATGGCAGAAACTAGGCATGGACCCATATTTAACACCACATACTAAGATTAGATCAAAATGGGTCCAAGATTTAGGCATAAAGAACGAAATCATAAATAAATTGGAGGAACATGGGATGGTTTACCTCTCAGACTTGTGGAGGAGGAAGGAGTTTGTGTCCAAGGAAGAACTTGAGACCATTATTGATCACAAAATAGAAAATTTTGATTACACCAAATTAAAAAAGTTTCTTCACAAACAAAACTAATGCAAACAAGATTAGAATGGAAGTAACAAATTGGGAAAACATTTTTCTAGTTAAAGGTTCTGATAAAGGCCTCATCTCCAAAATATACAGAGAATTGACTTTATAAGAAATCAAGCCATTCTCCAATTGATAAATGGTCAAAGGATATGAACAGACAATTTTTAGATGATGAAATTGAAACTATTTCCACTCATATGAAAGAGTGTTCCAAATTACTATTGATCAGAGAAATGCAAATTAAGACAACTCTCAGATTTCATTACATACCTGTCATATTGGCTAAGATGACAGGAACAAATAACGAATGTTGGAGGGGCTGTGGGAAAACTGGGTCACTGATGCATTGTTGGTGGAGTTGTGAAAGAATCCAACCACTCTGGAGCGCAATCTGGAATTATGCCCAAAAAGTTATCAAAATGTTCATACCCTTTGACCCAGCCATACTACTACTGGGCTTATATCCCAAGGAAATACTAAAGAAGGGAAAGGGACCTGTATGTGCCAAAATGTTTGTGACAGCCCTTTTCATAGTGGCTAGAAGCTGGAAAATGAATGGATGTTCATTAATTGGAGAACGGTTGGGTAAATTATGGTATATGAATGTTATGGAATATTATTGTTCTGTAAGAAATGACCAACAGGAGGAATACAGAGAGGCTTGGAGAGACATCAACTGATGCTGAGTGAACTGAATAGAACCAGAAGATCGCTGTACACTTCAACAACAATACTATATGAAGATATATTCTGATGGAAGTGGATATCTTCAACATAGAGAAGAGCTAATCCAATTCCAATTGATCAATGATGGACAGAATCAGCTACATCCAGAAAAGGAACACTGGGAAATGAGTGTAAACTGTGAACTTTTTTTTTTTTTTTTGTTTTGTTTTGTTTTGTTTCTCTTCCCAGATTATTTTTACTTTGTGAATACAATCCTTACTTTGCTACAACAACAACAACAAAATTCGGTTCTCCACATATATATTGTACCTAGGAAATAGTATAAGATATTTAATGCCCGCCATCCAGGGGAGGTAGTGGAAGGAAGGAGGGGAAAAACTTAGAAGAGAAGGGAGTACAAGGGATAATGTTGTAAAAAAAATACTTATGCATATGTACTGCCAAAAAATGTTATAATTATAAAAATTAATAAAAATAATTAAAATAAAATAAATTAAAAAAATTTAAAAAAATTAAAGGAGGGGGAAAAATCAATTCCACAAAACTAATCAAAGCATTTGCCTAATCTAACATTATGTGCCATGCTCCATCTTCCAGTCTTCACCTATGTAAATAAGGAACGGAAATTCATTATCATATTTCTCTTTTGAGGACAAGATTTATAATAATTGTTTTTAAAGTAAGCAACTTTTATTTTATTGAGGTACTGGAAATTTTCACTGTTATAACCATATAGGCATTGCTTCATTTCTCTCCTCTTTCATTTCACTGAACCTCATCGTCTGTGTACCCATTTTGCTTCCCTTACTTTCTCTGGTGCCTAAAATGTATTCTTTTCCTTTTAGTTTCCTTACCTTCTTTTGAAATTCAAATAAAATCCCACTTTCCTCAAGGAATTTTTATCCCCTTTACTTCCATTCACAACTGATAGTGCCTTCTTCTGTTAGAACATCTTCTAATCAGTCCTTATAAATTTTTGATGTGCCTACTTAGTGGCTTGTGTCTTCCTGAAAAATATGAATTTCTGGAGAGGAGGCACAGTTTTTCATTTCTTTGAATACCCAGCACTTAGCACAATGTCTTAAGTATTTTAGAAATGGGTTTTAACTGATTGACTTTCCATTAGTTCATATGTCTTCTCATTATTTCTTTAGTCTACATTGAGATAATATTCTATCACATTAATATATTATGATTTGTTTAGTCATTAATTAATTGATGTGTATCTTCTATGTCTTCCTTCTTTGCTAACACAAAAAAGTCCTGTTATAACTATTTCAGAATATATGGCTTCTTTCTTTTTATTTTTGACTTTCTCGGAACATATACTTAACAGTGAGAACTCTAGATAAAAGGATGTGAACATATATGTATATATATGTATCTATATCTATATCTATATCTATATATCTATATATCTATCTATCTATCTTTCTATACAGATATAGATAAAAACTATGGATATTTTCAAATCTCTTCAGCATAGACTGTTTTTGTATTACATTATCTTTGTGAATTTAAGGTAAAACCAGTTTCTTCTTTTTTTTTTTTCAATTATAGCTTTTTATTTACAAGATATGTGCATAGGTAATTTTTCAGCATTGACAATTGCAAAACTTTTTGTTCCAGCTTTTCCTCTCCTTCCTCCCACACCTTCCCCCAGATGGCAGGTTTACCAATACATGTTAAATATATTAAAGTATAAGTTAAATACAATATATGTATATATGTCCAAAAATTTATTTTGCTGTACAAAAAGAATTGGACTTTGAAATAGAGTACAATTAGCCTGTGAAGGAAATACAAAATTCAGGTGGACAAAAATAGGAGGATTGGGAATTCTATGTAGTGGTTCATAGTCATCTACCAGAGTTATTTCGCTGGGTGTAGCTGGTTTAGTTTATTACTGCTCTATTGGAACTATTTTGGTTCATCTCATTGTTGAAGAGGGCTACGTCTATCAGAATTGATCATTATATAGTATTGTTGTTGAAATATATAATGATCTCCTGGTCCTGCTCATTTCACTCAGCATCAGCACATGTAAGCCTCTCCAGGCCTTTCTGAAATCATCCTGCTGGTCGTTTCTTACAGAACAATAATAATTCATATACCACAATTTATTCAGCTATTCTCCAATTGATGGGCATCCACTCAGTTTCCAGTTTCTGGCCACTACAAAGAGGGCTTCCACAAACATTCTTGCACATACTCATCCCTTTCCCTTCTTTAAAATCTCTTTGGGATATAAGCCCAGTAGTAACCCTGCTGGATCGATCAAAGGATATGCACAGTTTGATAACTTTTTGAGGATAGTTCCAAATCATTCTTCAGAATGGTTGGATGTATTCACAATTCCACCAACAATGTATCAGTGTCCCTGCTTTCCCACATCCCCTCCAACATTCAGCATTATCTTTCCCTGTCATTCTAGCCAATCTGACAGGTGTGTAGTGGTTATCTCAAAGTTCTCTTAATTTGCATTTCTCTGATTAGTAATAACTTAGAGCATCTTTTCATATGGCTAGAAATAGTTTCAATTTCTTCTTCTGAGAATTGTCTGTTCATATCCTTTGATAATATATCAATTGGAAAATGGCTTGATTTCTTATAAATTAGAGTCAATTCTCTATATATTTTAGAAATGAGGCCTTTATCAGAACTTTTGGCTGTAAAAATGTTTTTCCCAGTTTATTGCTTCCCTTCTAATTTTATCTGCATTAGTTTTGTTTGAACAAAAACTTTTCAATTTGATATAATCAACATTTTCTTTTTTTAAATTAATTTTATAATTATACATTTTTTGACAGTATATATGCATGAGTAATTTTTTTATGACATTACCCCTTGTATTCATTTTTTCCAGATTTTCCCTTCCTCCCTCTACTCCCTCCCCTAGATGACAGGCAATCTCATACATTTTACATGTGTTACAGTATAACCTAGATATAATGTATGTGTGTAAATCCAATTTTCTTGTCGCATATTAAGTATTGGATTCTGAAGGTATAAGTAACTTGGGTAGATAGACAGTAGTGCTAATATTTTACATTCAATTTCCAGTGTTCCTTCTCTGGGTGTAGTTGTTTCTGTCCATCATTGATCAGCTGGAAGTGAGTTGGATCTTCTTTATGTTGAAGATATCCACTTCCATCAGAATACATCTTCATACAGTATTGTAGTTGAAGTGTATAGTGATCTTCTGGTTCTGCTCATTTCACTCAGCATCAGTTCATGCAAGTCTCTCCAAGCCTTTCTGAATTCATCCTGCTGGTCATTTCTTACAGAGCAATAATATTCCATAGCCTTCAAATACCATAATTTACCCAACCATTCTCCAATTGATGGACATCCATTCATCTTCCAATTTCTAGCCACTACAAATAGAGCTGCCACAAACATTTTGGCACATACAGGTCCCTTTCCCTTCTTTAGGATTTCCTTGGGATATAAGCCCAGTAGTAGCACTGCTGGATCAAAGGGTATGCACAGTTTGATAACTTTTTGGGCATAGTTCCAAATTGCTCTCCAAAATGGCCGGATTCTTTCACAAGTCCACCAACAATGTATTAGTGTCCCAGTTTTCCCACATCCCCTCCAACATTCATTGTTATTTGTTCCTGTCATCTTAGCCAATATAACAGGTGTGTAGTGGTATCTCAGAGTTGTCTTAATTTGCATTTCTCTGATCAGTAGTGATTTGGAACACTCATATGAGTGGATATAGCTTAAATTTCATTATCTGAGAATTGTCTGTTCATATCCTTTGACCATTTATCAATTGGAGAATGGTTTGATTTCTTATAAATTAAAGTCAATTCTCTATATATTTTGGAAATGATACCTTTATCAGAACCTTTAACTATAAAAGTATTTTCCCAATGTGTTACTTTTCTTCTAATCTTGTTTGCATTAGTGTTGTTTGTACAGAAACTTTTTAGTTTGATGTAATCAAAATCTTCTATTTTGTGGTCAATAAAGATCTCTTTTTCTTCTCTAGTCATAAATTCCTTCCTCCTCCACAGGTCTGAGACGTAGACTATCCTCTGTTCCTCTATTTATGATCTCATTCTTTATGTCTAAACCATTTTGATCTTATCTTGGTATATGGTGTTAAGTGCGGATCTATATCTAATTTCTGCCATAATAATTTCCAGTTTTCCTGACAGTTTTTTTTTCAAATAATGAATTTTTATCCCTAATGTTGGTATCTTTGGGTTTGTCAAAGACTAGATTGCTATAGATGTAGCCTTTTTTGTCCTTTGTACCTAATCTGTTCCACTGATTGACTGGTCTATTTTTTAGCCAATACCAAATGTTTTTGATGACTGCTGCTATATAATATAGCTTTAGATCAGGTACACCTAGACCACCTTCATCTGACTTTTTTTTCAGTAATTCCCTTGCAATTCACAACCTTTTATTCTTCCATATGAATTTTGTTGTTATTTTTTCTAGGTCATTAAAGTAGTTTCTTGGGAGTCTGATTGGTATAGCATTAAATAAATAGATTAGTTTGGGGAGTATTGTCATCTTTATTATATTTGCTCGGCCTATCCAAGAGCACTGAATGTCTTTCCAATTATTTAAATATGACTTTATTTTTTTGGCAAGTGTTTTGTAATTTTGCTCATATAATTCCTGACTTTTCTTTGGTAGATGGATTCCCAAATATTTTATACTCTAAACATTTGTTTGGAATGGAATTTCTCTTTGTATCTCTTGCTGTTGCATTTTGTTGGTGATATATAAAAATGCTGAGGATTTATGTGTATTTATTTTGTATCCTGCAACTTTGCTAAAGTTCTGAATTCTTTCTAATAGCTTTTTAGCAGAGTCTTTGGGGTTCTCTAAGTATACCATCATGTCATCTGCAAAGAGTGATAGTTTGATTTCCTCATTTCCTACTCTAATTCCTTGAATCTCTTTCTCGGCTCTTATTGCCAAGGCTAGCGTTTCTAGTACTATATTGAATAGTAATGGGCAAGCTTGTTTCACTCCTGATCTTACTGGGAAAGCTTCCAGTTTATCTCCATTGCATATTATGCTTACTGATGGTCAAAATATATATGCTCCTGAATATTCTAAGGAATAGTCCATTTATTCCTATACTCTCAAGCGTTTTTAGTAGGAATGGATGTTGGATTTTATCAAATGCTTTTTCTGCATCTATTGAGATGATCATATGGTTTTAATTTGATTATTAAAATGGTCAATTATACTAATAGTTTTCCTAATATTAAACCAGCCCTGCATTCCTGGTATAAATCCTACTTGATCATAGTGTATTATCCTGGAGATGATTTTCTGAATTCTTTTTGCTAATATCTTATTTAAGATTTTAGCATCAATATTCATTAAGGAAATTGGTGTATAGTTTTCTTTCTCAGTTTTCAATCTACCTGGTTTACATATCATTACCATGTCTGTGTTATAAAAGGAGTTTGGTAGCACTCCTTCATCCCCTATTTTTTCAAATAGTTTATATAACATTGGAGCTAATTGTTCTTTAAATGTTTGGTAGAATTCACATTTAAATCCCCTCCCTCCCCCCCCCCGCCCCCCCCCCCCCCTGCCACCTGGCTGTGCATATTTGTAACTGCCTGCAAATTGCGGCTGCACAGCTGTGCTATAGCTTGTGCTGAGTCAATTCTGGTTTTGAGTGGGCATAGCTAGATCTTGTTCTGGCATTTTTAGAGTATCCTCTACCTTTGGCTTTAATTTCTCTGTTAGTTTACTGCTTTGTAATCAGGGCAGAGCAGTCAGCCTATGCCAGAAGGTCTCTATAACTTTTGTAGCTACTGAGGTCAGCCCCACCCCTGGTCTGCTCTGGATGCTAGTCTCTCCTGTCTCCCTGCTTGTGCTGATCTGCTCCAACCCCTCAAGATAAACCTGTTCTGGTGGTCTTCCAGATTATCTTCGGTTGGTAAGTTGTTGTACATCTAATCTTCATTAATTTTCCCAGTCAAGCACTATTTTTGAGGCTGAATTTAATAATTGGTCGTGAGGGCATGAGAGGAGCTTAAAAATTCACGTGTGCCCTCTCCACCATCTTGGCTCCACCCCTGAAACCAATTTCTTCTATTAAAAATTATCTTACTATTAGTGACTTGGCAATATTTTATCTTGGCAATAGTTTGCAATTATTTTGAGGTGTTTTTTATATGTATTTACAATTTATCTTTGGGATAATGACATGCATTTGTTATATACACAAACATCTACATGTGTATTTCTGTGTGTGTGTGTGTGTCTGTGAGTTCTCTATATGTCTTGGATATAAATTCATTATTAGAGATATTTGATATTAACATTTTTTCGCACTAGCCTTTATCTTCTTATATCATTTGCATTATTTTACTGAAAACATTTTTAAAAAACTCATGTAATAGAAATTATCAATTTTATCATTAATGATCACCCCTTTCCTTGTTTAGTTAAGAAAAAAATTGTTTAGAAATAATTCAGAATTTTAGCAAAGTTGCAGGATACAAAATAAATCCATATAAATCCTCAACATTTTTATACATTACCAACACAATCCAACCGCAAGAGATACTAAGAGAAATTCCATTCAAAATAACGGTCAATATTATAAAATATTTGGGAGTCTATCTACCAAAGGAGAGTCAGGAATTATATGAGCAAAATTACAAAAAACTTGCCACAAAAATAAAGTCAGATTTAAATAATTGGAAAGACATTCAGTGCTCTTGGATAGGCCGAGCGAATATAATTAAGATGACAATACTCCCTAAACTAATCTATTTATTTAGTGCTATACCAATCAGACTTCCAAGAAACTATTTTAATAACCTAGAAAAAATAACAACAGAATTCATATGGAACAACAACAAAAGGTCGAGAATTTCAAGGGAAGTAATGAAAAAAAAATTAAGTGAAGGTGGTCTAGCTGTACCTGAACTAGAACTGTATTATAAAGCAACAGTCATCAAAACCATTTGGTATTGGCTAAGAAATAGACTAGTTGATCAGTGGAATAGGTTAGGTTCACAGGACAAGATAGTGAATAAAAATAGCAATCTAGTGTTTGATAAACCCAAAGGTCCGAACTTTTGGGAAAAGAATTCATTATTTGACAAAAACTGCTGGGAAAACTGGAAATTAGTATGGCAGAAACTAGGCATGGACCCACATTTAACACCACATACTAAGATTAGATCAAAATGAGTCCAAGATTTAGGCATAAAGAACGAAATCATAAATAAATTGGAGGAACATGAGATGGTTTACCTCTCAGACTTGTGGAGGAGGAAGGAGTTTGTGTCCAAGGAAGAACTAGAGACCATTATTGATCACAAAATAGAAAATTTTGATTATATCAAATTAAAAAGTTTCTGCACAAACAAAACTAATGCAAACAAGATTAGAAGGGAAGTAACAAATTGGGAAAACATTTTTGTAGTTAAAGGTTCTGATAAAGGCCTCATCTCCAAAATATACAGAGAATTGACTTTAATTTATAAGAAATCAAGCCATTCTCCAATTGATAAATGGTCAAAGGATATGAACAGACAATTTTCAGATGATGAAATTATAACTATTTCCACTCATATGAAAGAGTATTCCAAATCACTATTGATCAGAGAAATGCAAATTAAGACAACTCTCAGATTTCATTACATACCTGTCATATTGGCTAAGATGACAGGAACAAATAACGATGAATGTTGGAGGGGCTGTGGGAAAACTGGGACACTGATGCATTGTTGGTGGAGTTGTGAAAGAATCCAACCATTCTGGAGCGCAATCTGGAATTATGCCCAAAAAGTTATCAAAATGTGCATACCCTTTGTCCCAGCCATACTACTACTGGGCTTATATCCCAAGGAAATACTAAAGAAGGGAAAGGGACCTGTATGTGCCAAAATGTTTGTGGCAGCCCTTTTCATAGTGGCTAGAAGCTGGAAAATGAATGGATGTTCATCAATTGGAGAACGGTTGGGTAAATTATGGTATATGAATGTTATGGAATATTATTGTTCTGTAAGAAATGACCAACAAGAGAAATACAGAGAGGCTTGGAGAGACTTACATCAATTGATGCTAAGTGAAACGAGCAGAACAAGAAGATCATTATACACTTCAACAATGATACTGTATGAGGATGTATTCTAATGGAAGTGGATATCTTCAACATAGAGAAGAGCTAATCCAATTCCAATTGATCAATGATGGACAGAATCAGCTACATCCAGAAAAGGAACACTGGGAAATGAGTGTAAACTGTTATTTTTACCTTCTGTATCCAATTCTTCCTGTGCAACAAGAAATTCGGTTCTACACATATATATATTGTATCTAGAATATAGTGTAATATATTTAACATGTATAAGACTGCCTGCCATCTGGGGGAGGGGGTTGGGGGAGGAAGGGAAAAAATCTGAATAGAAGTAAGTGCAAGGGATAATGTTGTAAAAAATTACCCATGCATATGTACTGTCAAAAAAAAAAAGTTATAATTATAAAATAAAATATACATAAATAAATAAATAAATGAAAAGAAAAAAATTGTTATTTTTACTTGTCTATGCTATTCTACCAATCTACTTATTTATTTTTAGCTTTTAGTAATTCGGTAATTTTTCAATCATATTTGATTCTTTATGACCCCAGTTGGAGTTTTCTTCGCAGAGATACAGAAATAATTTACCATTTCCTTCTCCAAATCATTTAAAAAATAAGGAAACTGAGACGAACAGGGTTAAATTTCTTGTCCACAGTCACATAGTTAGTAAATGTCTGTGGTGCTAAGATATTAGGAAAAGAAAGTCTTCCTGATTCCAAATCTAATACTCTATCCACTGTACCACTTAGTTGCTCATTAAAAAATTAACACCAAATAAATTTTATGATTACCACTTTTTGGCGTAATTTGAAGTATAAAAACACTATTTCCTTTATATCACCCCTTCTTACTTCATTACTTCTATTAATATTGTAGATCTTTGCTTGTATAAGTGAATTTTGTTATTATTTTTGTTTAGTCTTATGTATCTCCTTGGTAGTTTGATAAATATAGAAATATGTTTAGAAATTTAAGTATTATCATTATTTTTTAATATTTTGGTGTATATTGGCTAACAACATTAAGTAACCAGTTATTTCCATTATTTATTCTTCAAAGAGTTTTTTTTTGTCATTTTATCAGTAAAGACTTTAAATGTTTATTTGGCTATTATGAATTTTATGGAATTTTAAAATATTTTGACTAGGGCTTCATTTTCTATTATTTAATCCTAGATTTTATCATTGCTGTATTGAAATACTACTGATTTTTATAGGTTTATTTTAGGTTTATTTTGCATTCGAATTCTTTACTATTACATTATATTAATTGTCTTAATGATATTTTTGGTGGACTTCTGACATTTTCTAATTATGTCTTTACGTCACTAGCAAATAAATATATTATTTCTTCTGACTACATCACGAGATTTTTATCTGGTAGCATTAATCCAATTTTATTTCAGGATATCTGCTTTTCCTTTGATTTCTTTGCTTTAATTGTCTGGCACATAGATACTTTCTTTCCTTTATCTCATAAAACAACAAAGAAAGATACCTTACATTCCCATTCTTTTTTTTTTTTTTTTTTTTTTTTTTTTTTTTTGCTCTAATCATATTCCTAGACAAACATGCTGTTGTGATGGACTTCCAACTTGAGAGGTAATACAGATTAGTGGATATGGCATCAGGACATAATTATGTTCAAATCCTGTTTATGAAAATGTATCACTTGTGTAACTTTAGATAAATCAACCAACTTCTCTTCTCCTAATTTTTATCATCTGTAAAATGGAGTAAAACCTATAGCACTCACTCTTTCCCAAGCCCTTCAAATACTTGAAGAGAACTATTATGTATCCTCAAGTATGTTCTTCTCTAGACTAAACTTTCTTAGTTTCTTCATTCTATCTATGTATAGCATGATCTTAAAGTCATTCACCATCCTGATTTCTTTGTTGTTGAAGCTCTTAGCTCATTTGTATTTTTCTTAAAATGATGATTATCTCTTCAAACAAAAATCACTAATGTGTTTGGTCATAGGTATAACTCCCCTTCTACCCAATGATGTTGCCAGAAAAGAGCTGTGACTTGACTATATTCATCTACTTGAGATTTCTCTCATTTGTTCTGATTTTATTTTTTTACTAAGTCATTAATTCTTCCTATTAATCAAGTGGAATCAGGACAATGGGAATATTGTGAAGATGATTTCTTCTCTAACTGGTTTTGGGGTCAGAAACCTAGAATTGTAGGATTATAGGATGTTTATTTTTCCAAACAAACATTGTTTACATAAACTGAAGCTGGAAAGGGAAGGTGTTCAGCTGAATCTCTGAATATATTTTGTCAGTAATCTTTATTATGGCTGATTTTATAACAGATTTCATTAGAAAAAAAAAACCAAACCTATTTTAAGGAAACAATTTAAAATGAGTTTTCTCATTTATCAAAATTCCCTATTCTAATCTCTTGGTAACAAATAAGTTAGTTATGCAAAGGAAATAAGCCCGTTGGTCACATCAGATGATTCATACAGATAACTTATATAGCTGTAGTCCATCATATTTATGCTGAGAAAAATGGAAGTTTTCCCCCTTATAATTCTAATATAATACTTCTTTAATATGTATAGGACTTGCAATTTTTAATGGAAATTTCTTTTTTTTATAATTTATTAATTTTATAATTATAATTTTTTTGACAGTACATATGCATGGGTAATTTTTTTTTACATTATCCCTTGTATTCACTTTTCCAAAATTTCCCTTCCCTCCCTCTACTCCGTCCCCTAGATGACAGGCAATCCCATATATATTAAATGTGTTACAGTTTAACCTAGATACAATATATATGTGTAAAACCAAATTTCTTGTTACACAGTAAGAATTGGATTCCGAATGTATAAGTAAGCTGGGTAGAAAGACAATAGTGCAAACATTTTACACTCCTTTCCCAGCGTTCCTTCTCTGGGTGTAGCAGTTTCTGTCCATCATTGATCAACTGGAACTGAATTAGATCTTCTTTATGTTGAAGATATCCACTTCCATCAGAATATATCTCCATACATTATCGTTGTTGAAGTGTATAGTGATCTCCTGGTTCTGCTCAATTTCACTCAGTGTTAGTCCATGTAAGTCTCTCCAAGCTTCTCTGTATTCATTCTGCCAGTCATTTCTTACAGAGCAATAATATTCCATAACATTCATATACCATAATTTACCCAACCATTCTCCAATTGATGGGCATCCATTCATTTTCCAGTTTCTAGCCACTATAAATAGAGCTGCCACAAACATTTTGGCACATACAGGTCCCTTTCCTATCTTTAGTATTTCTTTGGGATATGAGCCCAGTAGTACCACTGCCAGATCAAAGGGTATGCACAGTTTGATAACTTTTTGGGCATAGTTCCAAATTGCTCTCCAGAATGGCTGGATTCTTTCACAAGTCCACCAACAATGCATCAATGCCCCAGTTTTCCCACAGCCCCTCCAACATTCATCATTATTTGTTCCTGTCATTTTAGCCAATCGGACAGGTGTGTAGTAGTATTTCAAGGTTGCCTTAATTTGCATTTCTCTGATCAGTAGTGATTTGGAACACTCTTTCATATGAGTGGATATAGTTTCAATTTCATCATCTGAAAATTGTCTGTTCATATCCTTTGACCATTATGGTTTGATTTCTTATAAATTAGAGTCAGTTCTCTATATATATTGGAAATGAGGCCTTTATCAGAACCTTTAACTTTAAATATATTTTCCCAATTTGTTACTTCCCTTCTAATCTTGTTTGCATTAGTTTTGTTTGTACAAAAGCTTTTTAATTTGATATAATCAAAATCTTCTATTTTGTAATCAATAATAATCTCTAGTTATCATTTGGTCATAAATTCCTTCCTCCTCCACAGATCTGAGAGGTAGACTATCCTCTATTCCTCTAATCTATTTATGATCTCATTCTTTATGCCTAAATCTTGGACCCATTTTGATCTTATCTTGGTATATGGTGTTAAGTGTGGGTCCATGCAATTTTGTTGATATAAGAAACTCCTTTGTGAAGAAATTGACTCTCCTAAATCAGTTTGACATCTTCTGCGCAATTCAGATAGTTGGCTAGAGTACTCAAAAGTTAAGGGATTTACTGAACCTCACAAATTTTGGAGGTGGAACTTAAACCTAAGCTTTCTTGTGTTTGAGCTGGCTGCTTCATTATTATTTGACCTAAATATATAAAAATCTTAATCCACATAAATGATTAGCACTTATATATGCTACCAATAAAGTCCAGCAGCAAGAGATACAAAGAGAAATTCCATTTAAAATAATTGTAGATAATATAAAATATTTCAAAGTCTACCTGCTAAGACAAAGGCCAGGAATTATATGAAATCAATTACTAAACACTTTCCAACAAATAAAAGCAGCTCTAAACAATTGGAAGAATATCAGGTGCTCATTGGAAGGCCAAGCTAATATAATAAAAATGACAATTCTACCTAAATTAATCCATTTATTCAGTGCCATACCATCAAACTGCCAAGAAATTAGAGATAGAAAAAAATGATATCATAATTCATCTGGAAGAACAGAAGATCAAGAATTTCAAGGGAATTAATGAAAAAAATGCAAAGAAAGATGGCATGCTGTAACAGATCTAAAACTATATTATAAAACAGTAGTCATCAAAATCATTCGGTACTGGCAAAGAAATAGAGTAGTTGATCAGTGGAATAGGTTAGGTTCATAACACAGAATATTCAATAACTATAGTAATCTAGTGTTTGATAAATTCAAAGATTCCAGCCTCTGGGATAAAAACTCACTATTTCACAAAAAATGCTAGAAAATTAGAAAATAGTGTGGCAGAAATGAGGCACTTAACATCCTATATCAAGATAAGGTTAAAAATGAGCTCATGATTTAGATTTAAAGGTTGATACTATACACAAATCAGGAGAATAAAGGAAAATCTACCTTTCACATGTGTGGAGAAGTCTTATGGGCCATAACTCTGTATTTGAAATAAGGATTTAAAATAAGTATTAAGTCAGTGGAATTGATAAAGATAATGGTTATTTAGCTTAGGATGATGTTGAATAGTTCTCTAGTTCAGTACGTGTACTTAGTACTTAATATAGTTCAAGATTCACACCTATGATAATGTAATTATAAGAGAGCACATAAGCTAGGACAAACTCAGCCAGAGTCAGAGCCAGAGAAGACAAATGGACTGAAGGCTGAAGCACAAGCCTGGGAACTCAGATACAGATTCATTTATTCCATCTCACACCACTGTGGTGGCAGGCTCTCCTCCTTTGCTTCTCCATTGAAACCAAGACTCCAGAAAACCAAATAAGAAAACTGCAGAGAAAGAAGGAATTTATGGCCAAAAAACTAGAGAACATTATGCAAAGTAAAATGGATAAATTAACAAATTTTGCATAAACAGAGCCAAATGCAGCCAAGATTAGAAGGGAAGCAGAAAAATGGGGAAAAATTTTATATTTAAGAATTCTGATAAAAGCCTTATTTCTAAAATATACAGAGAATTGACTTAAATTTATAGGAATATAAACCATTCCTTAATTGATAAATGGTCAAAGGATAAAAATAGACAATTTTCAGATGAAGCAATTAAAATCATTTCTGTTCATTTGAAAAATGCTCCAAATCAATTAAAGAAATGCAAATTAAGAGAACTCCAAGGTACAATTACACACTTGTCAAATTAGCTAAGATGATAGGAAAATATAATAAGTGTTGGAAAGGATGTGAGAAAACTGGGACACTAATACATTGTTGGTGGAGTTGTGAATTGATTTAGAGTAATTTGGAAATATGCCCAATATGCTGTCAAACTGTGCATAGCTATAAAGGCTGCAACACTTTCAGGTGAAAATCTCATTATCTGTCTGAGGTATAGAAAGAAGCTGGAATATTGGCCTGCCTCAGGTAGGTAAGAGAGAAACACTGTTATGCAAATTAGCAGCACTACAGAATCTTGGCCCACTTTCTTTAAGGATGCAAAAGGATTTGCCTGTTCCCAAGAAATGGGTGCTCCCCAAGATGCTGGCCTCATCTTTTCTGGCAATGATTCTGGCACAGCAACAAGAATAAAACATATCTAGCAAAGCTATGGCTGTAGCTAGGACCACCACTAAACTGTCCCCATATGCTCGTCCAAGGTAGCGCCAATAGCAGGACTAGTTACTAAACTTGCAGCAAAAGTTGATGAAACCAGTCCATAGCCATGCTTCTTTTATGTTCTTGAGTTATATCTGCTACATATGCAAATACCACAGAGAAAGTCACAGCAAAAACACCAGAAACTGAGATAACAGCAAAGTACCACCAAGGGCTGATTTTCATTAATGGAATCAGTGCACAAGTGAAAAATACTGTTAGCAGCAAGAAAGATTTTCAACCCCAAACATCAGAGAGAGCCCTCCAACGTCAGGTCACGAGTGTGAGAGACGTGAGTTCCATGACCCAAGTTTCTCCTCCTCCTCCTCCTCCTCCCACACACGTCACTTCCTCCTCTTTGTCCCACCTATCAAGTCAGCACAGAACAACTGGGGAGGGTCAACCTTCAAACAAGTTAATAGGGAACTGTCCAATTGGCAATTAGTCTCACGTGCTTCATTATCCAAGTGCATTGTTCAGTTCTAGCCCTTTACACATACCCTTTGATCTATCGATGTATCTACTGGCCCTGTATCCCAAAAATATCATAATAAAGAGATAAAGACCCACATGTACAAACATGTTTGTAGCAGCTCTTTTTCTAGTGACAAGGAATTGGAAACAGTTGTTCTCCATCAAATGGAGAATAGCTGAATAAGTTATGGGATATCAATATAAGGGAATATTATTGTTCTGTAAAAATCAAATCAGGGCAGAATGATTTCAGAAAGGCCTGTAGAGACTTACATGAACTGATGCTAAGTGAAGTAAGTAGTTGTACATAGCAACAAGAAGATTATTTGTTGACCAACTCTGAAGGACTTAGCTCTTTTCAACGAAGAGGTAATTCAGGCAATTAGAATAGATTTGTAATGGAGAGAGCCATCTGCATCCAGGAAGAGGACATGGGGACCAAAGACAGAGATTCCTGAGGAATATTGGACCTAGTCAAAGTAACAAAACTGACAGAAGCACTAACATCCTGATTATAGAGGGATTATAGAGGTATTGTTTTGATCACCTGGTCTAACACACACTATTTGAGGGGAAATCCTTTTGTGGCTGAAGGATAAAAATCCAATCTTGAAATAGGGGCAATACACAATAAATAAATACTTTGGGTAGAGAAAAAAGTTGAGGTAAATCCCAAAGAAGAGTAACTTTCAAAAGCTAAAGTTTATTGAGAAGAAAAATGACAATAATAACTATCGCTGTTTTTCTATTTGATAAACTTTAGCTTTTGATAAATTACCTTACCCACTACCTTCTATCCTATCCATAATCTTCTGAATAAGGTTAGAAGAAATCTCATGATCATGTTGCCTTTGTACATTACAAATTCATTTCAATACTACCTGACTGAAGCAATGTAGTCCATTATCAGGTTTTCAATTGTGTTCAATTCTTCATGATTCCATTTAGGATTTCCTTCAGTTTATTTTACAAATGAAGAAATTGTAGTATAGAGGATTAAGTAAATTGTCTAGGACCATACAACTACTAATGTCTGAGGCCTCATTTGAACTGTGGACTTCCTGATTCCAGGCCTGGCAATCTATCCACTGTACACCCAATTGCATAATTTCTCACCTCAGTCACCATAGAAGGTAGGTCAAACCTTCTCAATCTCCCAATATCTCAACTCCTTCCCTTTTATTTAAGCATTTTCTTACCATATGACCCCCTTTTACAAATTTTATCTATTATTGTTATTAATATTATGCTAATCAACTATTATGCTATATATGGGATGGGTTCTTGGCCATACACTAGACAAAATGTAACAAAAGATAAAATATTCAATTATGTGAAATAAATTTTTTTTTTTTGCACAAGCAACATTAGTGAAGTCAGAATTAGCGAAGGGAAACCATTATATAGGGGACATTTATAAAGCATGTGGCGTTACTCAATGTTTGAACAAGTTGTGGCACATGACTGCTATGGAACACCAGTATACTATAAGAAATGATGAACTCACTGATTTTTAGCACAGAATAGGAAACAAAATATCAATCAGTCAGAAAATGGATGAACAAATGTATGATAACATAAGAAATTACAAGAAGAATAAATTCAGAGCATTCATAGAATATATGAATTTATGCAAAATAAAGTGAACAAAAGCAGGTGAAAATTTATACATTGAGCACAATATTGTAAAAGACAACAATTCTGAAAAACTTAAGAACTCTGATCAATAAAATCACTCATAGTAATTTAAAAACATTAGAGATGAAGCTTTTCTTCACCTTTTATTGGAGAGGAGACAGACTATAGATATAGAATAAGAAACATTTTCAAACATAACTACCATATTTATTTGTTATGCTTGTTATTTGTTATTCTTGTTTATTTTAACAGGAAGCTTTTATCTGGATAGAGGGGAATATAGTCTCAGAGAGTGGTGGCAGTGATAGCAATTAAGGGGGCAAAAAAGAAAAGAAAAAAGTTTTAATGAAACTTGTAAAATACTTAAAAAAGAAAAGGGCATTCAGCATAGGACAAAAAAGGAAAGTGGTAGTATTACATATTAAATTTGATATATGCTTGGTAAAAAACAAAAACAACAAGCAGCATATGATACATCCACTGTTTCATAGACAGTCCTCATTATTGCATATGTGAGTATACAATTCCTTAATGGGAAGTCTAATTTTAAAAATTAATGAAAATTAAATAAACAAAGGTTAAGCAGTAAGAGTCAGGAGAGACAGGTAACTTAATAGAGTACAGAAATGAGAGTCAGGAAGCTCTGGGTCTGAATACATTAAATAAACAAAGGTAAGCAGTAAGAGTCAGGAGAAACAGGTGACTTCATAGAGTACAGAAATGAGAGTCAGGAAGCTCTGGGTCTGAATACCATCTCAGACACTGTGACCATTGGCAAGTCATATAATCTTTGGATCTCGGCTTTTTCAAACATTTATTGAGGGACATTCATTATAGTTGGCTGGAGATGGTATTGGGGTATTTCCAAAACTACTTCCAGACTAGGAGAAAAAAAAACATTTGTATAGTGTCTTTGGTGTCAAGTATTATGCTTAGCACTTTTATGAATATTATCTAATTTGATTCTTACCAGGACCTTGGAAAGTAGGTTCTATATTCCCATTTTTACAATTGAGGAAAATGAAGCAGAAGTTAAGTTGCTCTGTGTCACATAGTTAAAAGTGTTTGAGGTTAGATTTGAACTCATATTTTAACTCTTAAGTCCTCTATCCACTGAATCACTAAACACTTCTGTTATTACTATAGCTGCTCAGATTGTTGTGGTGAGTCAGTTCCACAGATGGTATTTGAGCTTTCTTTCTTTCTTTCTTTCCTTTTTTTTGGTATAGAAAAAATCTATCTTTCATGTATATCAGCAATGCTCTTTTCTAGAGTACTTGGATGGTGATTGATAGAGATCAGTGTTATCAGGTCTTATTATTCTAGATAGACATTTTTGACTCAAGTAAATGGTTGAGAGAGTAAGAATCTGGGACTGGAATATAACTTGATTTCCCCAAGAATAATGAACAAGGGAGATAGAAAGAGTCCTGCCTATGATGTTAGGTATTATGTGGGTATAGACATTTGATTTAAAAAGTTATAATTGGGCAAAAATGATAGGAGTTTTTCCATCAGTTTTAAAGGAGATTGCATAAAAGGCAAGGGAGAATTAACACTTACAGGACATGTACCAACTATATGACAAGTGCCAGGAGAATGTTCCTAAGCTCTTCTTCTGAGTTATGATTCAAAAGAGGTATAGGGGTATAGGGATGGATGCTTAGAATAATTTCATTTTTCCCTCCCTTCCCTTTTCCATACTCCTGCATTCCTTGGACCTCCACAAGTGAAAACCTGACTTAGATTTTATAGAGGAGATGTAATAAACTTTCCATTCATAAAGCTCCTAAAGTATAATAAGTAAAGCAATAAAAACTTAATTAATGTAACTATTAATACATATGTATATTCATGAGTAATAAAAATCATCCCAAAGACCATGTATGTAATTCTTCTTAGTTCTGGTATGCTACACAGGTGCCTTAAGGCCCTCTTTCTAACCACATAGTGGTCTGGTACTAAGAGGACTTGGCTTTTGACATGGCAAGTTCTCTGAGTATTCCCTTAGTCTTTCTCCTGTGTAAGGACAATTAAAGAGGAATGGAGTGCTCCATCAATTAAAAGATGAGATTGTTTCTAGCTCAGCTTTTTAACAGGTAGCATGCCCCATTCCATTTTTCCAGTAATAATATTGAATATTTTCCTTGGCTTTTTACTTACCATTATTCCATATATTTAGTAAGTTGTGAAATTTTAACATTTATTTCTCCACATCTTTTATTTTCAACTCTTCTTTATGAATGCAGCCAATACCTTGGTTCAAACCTGTATCACCTCTCATCTAGATTATTGCAGTGGCTCCCTAAGCAGGCTTCTTACCTCAATAGTCTCTCTGCTTTAGGCAATCCTCCACTTTACTTGCAAAGGCTAATTTCTTTAAATTCCTATCTAATCATATCACTCCTGTATCTTAATGAATTACATCATTTCCTGTTATATCCAAACATAAACATGCCCCCTATGTTTAACTTTTTATTCTCTTAGTTGGCTTTGGGAAAATACTATTTTTATGTATAATGCAAGCCATACAGAACATTATCCCCAGAGTGGAGTTTTTAACATTCTGTGAATGAGAGAAGAGGGGACCCTGACCTGCCTCTCTATCTCAAAAGACTTAAAGCAGAAAGCAAAATCCAAAAGTCAAGGCTAAATCTAATCCAAAACATATCTTGAATACAAAACAGGAAGTGAACATAGTACCCCAGCCTTTGAGGGCCCAGCAATGGTTCCTCAAGATTAGAAATATGCATATTCCATAGTAAAATTTATTGATTAATTTATATTCTCCATAATAAAGAAGCCTTATTTTAAATTATGCAATTCTAAGAAGCAAAACATACGTTTATACACATAATTATAAAGGGTGCATACCAGACACATTATGGAAGTCTTTTTGAGTGTGCCACAAGTTGGTGGATAATCATAATTGAAGAGTAGTTTCTAATGTTTGAATGTTAATTTATAAGAAAGCCTATAGTGGAGTACCTCAGAGAACTGTGTTTGGTCCCATGCTATTTTACATTTTTAGCAGTGGGTTGGATAAGGTATGGATGGCATATATTACAAATATGCATATAACACAAAGTTAATGATACTGTTAATGACAAGAGTCAGGATTATTTAAAAAAAAGCATCTTGACACATTACAGTATTGTGCTGAAAATAAGAATAAATGTAAAGGCTTACACTTGGATTGAATAGAAGAATAAATGTTAAGACTTGTCCTTCACAAGTAGAGTATGAAGTAGGTCTGCTTAAGGCAATAGTTGAAAAAAAATAGATCAGGTAGTGGTTCTAGGGGATTGTGAAAAAGCTAATCTGATTTTAGACTTCATTAAAGAAAAACAATATCCAGGCATTTATATTATTCTACCCTAGTCAATACCTACCTAAGAGTACTATGTTCATTTCTGGATGTCATAGATTAAGGACACTGACAAGTAGGGTAATGTCTCAAGGGAGGAAAACAAGTTAGTGAAGAGTTTTTGAGTCCATGCTATATGAGAATCGGTAGAAGGAATTAGAGGTGATTGTTTCAAAGAAAACAGGGATTACATAATACTATTCTTTTAAGTATTTAAAGGGATGATATTGTAAAAGGGATTACATTTATTCTGTTCAATTCCAGAGGCAGAGAGCCAAGAACAATGAAAATTGGAGAGAAGCAGGTGAAACTTTCTTTCTTTCTTTCTTTCTTTCTTTCTTTCTTTCTTTCTTTCTTTCTTTCTTTCTTTCTTTCTTTCTTTCTTTCTTTCTTTCTTTCTTTCTCTTTTTTTTTTTTTACAATTAGAACTATTGAAATTGAATGGTCTACCTATGGATGTCATAAGTTCTCCCTCATCACAATTCTTGCTGAGTGAGTAGTTGTTGGGTATAGGTCATTTATCCTATTTTTCTTTTATACACTAAATGTCTTCTAATGTCCCAAGGGATTCTGCAATTCTCTGATTCTAGGTAGTCCAGAGATTTTTCCATTATTATGTATTACCTCTTACCAGGGACACTATTAATTTGTTCTAATAAGTAAAAAGGAAAAGATATAATGGAAATTAATTGAGGTGGTGAAAACCAAAGGAGATAATATGGGATGTGATATGATCAGAGAAAAAAGAAGAGGTAAAGGTTTGAAGAATTTTCCCAATTACCTGTCATCGGGGGAGGGAGTGGAGGGAGGGAGGGGATAATTTGGAAAAATGAATTAAAAAAAAAAAGAATTTTCCCAAAATGTGGATACTTGAATTTTACTAAGATGAGGAGGATTGATGGAGACATGTGATTAGGGCTGAAGGCTGGGATTTAATGTTGGTTAAAAACTATTCTGTTAGCATGTTGAGGGTATTAGAGAAAACAAAGAATGAGATTACAGGAAGGGAAATTGAATCATAATATCATAGTTCCCCCCTCCCTCTCAGTTCAAATATTCTTCAAGGGGAAACTGAAAATACACACACACCCACACACACCAGAGAGAGATGAAGAGAGAGAGAGAGAAGGAGAGAGAGAGAGAGAGAGAGAGAGAGAGAGAGAGAGAGAGAGAGAGAGAGAGAGAGATGAAGAGAGAAAGAGGAGAGACAAAGAGAGGAAGGGAGGAAGGGAGGGAAGGAAAGGGAGTGGGAGACTATAAAAAGTGTCTTAATATGCTAAGGAGAGTGAAAAATTTTTCTTCTATTTCTTATTTGAACATATAAACAACATGCAAATTCAAATAAAAAAAATTCTTTCCTGTGTCAAATTGGGAAATTCTCTGTTTTTGTTGGTGGTGTGACTCACTTTGGAAGTATTTGCACAAGAATGTTATTTGTAGGGATGGGCAAACCTGTGTAGGGGAAAAAAACAAAGATCTCTTTGGAATGTTTACCCATAGCTAGTACCATCATTTAGGATACTTCTGAAGCAGTCTTGTACTGATTTTCAAGGATTTTTGTTTCCTTTGTTTAAAAATATTCTACATGTATAGATTATATCAAACTGCTTGCTGTCTTGGGGAGAGGGAAAGGAAGGGAGGGATAAAAATTGTGGAACTCAAAATTTTATAAAAATGAATGTTGAAAATTACATGTATTTGGAAAAATAAAAAAATTATTGGGGCAGCATATAGCCCAGAAGCAGAGTACACACCACATCTTTCTACCCAACTTTGCCATTACATAGAACTTTAGCCTTTGGAAGTCAAATTCAAGGTAATGGGTCACTGGGCAAATGTGCAGAATGGTTGGAATGGGGTCCTGTTTGTACAAGAGATAGGAAGGAACATGCAGGCTTTCATTTGTTTTGTTTTGAGGAAACGAAGGGGTGGAGGTATTTATATTTCTCAAAGCAAAAATTTCTTTGGGCATAAAATTGCCAGCTATGCCTCTGACTCAAAAGGTTGCTAGTAGAAATTCTGCCCTTTCATGATTCATCACTGAAGACTTTTCTACCATTCTTTTCTAGCTAAAAAATACAAGGCCAAGGATCTTGCTTTAGAAATAGACAAGTTCTTGAAGCTTCTATGTTTAGCTTTGATAAAGAAAGAAAAAATAAACAAATTTTTTGGAATTATTTTTAGAAATAATTTGAAATTATTTCTGAGATAATGATGGCTTCATATTTTTAATATGAAAGAGATTTTTGTGAAACTTTAAAAATTGTGTCAATCTCAATATCTTTAGTTATTTAAAAGTATTTAGGCAGCTAAATATTGCATGGATAGAGAACTGATCTTGCATCAGGAAGACCTGAGTTCAAATTCAGTCTCTGAAACTTCCTAGCTGTGTATGATTTGTGGGTAAGTCACTTAATCTCAGCTAATGGAGAAGGAAATGGCAAATTACCTAATATCTTTGCCAATCAAATCCCAGAGAGTTTCACAGAATCATGAAGAATTGGACATACCTGAAATGACCAAATAACAACAGAAAGAATAAATGCTCAATAATGGTATCAGATTTCTCATTATCTTCTATGACTTTTTGTATCTTCTTCCTATTGTGTATATATTTAAATATATATATATATATATATATATATATATATATATATATATATATATATATATATAAATACATACACATAAACATATACCTTTATAGAAAGGAACCTAAGACAACTGTAGGCAAATAAGAAAAAAAAGTGAAAAAAGGAAATAAACAAATGATAACAAAGGAATCACGATGTTTTAATAATGGGGGGAAAGTCATTCCAGTTTAAAAATGAGTGAGAATAAATATGTGCCTGGCACATAGTAGGCATTTGATACATGATTATTGAATCAATGAGTGCTGTAGTCTATGCTGGTATATAAAAAGTGAACAATACAAGTAGGAAAGTACTTTTGTGATTTTCCTAATTATCAAACACTTCTAGAAATATTATAATACTCTTTAAACAATTTTTCTCTTCCACATCATTTGGAGCAAAATAATAGGTTAACCCAATAAAATAGATTTCTAGAACAGAAACAAAGTAGTAATTTTCAAAGAGGTACAGAATTATAGAATCATGCTATCTCAGAGGTAGGTATTTCCTCAGAAGCCATCTAATCCAATTTATACTTTAATAAGGTTCTAATCTACAATATAATTTTTCACTCAAGCATTGCTTAAAGAGCTATGTTGAGATGTAGAACCCACTATGTGCAGAATAGTCACCATACTTTTGAATAGATCTGATTGTTAAAAAAGCTTTCTTTACATTAAGCAAAAATCTGCCTTTCTGTAATTTTTACTACTATAGCTCTTAGCTAATACATGTTCCATATGACATACTTTCAGATATTTGAACACAGTTCTCATGACTGTATAAATGTTTTCTTTTTCAGGCTAAATGTCCCTAGTCCTTTCAAATGATCAGCTAGTGTCATTCTCTCAAAGTCCTTCATTATCCCAGTTGGTTTTCAGCTAAAAAGTACCCTTTATAACATATTACTGAAGTGAACACACCTCTAATTCATCTTGATACTTAATTCTATGATGTGTTATCTTTCTACTGGTGTACAAATATAAATCTTTCTCCCCATCCATACTGTAGAACTTTTATATTAGGATGTATCTCTTTTGTATTCTCTATAGTACTAATTTGAGGTCTACTCAGGATAATGTACAGAAATACTCTTTGAATTGAAAAGTTGGATGATCAGAGATTTGGGATTGGTTTGTTTAAAAATCTAGATTATATTTGTGAATTTTAGACATTGTTTTGGTCATGCAATGCAAGTGAATTGCATTCTTTCAACAGAATTGTTTTGCAATCTCACAGTTTGCTAGCCATTATTATGAAAAAAAATTGAAATGGAAGACATGGCAGTGAATCAGCAAGTTAAGGTTACCAATTACTCATAACTTAAGCAGATGAGAAAATTACGCCATTTCTACCTTTTAAAAATAACCACATTTTAAAATTAGATTTTAATCATAAAGGTCAGAGGTAGTATAAGTTTAGAAAACCAGAAACTCAGCCTGTGTTAGTATATTGGCAATCCTGCTTCAGAATCTCATACGTGTGAAGTTGGCTAAATTAATAGCAACAGATGGGGAGACTTTTGTTCCTATGATTTCAATTGTCTCTTAAGGCTGAGTCTCAGCATCCAGGCTTGTGGGTGTTTAAATTTTATTTTATTTTTTACTGTTTGGAATGTCTCTGAAATGTCAGTTGTTAGCTGTCCTGCTATTGTAAAGTTCAAAATGATCATTAGAAAATCAACATGCATCTAAGGGTCGAGTTCTGTACCTATGGAATACAATAAAGTTTTTTTTTTCTTTTCATAAAATAGATGCTTAATTTATAGACATTTTAAAAGAATAATCAAGAACTTTACTCAGGTTGCTACATTCTAAGGTCAAAGCATTAATCACTTAAATATTGTACATCTTTTCCAAAATAATGACTCATTTTCTGTTATCTGCTTCCATTAAGAGAACAATCAGATTTCCCATTGTTTTTAGTTAGATATCTCTTCTTTATATTCTTCTTCACATTTAGGCTTCTTTTTGAAATGGTCAGCATCTTGGGAAATGGAGTTTGGTGTTCATAGTAGTTTGATATTTTTGGCATCCAAATATGTTGGCTCATAGCTGGTTGCTAACACTCCATTTTCAAACCATGGGTGCGGAGAAAAGAAATTGACTTTTTAGGAATTGGAGTTGGATATTTTCTTCCTTTTTCCATTTTTTAAAGGCAATTTAGTAGAAGTTTAAATCCTGATTTAGATATTTACTACTATGCTACCCTGGGCAAATCACTTAAATTCTATTTACCTTTGTTTCCTTGTTTGCAAAATGAAGATTATAATAGCTTCTACCTCCAAAGGTAGTATTGAATATGAAATAAAATACTATTTGTAAAGAGCTTTGTAAATCTTAAAGAACCACATAATAGTTAACTATTACTGTTGTTTTAATAAAAATTCAATTTTTTCCCCCTCTACAATTTTAGTAATGGAATATAGGTAATATGCAGCACTGTCCCTTCTGTCAGGGAAGCCTAAGAGATTCTATACATTTGGGAATTTAGATAGGGGAAGAAACTACCCCATACCATTTATACCCTAACTAGGTGAAACAATATCTAACTTAATCAGTTATGTTTTTAGATTAAGTATAAAAAAAGGTCAAAATGAAAGAATTTAGGTATGTCTTTAAAATAGTCTTAAAATAAATGGCTTTTAGTTACTGAATTTGGGCTGTTCTTGGACCATTGTCTTGTTCTGTATATTCTTTTTTCTTGTGTGTGTATGTGTGTGTGTGTGTGTGTGTGTGTGTGTGTGTGTGTGTGTGTGTTTGTGATTCTTGGTTATCCCTCTGCCTATCTGATCACTCCTCCTCAATCTCCTTTACTGTTTTATCTTTGATATCATATTTCTAATACTGTCCTAGGACCTATTCTCTTCTCTATTTAAATTCACTAATTTGTTAAACTTATTGGCTCCTGTAGGTTTAATTGCCTAACATCGTTCCTTAGTCTCTCACCTGGATTAGTCTCTCCCACTGCCTATTAGATGTTTCCAAATAGATTACCATAGACATTTGCCAAGTCAAGCATAATCAAATTAGAACTTATCTGTATAAAAATGGAATGTGTAAATATATACACATATAAGCACATACCTTATATGTAAATTTGCACATAAATAATATGTGTAAATTTTGCACATGTAATATATATTCTATATATAACCATACATTATAAAACCCCATAATTCTATGTAGCTTTATAATGGAGTTATAATATATAAATAACACATATATATGGATTTATATAATGATATATATCCATATCTATGTAGTTATAGATGTAAGTCTATAGAATATTATATGTACATATTTTTATATATCTCCAATGATATTCATAAACACACCTACATACCGACACCCACCCACCCATCCATAATAGTTCTGAATCATTAAAGACTTATCAACAGCTTTCTCTCTCTCTTTCTCTGTCTGTCTCTCTCATATATCCACACACTGAATACACAAACCCACACACCCATGCACATCCATAATAGTTCTGAATCACCAAAGACTATCAACAGCTCCCTCTCTCTCTCTCTCTCCCTCTCTCTCTCTCTCTCTCTCTCTCTCTCTCTCTCTCTCTCTCTCTCTCTCTCTCTCTCATACCACCCCACTGTCCATGCACAACACAAATATATGTATATATGTCTGTGTATTGGTAACAGAAAATGGACCGACATCCTATCTCAAATATAAAATAATAATGTGATCCTATTCTAGTTAGTTATGTTCTCTGAATCTTGTTTTTCTCATTTCTAAGATAGAGCCTATATCATAAGATTATTGTGAACAAAAATACAAATCTTTTAAAATGCCAGGTATGATTAATATTATCTCCTAAATTCAAACAGGAGATTCAGTTGAGTGATGAAGTTAAAAGCCTGGTTGCAAAGGGTTGAAGAGTGAGTAAGAGGAGAGGAAATAAAAGCAATATTTTTAGATAGAAAGGCAGGAGAGATATAGTGTCATATCTTGAGGATATGATAGGACCTAATTAAAGTATTTTTTTTAATGAAGGTGGGACTTAGGTATGTTTGACAGTAGTGGGGGCAATATCATCAGTTGATAAGGTGAGGTAGGTAGAAAGTTGGGAGTGGTGGTGCTGGAGAGGGAAAATCTGCTAGGAAACAGAGGGAATATTTCTTGGCAGCAATTTTATCTACCAGAGTTCCTCTCCATGGATGTTGAATGAGGTTTTTTAATGTCTTGTCCCTGTGCAAATTAGGCTAGTTTGTCCTTAATGGCTATTGAATCAATGTGAAATGACAATATTAAATTTTCAGAGAAGGTTTTGGAATAAAAGATGTCAAAGAAGATACATACATATCTATATTTATACCTGTATCTATGTCTATATATTTCACATACACACACACACACACAGACACACACACACATATACACACACACACACACACACACACACACACACACACACACACACCCCATTCCTCAACAGATAAATTCTCAGAGAATATGATCAAACTCTAACCAAATGAGACAGACTACTCCAAATTACTAATAAGAGAAATGCAAAGCAAAAGAGTTTTGAGGTTTTGCTTTCCGCCAAAGAAATTGATATGATGAAAAAATGAAAATAGTAAATATTGAAGAGGTCAAGGAAAGATTAACATCCTATGGCATTGTTGGTGGGAATGTGAATTAGTGCAACCTTTTTGGAAAGAAATTTGGAATTGTGCAAATAAAGTGACTAAAAGGATAATTTTCTTTAACTCAGAGTTTCCACTATAGATCTATGCTCTAAGAAAGTCATTGATAATCCTTATAGACACTAATTAATTAAGTTCTATAACTGAATCAAAATATTGATTGGGGAGTGGCTAAACAAATTGTGACACAGTTATTCACTATTTTATTGCTATTTGTTTGAATCCAGATTAAGAGGTTTACTTTTTAACATGCATATGACTTTCTATGAGTGTCCTAATATGGTTCTGTGATTAAGATGATCTTAGAGATAACTAGAAGATTTGTGACAGGAGATTATGCCAAGCAATATACACTTATTTTTTTTACCTTTTTTAAATTAATTTTTATAATTATAACATTTTTTGACAGTACATATGCATAGGTAATTTTTTTTTTTTTTTACATTATCCCTTGTACTCCCTTCTGTTCCGAATTTTTTCCCTCCTTCCCTCCATCCCCTCCCCTAGATGGCAGGCATTCCCATACATATTAAATATCTTATACTATATCATAGGTACAATATATATGTGCAGAACCGAATTTTGTTGTTGGTGTTGCAAAGGAAGAATTGTATTCGGAAGGTAAAAATAATCTGGGAAGAAAAACAAAAAAACAAACAAACAAAAAAGTGCTCACAGTTTACACTCATTTCCCAGTGTTCCTTTTCTGGATGTAGCTGATTCTGTCCATCATTGATCAATTGGAATTGGATTAGCTCTTCTCTATGTTGAAGATATCCACTTCCATCAGAATACATCCTCATACAGTGTCATTGTTGAAGTGTATAATGATCTTCTGGTTCTGCTCATTTCACTCAGCATCAGTTGATGTAAGTCTCTCCAAGCCTCCCTGTATTCATCCTGTTGGTCATTTCTTAAAGAACAATAATATTCCATAACATTCATATACCATAATTTACCCAACCATTCTCCAATTGATGGACATCCATTCATTTTCCAGTTTCTAGCTACTACAAAAAGGGCTGCCACAAACATTTTAGCACATACAGCTCCCTTTCCCTTCTTTAGTATTTCCTTGGAATATAAGCCCAGTAGTAGCACTGCTTGGTCAAAGGGTATGCATATTTTGATAACTTTTTGGGTATAATTCCAAATTGCTCTCCAGAATGGTTGGATTCTTTCACAACTCCACCAACAATGCATCAGTGTCCCAGTTTTCCCACAGCCCCTCCAACATTCATCGTTATTTGTTCCTGTCATCTTAGCCAATCTGGCAGATATGTAATGATATCTCAGAGTTGTCTTAATTTACATTTCTCTAATCAATAGTGATTTGGAACACTCTTTTATATGAGTGGAAATAGTTTTAATTTCATCATCTGAAGATAAATATCCTTTGACCATTTATCAATTGGAGAATGGCTTGATTTCTTATAAATTAAAGTCAATTCTCTGTATATTTTGGAGATGAGGTCTTTATCAGAAACTTTAACTGTAAAAATGTTTTCCCAATTTGTTACTTCCCTTCTAATCTTGTTTGCATTAGTTTTGTTTGTGCAGAAACTTTTTAATTTGGTGTAATCAAAATTTTCTGTTTTTTTCATCAAGAATAGATGGAATTCATTTATTTCGTTAAATGTCCATCTTCTTCCCTGGAAAACGATGCTCATTTTTGCTGGGTAAGTTATTCTTGGCTGCATACCAAGTTCCTTAGCCTTTCGGAATATCATATTCCAGGCCCTTCATTCTTTTAATGTGGATGGTGCTAGATCCTGGGTTATCCTTATTGTGGTTCCTCTATATCTGAATTGCTTTTTTCTAGCAGCTTCCAGTATTTTTTCCTTTGTCTGATGGTTATTGAACTTGGGCAATATATTTCTTGGTGTTTTGATTTTAGGGTCCCTTTCAGTAGGTGATTGATGAATTTTTTCAAAGTCTATTTTACCCCTCTGTTTCCAAAACATCTGTGCAGTTCTCTTTGATAATTTCCTGGAAAATAGTGTCCAGGCTCTTTTTTTCCTCCCATTTTTCAGGGAGTCCGATTATTCTCAAATTGTCTCTCCTGGATCTGTTTTCCAGGTCTGTTGTCTTTCTAATAAGGTACTTGACATTCTTTTCAATTGTTTTGTTTTTCTACTTTTACTTGACTACTTCTTGGTTTCTCCTTGAGTCATTCATTTCTACTTGTTCGAGTCTAATTTTCAATGATGTATTTTCTTCACGCACTTATTTTATATCTTTTTGTAATTGTCCAATTGTGTTTTTAAGTGAGCTTTTTTCTTCTATGGAATTTTTTCCTTTTCATCCATTTTATTTTTTAGAGAGCTGTTTTCTTTTTCCAGCTCACTAATTTTGTTTCTCAATGATTTGTTTTCTGTGTGCACTCTGTCTTTAAATGCGTGGAATGACTTCTCCAGGCTCGCTTGCCAAGCTTCCTTTTCCTTTTCCCATTTCTCTTCTAGCTCTCTTGTGAGAGTCTTTTTGATTTCCTCTATGAGAGTCTTATGTATTGAGGAACAGCTTATATCCCCCTTAGGGTATTCCTCTGGAGACCGTCTCCTTTTAATCTGCTCAGTGTTTGAAGTCTGCTCTCTCTTCATACAGAAGCTGTAGATGGTTAGAGCCTTTTTGAATTTTTTGTTCATTTTGTCAGAGCAGACTCAAAGAAAACAAATTGACAAGAGAAACAATTGGTTTTTTGGGGGGGATGGGCCTGGATGGTGTTAATGGGCTTCCTCTACAGATTGTGGGAGACAGTAACGAGGCACTAACAGGACAGTGATGGCTGTGCTGAGTCTGTGCTCTGAGCCGCTGAGAACGCGCTGAATCACTCTGGGTGGGGGTTGGGGGTGGCCGAGTTCCAAGAGATGCTGGCTTTCCTGGGTTTTATTCTTCACTTCCAGTGTTTACACCCTCTCCACTGCTCCTGGCTTGCTGCCAAGATGGAGAATCCACGCTGGGGTAAAAGTCTTTTCCCAGAAACGGAAGAGATCTTACCTCTCTCCCCTCTGGTCTGGGTTGTGTGAGCTGCCTGTCTTGCTCTGGCTGGCTGCCCTCAGTCTGTGCCCAGGCTTTTTGACTCTCCCCCAAGCAAACACAGACCTCCTCTGGTGAATTTCAAGGATAACTTCTCTTGGTGATTATTTGTGGGTTTCTTTTCTGGTCAAGCATTAACTCTGAGGCTTGTCATGAAGTAAGTCCTGAGAGAAAACACGGAGCTCAAGCAGCTGTCTGCCTCCAAGCCGCCATCTTGGCCGGAAGTCGCTCAATATACACTTATTTTCAAAATTGCCCCTCTATTGAACCCAGTAATAGATAAGACATTTAAAATGTATGTGATGTGTCATAATTGATCATAGTTCTGCTCTTTATATCCAAGGAAAATAAGTTAAACATTTTTCACATGACAGCTTTCAAAGAACTTATTAATATCTATTATGTTCTAAATGTTCTAAATTTTCTCCTAGCCTGATGATGTATTTCCAGTTCCATGAAACTATGGAATAGTCTGAGTCTTAACCAGTCTTTCATTAAAACACATACCAGTTTTTCAATGTTTTCATTCAGATTTAGTGTCCACAATGGAAGACAGTAGTCTGGAAGTAATTTAATCAAGGTCACAGTATAAGAGGACAGTGAACTCATTGATTTTCCACAATAGGCTTTTTATATTATTATTACAGTTTTTTTTTTTATTTACAAAGCATATGCATGGGTAATTTTTCAACATTGACCCTTGCAAAAACTTCTGTTCCAACCTTTCCCTTCCTTCCCTTCACCCCCCCCTTACATGGCAGGTAGTCCAATACATGTTAAATATGTTAAATTATCTGTTAAATACAATATGTATACCTAGTTATACAGTTGTCTTGCTGCACAAGAAAAATCAGATTTATCAAGAAGATAAAAATAATCTGAGAAAAAAACAAAAACAAACATACAAGCAGACAATAAGGAAAGAGTGAAAATGCTATGTTGTGGTCCACACTCATTTCCCATAGTTCTTTTGTTGGGTGTAGCTTGTTCTCTTCATTACTGAACAACTGGAACTGATTTGGATCATTTCACATAATATAGGCTTTTAATAATGAAAGTTAAGATGGTATTAATTTTTTTTTACTATCAATTTAATATTGACTTAATATTAGACTCCAGTTGAGTTCTTTGTGAGATACTGCTTCACACTGTATCTCCCCACCATTGTATTTGTTTAACTTATTTTTTTGAATCCATGTGTGGGTTACTATATTTGTTACAATTTAATGTCAACATTTTAGCAACAAATCAGCTTCTTCATGGTTGCATGTTTACTCCCATTTTTGTTTACTCTTCAAAGTTTAGAAGGATATTGCCTATGGTTTCCTTCAAATCACTTATAACAGTTTTGCACAATAAAAGACAGACTAATATGCTATTGCATTAAAGTCCTCCTTCCTGGTAGATGTCAATTAGATCTTTGGAAGTAAGGTTATGTAATCAATTCTCAAGTTATATAGCAGTATCATTATCTCTATTTGACTCTTAGATTAAATAAATGCCTTGTTTTAATCCATGTATACTATGAATAAGCCTATGATAACCTTCTGATATCTCAGCTTTATGACATTTGTTGATAAATTAGATTTTGTCAACAAAAAAAAAAGGACAGCTAGATGACATAATAGATAAGAGTGCTGGGGATGGAATCTGGAAGACTTAACTTTGTGAGTTAAAATCTAGGTTCAGATACTTATTAACACTAACCCTGGGCAAGTCACTTAACTATGTGTGCTTCGATTTCTTCATTTGTAAAGTGAGCTGGACAAGGAATGGTAAACCACTCCAGTATTTCTGCCACAAAAACCTCAGATGGGTTAATTAAGAGTAAAAGATGACCAAAAAAGATTTAACAACAACAAAAAATTTAAAAAGTGCAATAATCCTCCTATTAATTATACTTTAGGAACCTATACTTGGTTTATAGTGCTCACACCTCCATTTCTAAATGCTGACATACCATCCTTTTAATATTTTATATAAACTTTACCTCTAGTTTAAAGAATCTCTGTTTTTCCATTTCTAGTATTGTGGAGGCTCTTTTGATCTCTCTGAGTTTTCAGACATATTTGATGGTAATTTCAGGGTGCATATTTGCTATTTTTTTTAATAATTGGGATGCAATTAGTTTCTATCCAAAAATGTGTAAGCATACAAGACACAGAGAAAAAACAAAGAAAATATTAAAAAGTATTCTAACAATGATAAGAAAAAACTCTCTCAGTTTCTTTCTATGAGACAAATATAACACCTAACATCTAAATCAGGGAAGACTAAGCAAAGAAAAAAACATGGCCAGACTTCATTAAAGAATATTAACTCAAAACTTTTAAAATCCAGACAAATTTTATAGGTTATAAAAAGATAAGTGTATTTTTTTAACATGATGAAAATATATAATTAAATTCAAAAGTTAGCATTATAAGCTATGGGGAAATACTAGAAGTTTCACTCCAAAACATAATAATAAATAAAAGATGTTCTTATTTCTTACAGCTATTTGATACAGTTCTAGACATGCTGAAATAGAAATAAGAGAAGAAAGATCAAGACATAAAGAGAATATTCATGCATAATTGTTGAATAAATGATGAATTCCATAGAAAATCAGTAAAGAAATAATTGAGACCATGAACAACTTTATTAAAATAGCAGGTTATATAGTAACCTCATCCTACCTCCCACTGCAAATCAACAATATTTCTATAAAACAATAACAAAATCCAGTAAAGAATGAGCAAAAGAGTAATTTGATTCAAAATAATTAAAAATGCATAAAATATCTGACAATTAATTAACTTTGTTACAGGGAATATGGGGGTTCTAGTTGTAGTTTTATTGTTTCTTTATAATGTTAAACTTTTCATTATACTATTCAAGATTTTCTTGTCAAAGATACTGGAGTGGTTTGCTATTTCCTTCTCCAGTTCATTTAAATAGATGAAGAAACTGAGGCAAATAACGTTAAGTGACCAGGGACACACAGCTAATAAGTATCTTAGACTAGACTTGAATTAAATTCATCCTGACTCCAGGCTTAGCATGTATTTATCCCAATATAGGGACTGGAATCATTACATTTGGCATTTATATAGCAGTTAAAGTTTGTAATGAACTTTACAAATGTATTTTTTGATTTCACAACAGTTGTGGGAGTAGATGTTATTAGCACATTTTACAGATAAAAGAACATAAACAAAGGTAGGTTAAGTGAATTGCTCATGATCACACAACTAGTAAGCATCTTTGGTGAAATTTAAAATCAGATCTTCATAATTGTAGGTACAGCATTATATCTACTGTGTAGATTTCTATTGTGTATCCATGCATTAGTGTTAGTCTTGGGTTTAATACTAGGGGAAGCCTGAACTCTATTACACTAGTTTTGGAGGGGGTTATATTTTTCCCCACACTCTTTGGCTTAGTAATAACAGGAATAGTGAAAGCTCAAAAATCTAAAGAGTTCTCCCAAAGAGGAAAGTTAAAAAGGCATATAATATGAATCAGGCATGAAAGATTATTTTATTCCTACATTGAGATAAATTCCAAGTATTAAAGAATTAATTAAGAGAATGATTAGAACAGCATTTAGGGACTTAGACTACTAGTATAATCAGCTGAGAGAGGCTCATTAAAACATGGAGCATTTGTGCAAGGAAAATCAGGCATTTTACATTTCACCTTAGCTTTAGGCATTGCCTGATGACTCAAGGCACATGTCTGCTGGTAAAACGGGCCAGACCTGGCTTCCCTCCTAGCCCTGGATGAACTTTCTGTTGAAGAAGCTTTCCCAGGCATCAAATGCTCCAATGCCAGTGGACACCACTTGAGTTACTCTGCCAATGGATACTGCTACTGTAACATTGATGGTAAGCATGGAGAGTGTCATAGATTTTCATAGCTTTTTTTCATAAAAAATTGGCCTTTTTTCAACATCATCATAATTTCACTAGTATCCTTTCCGTTCTTAGAGTCATTCCATGTTTAAATGATATTTTATTTAATTTAAAAAGTTTGTTTATCAAAATATTTTATATTTAAAAAAAATTCTTCCACCTTCCTACCCTTCTGCAAATCCCAAATAGGGTCAAGAAAACACTAAAATGATTTGATGAAGATATGACAGAGCAACTAAACAACAAAAATCCAAAGACATTAGCACATTTTGGCATATTTAGGCTGGGGAGCTGCCCTCTTAATCTCCATTTATTTTGGCAATATGGATTCCCAGAACATAGCTGCTTTTTCTCCCGTGGGCTTTCTCAGGTGTAACCTTGAATTATTGAGGTATGTTTCTTTAATGCTAAAGCTCACAAGCTTTATCAGTCAACGTCTTTCTCTTATTATTATTTGATATCAGACAGCCAGTCTGAATAAGTTTTTTAAGAAGAGATATTTTAGTATGATATAATAGTAAGAACAGTTGGTATAAAATATCCTCCAAAGACTTGCCACAGTCTTCCATGAGTATATCCTAAGTCCAGGAGAGAGTGGTCTCAAGCTTAAAGAATATGTGGTAAAAAGGCAAATTATAGCTCCTGATTACTTAGAGTCTCTTTCTCCTCTTCGTGAAGATATTTATGATGTTCTCTGGCATGTTATAGTTTTTCTGCTGGCTTCTTTGTAGAGACTGAAGCTACCTTTCTTCCATATGTCTTGTCTTTTCTCAGGTCCAGATGCAGACACATCAATTGATGCAGGTCTAAGGACTGACTAATCTAGTTTGACTTTGAGAAAACCCAAATCTTTTGGCTTTCTAATAATAAAATTCTCTTCCTTTCAAAGAGCAGTGGAAAGGCTACCAAGGAAATACTCCCAAACTGGACTTTTCCCTTATTCCCCAAAATATTTCCCTCTTAGCCAAAAGTTTGGCTAGAATATTATCTCTTCTTCACTGTTACATATTTGAATTCCAGAGTTCTGAACTAGTTCTTTATTTTATTCAAAATTGACATGGTATGACCAAGGATCTTCAAATCCTATACAACATCATTACATTCTATCCAAGGATTTTAAGATTTCTAAGTTGATCAAGAACTTTTCTAAAGTCTTTGAAGAAGCAATTGATTGATTAAACAAAGGCTTCATTTGATTCATTGATTCAAATCTCTTATGAATATATACATATCATATACATGTATACATACATACACACATATATACATACACACACACAAATGTGCTTCACACCAAAAAGCAACAAAGTAATGAAGATCATGAAATCACAGAATCTTAAAGTTGGAAGGGATCTTAGGTATCATCTAATGTGATATGAGAAAATGTAGTATGTAATAGAAAGAATATTTGATGTGAAATCTAGGAGCTTGGGTTCAAATCTCAACTTCACTACAGATGACATATCACTAATCTTATACAAATCACTTAGACACTCTAGGCTTCAGATTCTTAAATTGTGAAATGAAAGGGTTAATTAGATAATCTCTAAGGCCTTTCCTAGGGCCTTAATCTATTTATGATAAGTACTCATTCATTTTTTTTTAAGACTTCCAGGGAGAGCTAATTCATTAATTTTGAAAGTATCTTATTCCACTTTAAGATAAAAATTCTTCCTTATATTGAACCAAAATATGTGTCTGCTCTCTGGTAAATCAATAATCTTCTCTTACAGCAGAGTTTGTTTTTCTGGATTCTTGACATTGGCCAGTAGTATGACGAATAGGCACAGTCAGTGTGTCTAGATTGGGATCACTAACCTGCTTCTTTAATGCAATTAATAAGAAAACAGAAGGTAGCTCCTTGGGAGGTGACTTGTTAACTTGCACCAGGGAAAAGAGGCAAGAGGCTGCCTTTGGAGTGTCAGAAAAAAACCAAAACAAAACAAACCAAAATAAAACAAAAAAACCTGGCCACTTTCAGTTATTGTCTCTTCCACTGTCCCAGGAAACCAATTTACTGCTAGCTGATCGGTGCTGACAGAGGCTGTTTCCATTTTCAGGAATTCATTATAAAATCTCCTGCCCAGTTAAGGGCTTATTTAGGTGTCTCCTCCTCCCCATCCTTCAAATCCTTTCATAAAACAAATGTATTGCATGCATCACTCTTAGCCTCACCCATATAGTAGGGTGCCAGTGGGTATGTTCTGTGACGATTTGGAGACAAAAATGGGAATTTAAGTATTCTCTGTCTCTCTCTGTCTCTCTCTGTCTCTCTCTGTCTCTCTCTGTCTCTCTCTGTCTCTCTGTCTCTCTCTCTTTCTCTCTCTCTCTCTCTCTCTCTCTCTCTCTCTCTCTCTCTCTCTCTCTCTCTCTCTCTCTCTCCCTCTCTCTATCTCTTTTTTTGTCTCTCTCCACAATACTAGCAATTCAAGAAATAGAGATGTAATCTTTTAGCAAAGGGTGGTATATGGTTTAGAGGTTGAATGCCCTCTACATGAGAAAAGCACTTTGGCTTCTTGGTCTCTTTATGAAAGAAATAGGAAAAGGGGCTTGGGGAAGGCATTTTGATTTTTAATAAAATGGATCCCCCCCACCCTTTTCACATAGTGCGAAACTAAGAGTGGTTGCCAGTGGCACTAAAAACTGTCTGACCACTTTCAGAAATTCAGTCACCTCTTAAACACTTAGAGGCCAAATGGAGTGAGAAAACCAGTTTTTAGAAGAGTTTCCAAGGAAGTAGAAAGTTTCCACACCCTAAATCTTTCACTGAAAGAAATGGAAACTGGGTTACAGCTGCCAACAAGTCTGAATTGTTGTGTCACAGGCTGTTGAACATTATATTTGGCAATAAAAATGTGAACATGCTCAGTGCTATATTAAACTGAAATTTGAAAAAAACTGAATCTGAAAATGATGGGGGGTGGGAGGGTTATTAATTCAGTAATTTATTTATGTTTAGCACTGATTTGTCATTTTAAATAACCACCAGAAAAACAAAAGCAAGAACAGGAAGGATCTCAATCCAAGTCCAAAGGAAGACAACTAATATTACGAAAGGCCAATGAGGTTCTAGCATAAGAGGATAGATATGTTTGGCCTGAAAAAGAGAAGAGGGGAGGAAGGGTATAATTATAATCTGGACTTATTAGAAAAGTTGCCATGTGGAATGCTTATTGTGTTTGGAAGTTGGGATGGTGTGGATAATAGGGCTAAAAATAATGGTTACAATTTGAAAAAATTAAATATAATGAAATATTTCCAAGTAATCAGAGCTGTGGAATGAATGTGCTCTCTTTGGACATAGCAGATTCTTTCACTGGAGATCTTCATAGAAAAAACTAAGTCAATACTTGTTGGGTATGATATAGACAGGATTTTTATTTTTACAGTTAAAAGTTGGATTAGATGGCCCTGAAATCTCTTCCAAATCTGAGATTCTGTAATTATAAATTTCTCTGATTCTGGAAGCAAGAAAATAAACTTAACAAAACTAAAAAAAAAGAAAACCAACAAATGTGTGATGGATTTTTGCTTACTCATTCAACATTTTGTTCTTTTCCTTTTGAAATTCCTTCAAGATTTCATGAGTGATGAGATTTCTACAAGATTAGTAAAAATAAAACCCTTTGGATATGTGTTAATGAGAGAGTTGGAACATGCTTTTCTTTCTCCTTGGTTTTGTAAATACTAATTAAATTTAATAATGTGTTTTGTGATCATTATGAAAAATTTCACTAATAGAATCAAGACTAATTATTTCATCAGCCAAAATGATATCAGGAAAAGATGCTTATTGTCTTAAAACCCAAACCCACTTATAATGTTTATGGAAAGAAGTATTTGATGCTAGTTTCATTGTGTCATATGAAATGCTGATTAATACTTTATTAAATATAATTTTATATCCTGTCTATAATCAGTTATTTATTTATTCTATATTTGTTTTCTTAGTTTTTAAGATATAACTTTGAGAAAACACCCAAAGTATAGGAATGATATTAGCATATTAAAAAGGAAGGTATTTGGATGGTATGAGGGGTAGAGTTCAGGGTCTGGAATCACAAAACTAGAATTAAACTCTGCCTTCAGACACACATTAGTTATATGATTTCTCAATCAATTCACTTAATGTCTGCCTTAGTTTTCTCAGCTGTAAAATTGGAATAATAATACTATATTTCTCTCCCATCCCCAAATTTGTGGGGCTACAATGCTATATTTGGGAAAAAAAAAACAAAAACAAAAACAAACAAAAAAAAAAACTAGGCACAGTTGTGTCTGGAAAATTTTTCTTGTAATTTAGTTAATCAGTCATTTTTGAGTCTTTTGACCTCATTTGTAGCTTTCTTTGCAAAGATACTGAAGTAGTTAGCCATTTCCTTCTCCAGTTCATTTTATAGATGAATAAGTTGAGACAAATCGATCAAGTATCTTGTACAAATTTATATAACTTATAAATGTCTGAGGCCATATTTGAACTCAGATTGTCCTTATTCCAGATCTGACACTTTATCCACTGTCCCACTAGCTGCCTGTCTGGAAGATAGTAGTTCCTTCCTCCCTTCCTCCCTTCTTCCCTTCATTCCTTCCTCCCTTCCTCCCTTCTTCCCTTCATTCCTTCCTCCCTTCCTCTTTTCCTCCCTTCCTCCTTTCCTCCCTTCTTCCCTTCCTCCCTTCTTCCCTTCCTCCTTTCCTCCCTTCCTCTTTTCCTCCCTTCCTCCTTTCCTCCCTTCCTCTTTTCCTCCCTTCCTCCTTTCCTCCCTTCCTCTTTTCCTCCCTTCTTCCCTTCCTCTTCTGTAGCGAGCTGTCGTCTCCAGAAGCTGCTGGATCGCTCTCTGGGAAGAGATCTGCTGTGTCTACTCAAATCTCTCAGACAGATTCTTCTTCCTGTAACGAACCGTTGTCTCCAGGCAGTTGCTGTTAACTCTTGTCCAAAGAAGTGACTTCCCTTCCTGCAGAGAGCCCCGTCAAGCCTGATGCAATTCAGAGTCTTCTTCTTGAATCCTGGCTCTGAATCTCCTCCAGCTCTTATCCTTCTCCAGGCCGATCTGCTCTCTGCGCCCAGTGCTGTCTCTTTTTATCCTCCCAGAGAATGGGCGTGGGATAATGCAAGGGCTTCTGGGAAGAACCACCCCAGCCAATGAGCTTGCCCCCTCTATCAAGTCAACCTGAGTTCTCACCTTGTAATTGTCCAGAAAACCTCAGTTCTCACTTAGTAATCCTAACATCTCCCCCTTTCTTTTGATTTAGAACATAGGACAGTCATGACCTTGAAACATAAATCCATCAATATGGGAAGTATTACAGATAATTACATAAATGACCTTGAAACATAAATCCATCAATATGGGAAGTATTACAGATAATTACATAAATTACATAAGCATATAGTAACATAGTAACATAACGCATGCTAGAAGTATATAACATAATCAAATAATCATAAATTGAAAATTTATAAATGTCCATAAGTCCATTGTCCATTATTCTCATCTTGTGTGAGGAAGTCCAATGATTCCTGCTGGTTTTTAAAGTTCTTTAACAGTCTTCTTATTATCCATGCTCTTTCAGTGTCAGATGTTTCTTAGATCTTCTCCTTTATTTTGAGGTCTTTCTCTTTTTCTGTCTCTCTCTGGTGGACAAGGCGAATATGACTCGTTGGCACCCATCTGATTCCTTCTCCTGCTGAAGAAATACAAGCAAACCCTCTCTCCCAGGCAGTTAACCTATCTAATTACCTTCTATTTACCACTTTCTAAATATCTTCTCATCATTTGGCAATTACATTGGAATTGTTTGCACTGGACACAGCCCTGTTGGTTTAAAAGGCCTGTATTCTCCCCAAGTGTAATCCATTTTTGCAATCTGATTGCCTTTTGGCTCACTTATCAGGTAATCCCTTTCTACCATGTGATTACTTTTCTGCTGGTTGATCAAATCAGAGTCCTGACCTTCTAAAGGCTCTTTAGGTGTAACATCAGCTGCCATCATGCCCCAAGTCTTTTTTGCCTGGGGCCCTGGATCTGGGCCCCTCATCCTATTTCCCTGAATTAGTTTACACTCTGATGCCCAATGGAGTCCTCTGTTGCATTTTGGACATGGGGTTTTAGGTCTTCTCTCACCCTTTCTTCTCACTGTATCTCCATACCTACACTGAGCTCTTAGATGTCCAATTTTTCCACATTGAAAACATCGCCGAGTTTCTCTAGAAGGCCCTTGCCAGGAGGGACCCTGCCTTTCCACATTCATCATAGTCCGGGTGTAAAAAGCATTTGTTCCCACTGTAGCACAACGTCTTATGATCTCCTCTAAAGGAGCATCTTTGTCTAATCCCCATATAATTCTTTTGCAAATCTCATTGGCATTTTCCTTAGCCAGATGTCTGGTCATTATTTCTGTAGCTGAATTTTCTCCAATAGTTCTTTTGACAGCAGTTTGCAAACGTCCCACAAAATCTGCAAAAGGTTCATTGGGACCTTGCTGTATTTTAGTGAAAGCCTCTCCACGATCTTTCTGTCCAGGAAGGACACCCCAAGCTTTTATTGCAGCCTTAGCAATTTGTTCATATATTGTCATGGTATAATTAATCTGTTCCGAATTCTCTCCATATTGACCTTCACCAGCTAAGTGCTCAAAAGTGAATTGTGTGTTAACTCCAATTTCCAAATTGCATCTGACTTGAATTTTACATAATTCATGAAATTCCGCAAGCCATAATAAATTTTCTCCAGGTTCCAGACATGTCCTTGCTATGGATTTCCAATCATTCGGGGTTAGGACTTCATAAGACAAACCATCTAGTAACATTTTGACATAAGCTGATGTAGCCCCATAAAGGGTACAACCTTTTTTCAAATCCTTAATTTTATTCAAATCTAAAGGTGCATATCTTCTCCTTTTTTTACCTACAGAGTCAGTATCTTCAATCACAGGATATGCATGTATAAAATCACTTATATCCTGTCCTTCTCTCTTAGCTTTAACCAATGCTTTTTCTAATCTTGTCATAGGCTTAGGCTGCTTCACAGGCAATTCTGTTTGTGTTTCTGCCTCTTCCTCTCCTCCTTCTTGCTCCACCCCTGAAGGGTTAATTGAGGGAGGAGATGGGAGGTGCTCCTGTTGCTGTTGCTCAGAATTGTACTTAACTTCATTGTTATTTGATTCATCCTTTTCACCTAGTTTAGTTGACACCTCCCCATTTTGCTCCTTCATCTCTTCCTTTAGAATAACATTTTTTAAAGCCATTTGGATTAAATTGTAGGTATGAATTGTATCTTTGGAAACTGAGTTTGGTCTGGAACCAAAGGGTAAAATGTCACAAAGGCAATTGTAGTGTTCACCTAATTGCTCTCCTATTAATTTCCACTCATCTGGATCTAATTCTTTTTCCAGAGAAAAAGAAGGACATATGACCTTCACAGTTCTTAAAAGTTCAGTAATCTCCTCTAAAATTATAATCAATCCTTGGCTTTTCATAACCTTGATGATGCTCTCTAAACATTTTCCTTGAAATTGCGAAGGTCTGGTCTAGCTCTTCTTGTCAGGATAAGCAAAAGTCCTTGCCCCACGTTGGGCGCCAATTGTAGCGAGCTGTCGTCTCCAGAAGCTGCTGGATCGCTCTCTGGGAAGAGATCTGCTGTGTCTACTCAAATCTCTCAGACAGATTCTTCTTCCTGTAACGAACCGTTGTCTCCAGGCAGTTGCTGTTAACTCTTGTCCAAAGAAGTGACTTCCCTTCCTGCAGAGAGCCCCGTCAAGCCTGATGCAATTCAGAGTCTTCTTCTTGAATCCTGGCTCTGAATCTCCTCCAGCTCTTATCCTTCTCCAGGCCGATCTGCTCTCTGCGCCCAGTGCTGTCTCTTTTTATCCTCCCAGAGAATGGGCGTGGGATAATGCAAGGGCTTCTGGGAAGAACCACCCCAGCCAATGAGCTTGCCCCCTCTATCAAGTCAACCTGAGTTCTCACCTTGTAATTGTCCAGAAAACCTCAGTTCTCACTTAGTAATCCTAACACTCTTCCTCCTTTTCTCCCTTCTTCCCTTCCTTGCTTCCTTCCTTCTTTCTCATTCCAGTGGTAGATCTAACTGCTAACAAAAAAATGTATCATTTATACCTCAGAGTATAAATTCTAATATATGTAGTTTTAAATTTAATTATTTAAATTACTTTTTTAAATTTAAAGAAAAGAAAATTTGAATAATATAGGATTATTGAATATTTATAAGAAATCATAATTGGAAATGGCATTGTATATTACAAAAAGCAAAATGGGTAAACCTGAAACCCAAAATGACATAGCTAATAAATCTAATCTAGTCATCCATGGAAAAATATGGTAATTCAATGAAAGAGAAGCAGTTTAAATATTATTACACCCCCCCCACACACACCACAATACCTTTCTTCCCAACAAAAGCAACAGATTTGAGCAGCATATTTAATTGCAAACCTCCCAAACAGGAAGCACAAGAATAATAAATAAATAGAATTATAAAAGAATACATAATAAAATCAATTATATCATGTATCAGAATTATATCATTATATCAGAAAGAGAAATACCTTATGGCATGAAAAAAAAAGAACAGTGAAGGATTATCAAGAGATTAAAAGAATATATAACGGTCCAAAGATGTTGTAGAACTTAATAAGTAGAAAAAAAGGTGTAAAAGGAAGATATGACACAAAATGGGACTAAATTCCCTGACCCTTTACAGGTGAATTAGTGAATTTTATGAAAGGAAGAATTGTACAGGGAAGGACTGGGGAGTGTATTAAATTTCTACAATAATGTAATGATGTTTCTCAGGAACAAGATAGGCTTGAGGAGAGTAGGAGGGCAGCACTGAGAAAGAACTAAGACCATGGAACTAAAAATGGGATTTCACCCTAGAAAGGATGAGGGTGAACCAGAAAAGATAACTTTTATAAGAATAACAGAATAACAGACTGGTTTTGAAAGAGTCAGTGGAACTAGAGACCAAATTGCTAACATTTACTGGATTATGGAGAAAACATGGGAGTTCCAGAGAAACATATACTTCTGTTTCACTGATTATACTAAAGCCTTTAATATATGATTTATAACAAAATATAACTAGTTCTCAAAAAGATAAAAGTACCTGATATTACTTTTTTTCTAAGAAAATTATATGTATTCCAAAGAGCAACAATTAGAAATAAAAAATGGAATAACTAATTGGTTTAAGAGTGGAAAAGGATATAGATAGTATGGCAAATATTGTTATTTTATTTTTAATCTATATGCAGAATACTTATGTGAAATGCCAGACTAGACAAATCAAAAGCTGGAATTAAGTTTTCCAGGAGAAATATCAACATTCTTATATATGCAGATGATACCCATCTGATAGTAGAAAATAAAAATGAATTAATGAGGGTAAAAAAAAAAGAGAGTGTAATTGCTGAATTGAAACTTAACATCCAAAAAACTAAGATCTTGGCAACTGGTTTTATAATTTTCTGGCAAAGAGAGATAGAAGAAATGGAAGCAATGTCAAATTGTACATTCTTGAAGTAAAAAGTCACTGCAGATGGTGACTGAAATCATGTAATTAAAAGACACTTGCTCCTTGGAAGGAAAGCTATGGCAAATCTGTACAGCACACTAAAAATGGTGACATCAACTTGCCACAAGGATCTGTATAAGTCAAAACTATTGTTTTTTCCAGTAGTAATGTATGGTTGTAAGATTTAGACTATAAGTTGAACACGATAGATGTCTGAGAGGGACAGCAGAGGATGAAATAAATGGATAGACAGACAGACAGACAGACAGATAGATAGAGCCATGAAAAACTCTTAATATGAACCTGGATAGACTATGAGACATAGTGGAAGAAAGAAAGATCTGGTATGCTATGATCCATGGGATCATGAAGAGTAGACTATGGCTGAATGATTGAAAAACAAAAATGAATTAATATATGTAAGAGTGAGGAGTGACAGAAAAAAAATATGGGGCATGATCTATATGGTTAATGTCAATGGAGAGAAAAGAAAATTCAAACATACTACTTAAGAAATTTTACACCATAAAGGACAAAGAGGAAATGATGATAGAATAAAGATGTAGGATAGCTAAGTGGTACAGTGGATAGAGTTCCAGGACTGGAGTCAGGAAGACAACTTCCTGATTTCAAATATGGCCTCACACACTAATTGTGTGACCTTGGGCAAGTGAGAACACTGTCTCAGTTTCCTCGTCTGTAAAATGAACTGGAAAAGGAAAAAGCAAATAATTCTAATCTTTGCCAAGAAAACCTCAAATTCAGTCACAGAGTCAGAGATGCCTGAAAATGGCTGAACAACAACAAAGAATAAAAATATAGTTCACAAATTATAAAAAAAAATTCAGAATGCAATATAAAGGATGAGAATAATGAGAAAAGTAAATTCTAAAAATTAAAGTGGATTAAAGAGGAATCAATGACTCTTATGAAAGAAGAAATTATAAAAAGTTATTTGGGGGTTTCAGAATTTGGTGATGATGTTCCTGCAAGCTTTTCTTGTAGTTTTTCTTGAAAAAACTGATTGAAGAAAAATAATTTAGGAATCAGTTTTAAAGTCATGACTCAGGGGACAGGTAGCACAATGGATTGAGTCTTGGAGTCAAGAGAACCTGAGTTTGAATCAAGCTTCAGAGACCTAAACACTAGCTAAGTGAGTGTGGCCAAGTCACTTAGTCCCAATTGCCTCACCTAAAAGATAATCATGGACATTGTCTTTTAGGAAATCATAAAATACGACTCCCCAGATTAGAACCAGAGGGCTAATTGAAAAATAGAAAGGACATACTGACCATATTCTAAAAGAAAATCCCAGGACACTCCCAGGAAGGTGAGAGCCAAAATACAAAGCTTCCAAGTCAATGAAAAAAATGCTGCAGGTAGCCAGAGAGAATGACTCAAGTACCAGGGAGTAACATTTATGATCATGCAAGATTTAGCTATCACTGTAAAGAAGAAGATATATTAGAATGTAATATTACAAAAGGCAAAAGACATAAACTTATATCGAAGTAGAATTTATATAGGAAAGCTGGGTATAATTCTATGGGAGTGAATGACAATGATTCTTTAAGAAAAAATGGAGAGAGGCTTTTAAAATAATTCTTTATGAAGAGAGTAAAATAGAAATTTTAAAATATGTGTAAAAAACAAAAAAAAAGGGTCATAGCAAATGCTATCAGAAACAAACTAGATAGAATAAGACTCTACTAAATGACTTTTTAAAAGAAAGTATCAAACAGCTTTCCTTCAAAGCTAGGAATGGAGATTCTACAATATGAACGTAGTGCCATTAATGAATAAAATAGCTCCATACAATTGAAAGAGAATATGATGAAGCTTCTAGATTTTTAAAGTCTTTTTTTATTAGAGACGCTAAACACAATTATATTAGAAGAAATCCACTTGGCAACAGATTTATAAGTGTATGGAGTATAGTGTAGTATACTGTTAAAATCACTATATTTTGGAGTCAGAACAGGATTGGAATTCCAGGTCTATTGGCTACTGTTTTGGGTGACTCATTTCTCTGCCATTACAAGGAGGTATAGATATAACATATTTGTGTAACACTATAATTTTGAGTACTCTGGAAATTAAGGAGTGTGCCTGCGAAGAAAGCACAAAGAACCAAGGTACAAATATTTGTAATTTAGGGGTCTTAAAGTTCAAGTCTTTTGCAACAAAATTCTGAAAGTCTCACAATTCATTGAATATATATATATATATATATATATATATATATATATCCTACCTGTGGCTTTGCCATATTTGATTTTTTTTCTTGTTGTTTGCAATATTTTCTCCTTGACCTGGGGCTATAGAATTTGGTTATAATGTTCCTGTGAGTTTTCCTTGTAAGATGTCTTTTAGGTAGCAGTCAGTAGATTTTTTTCTACTTCTATTTTTCTATCTTGTTCTAATACTTAAAAATGATTTCCTTTAAATATTTATTTAATTTTTATCTAGATTCCATTTTTCATTGTTGCTTTTAGGTAGTTATATTTTCTGTTCTTGATCTGTTCTCAATATCAGTTGTTTTTCTTTTTTCTTTCTTTTTTCTTTTAATAGTTTTTATTTACCAGATATATGCATGGGTAATTTTGCAACATTCACAATTGCCAAACCTTTTGTTCTAATTTTTCCCCTCCTTCCCCCCCCTCCAGATGACAGGTTGACCAATACATGTTAAATATGTTAAAGTATAAATTGAATATATGTATACATGTCCAAACAGTTGTTTTGCTATACAAAAAGAACCTGACTTTGAAATAGTGTACGATTAGCCTGTGAAGGAAATCTAAAATGCAGGCGGACAAAATTAGAGGGACTGGGAATTCTATGTAGTAGTTCATAGTCATCTTCTAGAGTTCTTTTGCTGGGTATAGCTGGTTCAGTTCATTACTGCTCTATTGGAACTAATTTGGTTCATCTCATTGTTGAAAATGGCCACATCCATCAGAATTGATCATCATATAGTATTATTGTTGAAGTATACAAAGATTTCCTGGTCCTGCTCATTTCACTCAGCATCAGTTCATATAAGTCCATCCAGACTTTTCCGAAATCATCCTGTTAATCATTTCTTACAGAACAATAATATTCCATAATATTCATATACCACAATTTATTCAGCCATTCTCCAATTGATGGACATCCAAATAGTTTTCAGTTTCTGGCCACCACAAAGAGGGCTGCCACAAATATTCTTGCACATAAAGGTCCCTTTCCCTTCTTTAAGATCTCTTTGGGATATGAGCCCAGTAGTCAGTTATTTTTTCTTATGAGATGTCAAACTTTCTCTTTTATTTTTCCATTTTTATAATTAAAAAAAAAATTTCGGGGGGCAGAACCAAGATGGCAGAGAAGATACACATGACTGTGTAAGCTCCTTTCTTCCCTCACAACCAACTAGATATAATCAGCCTCAGAAATAGCGCTGGACTGATAGAATCCACAAGGACTGGAAGCACGACTTACCAGCTGAAGAGAATCTGGAGTTTCAATAGGAAAGGTCAGCTCCCAGGGGAGGAAGAAGAGAGGCCAGCACAGACAGTGGGGTAGGGGCACACTGCGCCGATCCCGCTGGGGAGGGCTCTGGGATCAGAGAAGATCCTCTGAGATAGAGGAATCTGGCACAGGCTGTTAGCTCTTCTCTGCTTATAATACAGCAGTTCAGAAGAGAAATCAAGCCAACTTAATTTAAAACCAGATTAGATCTTCCCGGATCCCATGGTAACTCAGCAGATCTCGGCACTGTGGGTGTCAACATAGGCAATCCAGGCTTTCACCTGGGAGTACTTAAGAGATTGAAAAGTGGGCAGGGCGGTAACTCATAGTGCCTGGCTTGGCTGGAGACTGTGGAACTCAGCTCCAGGAAGTCCCAGAGAAGCAGAACCTTTGAAATAGGGACTGCGGTTTCTGGCAGACACTTCCAGTTTGAGCGCAGGGGCTTTTCATGTCACCTGTTGCTGACATCCATGCCCCACCAGGACTCATAGGCTGGGCTTTGAGTCACGTTTACTGTTCAGTCTCAAACCTCAGGGAAGCCACTAGAACACAGTGCCCTGAAAGCACAGCAGTGCTGATCACCTGTGAGGCACTTCCAGGGAGGGGGTGGGAACTCTCTCCCAGAGCTCTCTCTTAGCTCAGGTGCAGGGGCCACTGTATCCATCCAGTCTGGGAGGAAGCTGGTAAAGAAATAAATAAATAACTTCCTACCCCAGGGACAGACCCCAAAAGATTTTTTAAGTATGAGTAAAAAGCTAAGAAAAACTATAGATTCTTTCTACACAGAGAAAGAGCAGGTATCCAACCCCGAGGAAGTTAACAGCAGAGAGTCAGCAGATAACAACCTAAAGGGGAACAATTCCTGCCCCCCATCACATAACTCTCTCCTTGAAGAGACTATTAAAAAGTTAAGAGAGTTTGAAGAAAAATGGGGAGAGGAAAGAGAAGCTATGATAGAGAATAACAACGTTCTGAAATTGGAGTTGGAAAAAATAAAGAATTCACAGGAGATGCAGGGAAACAAAATTAGTGAATTAGAAAAGGTAAAAAAATCACAGGAAAGTAGGATTTCTGAATTGGAGAAGATAAAAAAGTCTCAAGAAAATAGGATTTCTGAATTGGAAAAAGAAAATAATTCTCAAAAAAAATTAGGGAAATGGAAAAATTCAATAGAGCAAAATGACTCATTTAAAAATGAAATTGGGCATTCACAAAAAGAACTAAAAAGAGTGAATGAAGAAAATAACTCCTTAAAATTCAGGATGGAACAAATAGAAATGAATGATTCATTGAGAACCCAAGAATCAGTCAAACAAAACAAAAAAAAAATGAAAAGCTGGAGAATAACGTCAAATACTTACTGGGAAAATCTATAGACCTGGAAAATCGATCTAGGAGAGATAATCTGCGGATCATTGGACTTCCTGAAAACTATGACCAAAAAAAGAGCCTAGATTCTATTTTACAGGAAATTATCAAAGAGAACTGTCCAGAGATAATAGAAACAGAGGGGAAAGTAGATGTTGAAAGACTTCATCGAACTCCTTCTGAAATAGACCCTAAAAAAAAACACCACGGAATATTGTGGCTAAGCTGCAGAATTACCACACAAAGGAGAAAATCCTGCAAGCAGCTAGAAAAAAAGTGTAAATACCAAGGTGCCACAATAAGGGTCACACAAGATCTGGCTGCCTCCACATTAAAAGATCGAAGGGCCTGGAACCTGATATTCCAAAAGGCAAAAGATCAAGGATTGCAACCAAGAATAAACTACCCAGCTAAGTTTAGCATCTTTTTCCATGGAAGAAGATGGTCATTAAATGAAATAAAGTAATTCCATATGTTTCTAAGAAAAAAACCAGAATTAAACAAAAAATTTGATCTACATCCACAAGACTGAAGAGAAACAGAAAAAAGTACAGAGAACCCTTGAGAACTATATCTCTGTTGTGGGTATATAGAAAATACACATGGATAATTTGATTTTACTGATATAAAATAAAAAAAAGGAGGGGGTGTAGTAAAGGGAAGGGGGTAGTATCAGAAAAAGGGGAGGGAGTGATAAAAAGAGGGAAACTATATCCCAGGAAGAGGCATAGAAAATACACCATATCTGAGGGAATTTAGAGAGGGGGAGAATCATTGTGTAAATCTTACTCTCACCAGAAGAGGCTCAAAGAGTAAATAATTGTCATATTTGTTTTTCAGCGAATTCTCTATCACCTCATTAAAAGGGGGGAGAGGAAAAGGGAAAAGGAAAAGGAGAACAAGGGAAGGGATGTGGAGGGATGGGGGAGGGATACTAAAAAAAAGGGGAGGGCTGTGCATCATAAGGGGGGTCTATAAATTAAATATTGGGGAAGGGGTTCAGGGGGGTCAAGGGAAAAAGCATAATCTGGGGATAATATGATGACAGGAAATACAGAATTAGTAATTTTAACTGTAAATGTGAATGAGATGAAGTCTCCCATGAAACGGAGACGGATAGCAGACTGGATCAAAAATCAGAACCCTACAATATGTTGTTTACAGGAAACACACTTAAAGCAGGGAGATACATATAGAGTAAAGGTAAAAGGTTGGAACAGAATCTATTATGCTTCAGATAAAGCCAAAAAAGCAGGGGTACCTATCCTTATCTCAGATCAAGCAAAAGCAGAAGTTGATCTAGTTAAAAGAGATAGGGAAGGAAACTATATCCTGCTGAAAGGTAGCATAAATAATGAAGCCATATTGATGCTAAATATATATGCACCAAGTTGTATAGCATCTTAACTTTCTAAAGGAAAAGTTAAGAGAGTTGCAAGAAGAAATAGACAGTAAAACTATAATAGTGGGAGATCTCAACCTTGCACTCTCAGATTTAAGCAAATCAAACCACAAAACAAATAAGAAAGAAATTAAAAAAGTAAATAGAACATTAGAAAAACTAGGTATGATAGACCTTTGGAGAAAACTGAATGGCAATAAAAAGGAATATACTTTCTTCTCAGCAGTTCATGGATCCTATACAAAAATAGACCATATATTAGGACATAAAGATCTCAAAATTAAATGTAGGAAGGCAGAAATAATAAATGCCTTCTTCTCAGACCACAATGCAATAAAAGCTACATTCAGTAAAAAGTTAGGGGTAAATAGACCAAAAAGTAATTGGAAACTGAATAATCTCATCTTAAAGAATGACTGGGTGAAACAGCAAATTATAGAACAATTAATAATTTCACCCAAGATGATGACAATGATGAGACATCATACCAAAATCTGTGGGATGCAGCTAAAGCAGTAATAAGGGGAAATTTTAGATCTCTAGAGGCTTATTTGAAGAAAATAGAGAAAGAGAAGATTAACAAATTGGGCTTGCAACTTAAAAGGCTAGAAAAAGACAAAATTAAAAACCCCCAATCAAAAATTAAACTTGAAATACAAAAATTAAAAGGAGAAATCAATAACATTGAAAGTAAAAAAAACTATTGAATTAATAAATAAAACCAAGAGTTGGTTTTATGAAAAAGCCAATAAAATAGATAAACCTTTGGTAAATCTGATCAGAAAAAAGAAAGAGGAAAATCAAATTGTTAGTCTTACAAATAAAAAGGGGGATCTTTCCACCAATGAAGAGGAAATTAGAGAAATAATGAGTTATTTTGCCCAACTTTATGCCAATAAATTTGATAACTTAAGTGAAATGGATGACTTCCTCCAAAAATATAGGCTTCCTAGATTAATAGAGGAGGAAATAAATTGCTTAAATAGTCCCATTTCAGAAAAAGAAATAGAAGAAGCTATTAATCAGCTCCCCAGGAAAAAATCCCCAGGACTAGATGGATTTACATGTGAATTCTACCAAACATTTAAAGAACAATTAGCCCCAATGCTATATAAACTATTTGAAAAAATAGAGGATGAAGGAGTCCTACCAAACTCCTTTTATGACACAGACATGGTACTGATACCTAAACCAGGTCCATCGAAAACTGAGAAAGAAAATTATAGACCAATTTCCTTAATGAATATTGATGCTAAAAACTTAATTAAGATATTAGCAAAAAGACTTCAGAAAATCATCCCCAGGATAATACATTATGATTAAGTAGGATTCATAGCAGGAATGCAGGGCTGATTTAATATTAGGAAAACTATTAGTATAATTGACCATATTAATAATCATATTAATAAAAAACATATGATCATCTCAATAGATGCAGAAAAAGCATTTGACAAGATCCAACATCCATTCCTACTAAAAACTATGGAGAGTATAGGAATGAATGGATTATTCCTTAGAATAATTAGGAGCATATATTTAAGACCTTCAGTAAGCATAATATGCAATAGAAATAAACTGCAACCTTTCCCAGTAAGATCAGGAGTGAAACAAGGTTGCCCACTATCACCATTACTATTCAATATAGTACTAGAAACGCTAGCCTCAGCAATACGAGCCGAGAAAGAGATTCAAGGAATTAGAGTAGGAAATGAGGAAATCAAACTATCACTTTTTGCAGATGACATGATGGTATACTTAGAGAACCCCAAAGACTCTGCTAAAAAGCTATTAGAAATAATTCAGAACTTTAGCAAAGTTGCAGGATACAAAATAAATCCACATAAATCCTCGGCATTTTTATATATCACTAACAAAATGCAACAGCAAGAGATACAAAGAGAAATTCCATTCCAAACAAATGTTGAGAGTATAAAGTATTTGGGAATCCACCTACCAAGGAATAGTCAGGAATTATATGAGAAAAATTACAAAACACTTGCCAAAAAATAAAGTCAGATTTAAATAATTGGAAAGACATTCAGTGCTCTTGGATAGGCAGAGAAAATATAATAAAGATGACAATACTCCCCAAACTAATCTATTTATTTAGTGCTATACCAATCAGACTCCCAAGAAACTATTTTAATGACCTAGAAAAAATAACAACAAAATTCATATGGAAGAATAAAAGGTCGAGAATTGCAAGGGAACTAATGAAAAAAAAAGTCAGAGGAAGGTGGTCTAAGCGTACCTGATCTAAAGCTATATTATATAGCAGCAGTCACCAAAACCATTTGGTACTGGCTAAGAAATAGACCGGTAGATCAGTGGAACAGATTAGATACAAAGGACAAAAAAGGGTACATCTATAGCAATCTAATCTTTGACAAACCCAAAGATACCAACATTAGGGACAAAAATTCATTATTCGGAAAAAAACTGTTGGGAAAACTGGAAATTAGTATGGCAGAAATTAGATATGGATCCACACTTAACACCATATACCAAGATAAGATCAAAATGGGTCCATGACTTAGGCATAAAGAATGAGATAATAAATAGATTAGAGGAACAGAGTATAGTCTACCTCTCAGACCTGTGGAGGAGGAAGGAATTTATGACCAGAGGAGAACTAGAGATCATTATTGATCACAAAATAGAAGATTTTGATTACATCAAACTAAAAAGTTTCTGTACAAACAATACTAATGCAAACAAGATTAGAAGGGAAATAACAAATTGGGAAAATATTTTAAGCTAATGCTTATTGTGCAACATATATAGAGAACTGACCCTGATTTATAGGAAACCAAACCATTCTCCAATTGATAGATGGTCAAGGGATATGAACAGACAATTCTCAGATGATGAAATTGAAACTATTTCCACTCATATGAAAGAATGTTCCAAATCACTATTGATCAGAGAAATGCAAATTAAGACAGCTCTGAGATACCACTACACACCTGTCAGATTGGCTAAGATGAAAGGAACAAATAATGATGAATGTTGGAGGGGATGTGGGAAAACTGGGACACTGATACTTTGTTGGTGGAGTTGTGAAAGAATCCAGCCATTCTGGAGAGCAATTTGGAACTATGCCCCAAAAGTTATCAAACTGTGCATGCCCTTTGACCCAGCATTGCTGTTATTAGGATTATATCCCAAAGAAATACTAAAGAGTGGAAAGGGACCTGTATGTGCCAAAATGTTTGTGGCAGCTCTTTTTGTTGTGGCTGGAAACTGGAAGTTGAATGGATATCCATCAATTGGAGAATGGTTGGGTAAATTATGGTATATGAAGGTTATGGAATATTATTGCTCTGTAAGAAATGACCAGCAGGAGGAATACAGAGAGGCTTGGAGAGACTTACATCAACTGTTGCTGAGTGAAATGAGCAGAACCAGAAGATCACTATACACTTCAACAACAATACTGTATGAGGATGTATTCTGATGGCAGTGGAAATCTTCAACATAAAGAAGATCCAACTCACTTCCAGTTGATCAATGATGGACAGAAATAACTACACCCAGAGAAGGAACACTGGGAAGTGAACGTAAATTGTTAGCACTACTGTCTATCTACCCAGGTTACTTATACCTTCGAAAGCTAATGCTTATTGTGTAACAAGAAAATGGTATTTACACACATATATTGTATCTAGGTTATATTGTAACACATGTAAAATGTATGGGATTACCTGTCATCGGGGGGAGGGAGTGGAGGGAGTGAGGGGATAATTTGGAAAAATGAATAAAATTTCAATCTCATCACTTTTTATAGATTCTCCTTGCCCAATTGTAGTTTTCAGGGAGTCATTTCCTTTTCTTCTTTTTCTTCCCAGAATGAATATATATATATATATATATATATATTTTGAGGTATCAATAGTGATTAACATTTAATGTGATCAATAACTCAAATTGCTCTGCCACATAATATTTAATAACACTGACCTGAAATCTGAATGAGGAAATAATTACTGACAAACAGAAGAAACAAATCATTTCCACAGGTCTGCCTAGCTTTAGGAAAGTCAAATGTTTTAAAAATCCACACACACACACACACACACACACAAACACACACACACACACACATAGTATATAATGATTAATTGATTTGTTTAAAATTACTTGCATAATTTATTTTTACATTTACATTAGCTTTTTAAATACACATTTCTTTAATTTCTTTATTATTTTTAATTTTAATTATTTATTTTTAAAATTAATTTTATAATTATAAAATTATAATTTTTTTGACAGTACATATGCATGAGTAATTTTTTAAAATAACATTGTCCCTTGTATTCATTTTTCCAAATTTTTCCTTCCCTCCCTGCACTCCCTCCCCTAGATGACTGGCAATCCCATACGTATTACATGTATTACAGTATAACCTCGATACAATATATGTGTGTAAATCCAATTTTCTTGTTGCACGTCAAATATTGGATTCAGAAGGTATAAGTAACCTGGGAAGAAATACAGTAGCGCCAACAGTTTACATTCACTTCCCAGTGTTCCTTCTCTGGGTGTAGTTGTTTCTGTCCATCATTGATCAACTGGAAGTGAGTTGGATCTTCTTTATGTTGAAGATATCCACTTCCATCAGAATATATCTTCATACAGTATTGTTGTTGAAGTGTATAGTGATCTTCTGGTTCTGCTCATTTCACTCAGCATCAGTTCATGTAAGTCTCTGTATTCATCCTGCTGGTCATTTCTACAGAACAATAATATTCCATAACATTCATATACCATAATTTACCCAAACATTCTCTAATTGATGGAAGTCCGTTCATTTTCCAGTTTCTAGCCACTATGAAAAGAGCTGCCACAAACATTTTGGCACATACAGGTCCCTTTCTCCTTTTTAGTATTTGTTTGGGATATAAGCCCAGTAGTAGCACTGCTGGATCAAAGAGTCTGCACAGTTTGACAACTTTTGGGGCATAGTTCCAAATTGCTCTCCAGAATGGTTGGATTCTTTCACAACTCCACCTACAATGCATTAGTGTCCCAGTTTTCCCACATCCCTTCCAACATTCATCGTTATTTGTTCCTGTCATCTTTGCCAATCTGACAGGTGTGTAGTGGTATCTCAGAGTTGTCTTAATTTGCATTTCTCTGATCAATAGTGATTTGGAACATTCTTTCATATGAGTGGATATAATTTCAATTTCATCATCTGAGAATTGTCTGTTCATATCCTTTGACCATTTATCAACTGGAGAATGGTTTGATTTCTTATAAATTAGAGTCAATTCTCTGTACATTTTGGAAATGAGGCCTTTATCAGAACCTTTAAATGTAAAAATATTTTCTCAATTTGTTACTTCCCTTCTAATCTTATTTTCATTGTAATTTTGCTCATATAATTCCTGACTTTTCTTTGGTAGATGGATTCCCAAATATTTTATACTCTCGACATTTGTTTTGAATGGAATTTCTCTTTGTATCTCTTGCTGTTGCATTTTGTTGGTGATGTAAATACACATTTCTTTATGAATCATGTCGGGAGAGAAAAATCAGAACAAAAGGAAAAACTCATGAGAGAAAGGGAAAAAAAAAACAGAAAAAATTGAACAAAGCATGTGTTGATTTACATTCAATCTTCTGGAAAGGAGATGGCATTTTCTGTCCAAAATTTATACACATTTCTTGGATCACTGAACTGCTGAGAAGTACCAAATCTTCTATGGTTGATCATGGCATAATCTTGTTGTTAATGAGTATGATGTATTTCTGGTTCTACTTGTTTTTCTCAGCCTTATTTTGTATACATTTTTCAGGCCTTTCTAAAATCCTTCATCATTTTTTAATAGAACAATAATATCCTATTACTTTCAAATGCCATAACTTATTCAACCAATCCCCAACTGAGAGCATCTACTCATTTTCCAATTCTTTGCCACCATAAAGAGTTGCTACAACCATTTTTGCATAAATGGGTCATTTTCTTTGCTTTATAATTTCCCTGGGACACAGACCCAGTAGTGACACTGTTGGGAACAGAGTATGCATAATTTTATAGTCCTTTGGACATAGATCCAAATTGCTCTGCAGAATGGTTGGATCATTTTACAACTCTGCCAATAATGCATTAGTGTCCCAGTTTCTACATACCCCCTGAAACATTTATTATTATCTTTTCCTGTCATTTTAGTCAATCTGATGAAAAGTATGAGGTGGAACCTCAGAGTTGTTTTGATTTGCATTTCTTTAATCAACAGTGATTTAAAATATTTTTATATGGCTGTAGATGGCTTTAATTTCACTGATTATTGTATCATATGCATCTAATTTATTCCATTCATTCACCACTCTATTTCTTAGAGTTGGGTTTAATGACTGCTGCTTTTGTAAAACAGAGTTTTAGATCTGGTACTACTAAGCTATCATTCTTTGTATATTTTTCATTAATTGTTTGATATTATTGACCTTTTATTCTTCCAAATGAATTTTGCTATTATTATAACTGTATAAATTTTTTTTGATAGTTTGATTAGTATGGCATTGAACAAGTAGACAAACTTAGGTAGAATAGTCATTTTTGTTAGGTTAGTTCAGCCTATCCAAGAGCAACTGATATTTTCCCAATTTTTTAGATCTGACTTTATTTTTATGAAAAGTGTTTTATAATCATGTTCATATAGTTCCTGATTTTGTCTTGGCAGGTAAATCCTAAACGTTTATTTTGTCTACAGTTATTTTAAATGAAATTTCTCTTTCTATCTCTTGCTGCTGGGCTCTTTCAATAATAGATGGAAATGCTTATAATTTGTGAAGATGGATTTTATATCCTGTAACTTTGCTGAAGCTATTAATTGTTTCAAATAGGTTTTTGGATGCTTTTTTAGTATTCTCTAAATATATTATCAAATCACCTGCAAAGAGTGATAATTTTATCTCCTCATTGCCTATTCCAATTCCTTTAATTTTTTTTCTTTTCTTATTGCTAAAGCCTATTCAGTAGGTGTGGTACAAAAAATTGCCACAGCCCAAATAACATTTGTAGCCTCTAATATATATCAGCTCTTTAAAGAACTTCAAGAGCAAGTGAGAAAGCATCCAGGTAAGATTTATATCTTGTATGTTCACAATCATAGTGGACTTCCAAATCCTATGTTATTTCTGTTGGTTTTGTTATTGATATGGTTGATTATGACAATAGTTTTCCTGACATTGAACCAACCATGCATTCTTGGTATAAATTCTACTTGGCCATGGTATATTATTCTGCTGATAAGTTGTAATCTCTTTGCTAATATTTTATTTAAAATTGTTGCTTTGGTATTCATTAGGGAGATTGGAATGTAATTTTCTTTCTGTCTTGGTTCTTCCTGGTTTAGGTATCAGTATCATATTTCTGTCATAAAAAGAATTTGACAGGACTCTTTCTTTAACTATTTTTCTAAAGAGTTTACATAGTACTGGAATTAAATTCTCTTTAAATGTTTGGTAGAATTCACTTGTAAATTCATTTGGAGCTGGAGGTTTTTTTTTTTTTTTAGGGAATTCATTGATGGCTGTACAATTTCTTTTTCTAGAATGGGACTATTTAAGTAATTTATTTCCTTTTGTTAGCCTGAGTAATTTACATTTTCGTAAATATTCATCCATTTCAATTATGGATTGTCAGACTTGCTTTGTATGTATCTGTTTTAAATGTGTTTCTTTTAAGCAACATATTGTAAGATTCTGCCTGCCTGTCAATCCTGTCATTACCTTCCATTTTATGGGAATATTCACCCCATTTACATTGAAAGTTATGATTACCAGTTCTGTATTTCCCTCCATCCTATTTTCTCTCTTGTATATATACACTTTTGTTTTCTTTTTCCATTTTATCCTTCCTTAATATTGTTTTGTTTCTAATCCACCCTGCCCTCTACCTGGCATACTTTCTGTCACCCCTCTTCCCTTTTTTTAGCCCTTTCTCCTAGTATTTCTGCTGACACTTTTATTCAGTTCATTACTTTTCACTGGCCAAAGATTAAGGCAGACACCTACATCTCTGGCATAGGAGGATCAATAGCCACTGAAGTTAGTGCTACCCTTTTGAGATGAATATTTGAAGGTGAAACAGGAGTTTTTACTCCTTTTATGACTGAAAAAAAATCCCCATCAATCTGTGGGGAAGACACATTTTACAACAATTAAGATTACAAATGAGTACTTTGGTTTTTTAGGCAGGGCTGCTGTTGAAGGCCTGACAACACTTTCACTGTTCCTATCCAATGGAAATCTGATACACCATTGTGGATAGAACAGTGGCCATTAGCCAAAAATAAAATTCAGGCCTTATTAGATATAATACAGGAGCAACTTGACCAAGGACACTTACAACCTTCTCTAAGTCCTTGGAATTCCTCTGTATTTGTCATAAGAAAGAAATCTGGAAAATGGAGGATGTTGACTGATTTAAGAAAGGTAAATAAGCAGATATATATTATGGGAACTCTTCAGCCTGGACTTTCATCTCCTACTCAATTGCCTAGCCCTAGCCTCTTTGGGTTATAGACATTAAGTATTGTTTCTATTCTATTCCTCTAAATAAGGAGGATATGAAAATATTTGCTTTTTCAGTGCCCACTGTTAACTTAGCTGAGCATTATAAAAGATATGAATGGACAGTTTTGCCACAGGGAATGAAAAACAGCCCTACTATGTGTCAAATGTGTGTTGCTGCTGCTCTTACTCCAGTAAGAAAAGCATTTTCAAAAGTAATGTTATTTCATTACATGGATGATATATTGGGATGTGCACCTGGGGAACAAATATTAGAAGCATGTCTACAAAAAAACATAGAAACACTAAGGAATTATAAATTGCACATAGTTCCAGAAAAAATTCAAAGACATGCTCCTTTTCAATATTTAGGATATGGAGTATACCCTATGGTGCTTATAGCACAAAAAAGTCTCCTTAAGAACAGAGAAGCTAGACACCTTAAATGATTTCCAGAAATTGATAGGAGATATCCAATGAATGCGTCCCATGTTAGGCTTGACTACCTGTCAATTGCAACCATTATATGACATTTTAAGGGGAGACAGTGCTTTAAAGTCACCATGCCAGCTTACAAAAGAAGCTCAAGTGGCTTTGAGAGAAGTTGAACTGGCTTTATCCAATGTGGTTGAAAGAGCCACTCAAAAACCCTTGCAAATATCAGTTTTTTCCACACAAGAGGAACCCACAGCAGTTTTTTTTATGAAGGAGACAATATGATAGAGTAGGTGAATCTTGTAGCACAACCAGAACAAAGCCTTACTCCTTACCCAGTACTTGTGGCTAGAATTTGATTAAAGGCCTTTAAGCAAGCAGTACAATTATCTGACAAGATATATACCCTTTATACCAATACACAAATTAATGTATGCTGTGAAATCATCCCAGAGTGACAAATTTTATTAGCCATGGCTCCAAATTTTGCACATGGGTCTCCATTAAAGATAACCAGACTATTACATAATTGGTAATGGATTCTTGAAGAAAAGGTTTCTAAAATTCCTCTTAAAGGACCAACTATCTTTACAGATGCATCCAGACATAATATTTGCAGTGTATACTCTCATGAGTTAACTATAAAGAGAGTAGTCAGACTCCTTTTCAGTCCACTCAGCAGAAAGAAGTGTATGCAATCATTCTAGCTCTTACTTATTATCCAGGAGATATAAATATAATATTTGATTTGACCTATTCTGTAGGTGTGGTACAAAGAATTGCCACAGCCCAAATAAAATTTCTAGCCTCTAATATATATCAGCTCTTTAAGGAACTTCAAGAGCAAGTGAGAGCATCCAGGTAAGATTTATATATATATTTCACAGTGGACTTCCAGGCCCTATTTTTTATAGTAATTCAAAGGCAGATAGCCTTCTAACTATGTTGGCCAATACTCCTTTATTTCAGGAAGCCCAAGAATCTCATTTTAAATATCATCAGTCTGCTTGAGCTTTACATTTACAATTTGGAATAACAAGAGAGGAAGGTAGGAGCATAGTAAAAGTCTGTCCAGCTTGCCTTCCTTTCCATGCTCCTACACTCCCTCCAGGGAAGAACCTTCATGGTTTGAGACCTAATGAAGTTTGGCAAATGGATGTGGTCTATTATAAATCTTTGGTCATCTGTCTTTTATCCATGTTGTGGTAGATACCTTTTCAGGATTCACTTTTGCAATCCAGCAGCAGAAGAGACAGCCTGAGTGGTCACTGAATTCCTTATATAAGCATTTGCAATTGGGTGTGCCACAAGATAATGGACCTGCATATACTTCTAAACATTTTGCACACTTTTGTGCACAGTATAAGATTTTACACACCACTGGCATACCCTTTAATCCTCAAAGACAGGCAATAATAGAGAGGAGATAGAGAGATTAAGACACTCCTACAAGAAACAGAAGAAAAAGGGAGACACAGGTAACTCTAGAGAACTTCTAAATCTAGCTCTTTATGCTATTAAATTCTTGATTTTTGACAAAGATGTATTGGCTCCGGCAGACAGGTTTTATAACCCACTGGAAGGGCAGTGTCCAGTGCGAGCAACTCCACATAATCGGCAGGTGATGTGGAGAGACCCAGAAAGTGGTGAATGGAAGGGACCAGGTAGGTTAACTGCTTGGGAGAGAGGGTTTGCTTGTATCTCCACAGATGAAGAAGGAATCAGATGGGTGCCAATGAGCCCTATTCATCTTGTCCATTGGAGAGAGACAGAGTAGACCCTTGAAACAAAGGAGAAGACCCAAGAAACACTGGGTGAGTTCCATTGCTGACTGTGCTCACCACTGAAAGAGCATGGCAGTTATGGCATTTGACTCATGGACATCAAAAATTGTTGGACTTGAAAACTCTCAGGAATCATTGGATTCTCTGAGACATGATAAGACTGTTGTAGGACTTAAAAATCTACAGGAATCATTGGATTCCCTAACACATATAAAAATATTGCAGGACTTCAAAAACTTCCAGGGATCATTGGATTCCCTGACATGTGAAGCAATGAACAATAGATTGGTTTTGGATTATCTCTTGGCTGCTTAATGAGGCATATGTGTGATTGTTGTTTACATACCCTCCTTCTAGGACTTCTAGAAATCTTTTACCACACCATGTTGATTTACATTGTTTGTTATATCACTACTTGCATGTACAATTCATGTTTGTTACACTACATTGGGCCTGCACTGGCTGTGGGGAGAGTGATCACCAACAGCCTGTGTGATATTGCTATGTGCTTGTGTAATACCTCTCATGCTGATGGGTTTGTGCATACCTGTTTCTAGTAAGACCCTTAAGCCCAGAAACCCACTAGCAATATCTGGCTTGACTCCCCCCTTCCCTTTGGTGTTTGTCATCTCCTTTCCTAAGAAGTCAAGGAGGGCATGATCACCTCCTTTTTGGGGTCTCACCTTCCTGAGAAGTCAGGGATGGTATGACCACCTGTGTTCTAAAACAAAAGAAAGCAGGAGATGTAAAGGGCTGAAACTCTGAGTAGGTGCACTGAAATCAAACAGCTGAGCACTTAAGGCTAATTTCCCCATTGGAAAATACTCTATTAGCATATGCTTGGAAAATGGCCCTTCCCATTATTCTGTGCTGGCTCCATCCTTTGGTATATACAAATAACTGTAGGAGGGATTAGGGGGTAGAAGTCCCATCACAACTACATCCTTAGTCTATGTATACCCCCTTTAAGTGCCTCAATAAAAAATATAGTTCTCAAGAATTACAGATATATATAGAGAGAGAGAAAGAGAGAGAGGGAGAAGAGAGGGAGAAGAGAGGAGAGAGAGAGAGAGAGAGAGAGAGAGAGAGAGAGAGAGAGAGAGAGAGAGAGAGAGAGAGAGAGAGAGAGAGAGAGAGAGAGATTTCCCCCTTTTTTGCATCTGTTCAGTTGTATTTTTTAGGAAGTTTTTTCTTCAGTCAATTTTTCCTTCCTTTTTTAAGCTGTTGACTCTTTCTTGTATAACTCTACTTTCTTTTCTTTGCTCATGTTTTTCTTCTACTTTTCTTATTTGCTTTTTAAAGTCTTTTATGAGCATTTGTATGAAACCTTTGGACTTGAAACCTATTCATATATTGTTGGCATTTTGGTCTTCCCTAATGCTGTAGTAGCTTTTGATGGTTAAAGTTCCTTTCTGTTACTTGTTCATTTTCTTTCTTTCTTTTTTGGATTTCCTCTTTTGTGACTTTTTTAAGTCGAACTCTGCTCCTGGGGCAAAAGGGCTCTGTTCAAAGCTTCCTGTGCAGCTCTCAGCATTGGCTTTGAACACAGGGATCCCTTGTATTTGGTATTTTGCTCACTTCAGAGGGTAGCTTTACCTGTTGTTGGTTTCTTTTGTTTTTTTCCAGGAAACTTGCTATTTTCTGGTTTCTCAGAATTTACCTTCTGAGCTGGGAATGAAGGCTGCTCCATCTATCAATGAGTGAGGATAGAGGGTGTCAGTTGCTGATCTGCTGTGATTAAAACACTGTTATTGGCTTTCCCAGACACTGTCTGAGCTGAGTTGATAACCCTTGTCACTTCAGTGAGAATTTCTTTTCTTGAAATTCTTCCAATCTATGTTGAGCGAAGAATGGTTTCATTTGGTCAGACTTTGTTCAGAAGCTTAATTTCATGTGGCTTTTGAGGGAAACTAGGAGAGCCTGAACAATTCCTGGCTTCAGTCTATCATCTGGGTTCTGTCCCTGGAAGTCATCCATTTTCTTTCTTAAGATTCTTGCATCTCCTTTTCTAATTGGTTATCTTTCATTTGATAATCTTCAGATTTTTCTTAGATTGTTCTTATATCTTTTTAGTTTTTTTTAATGAATCTCATTTAATTTTTAAAACTTTTTTGAATTTTCTATGAATTCTTTTTGGGCAAGTGCCCATTTGAAGTTATTCTTTGGGGGTAAAGTATCCCCTTCTGAAGATGAGCCCCACTCTTCTCTTTTCCCACAATAATTCTTTAAGGTTGGATTCTTTCTCCACTACCTGCTTATTTAAAACATATAGTTGGTTTTTGATGTAATTATCTCTAGTCCTGAGGTATTGGGAATGGTCCTTCGGGCCTCAGGTCTTTCTTCAGTTCTCTCACCTGAACTGGAATCCAGAACCAAGTGTTCAGTCTTCTTGTAAGTATCCATAGCTTGCAGCATCCCTGCCCACCGCTTTTATACTCACTAGAAATTCTCTGTTACCTTCTGGTCCAGGACCATGTCTTGGCATCACAACTGGGTCTGGTAAAGATTTATTTAATCTTCCCCATTTCAGATGCTTGATTTCCCACATTGTCTGGAATTTTTTTGGCTGGGGCTGAGATTACTTCCCAACCCAGTTAGCCTTAGGGCTCACTGATTACTGTTTCAATGGAATTGGCTTAGACATGTGACATTTTACAGGTGTCAAATCTTGATCTTGGTATCTTTCTTTGAATTGTTGCAGGAGGACTATTGCTCTGCTCAAACACTTTATTTTTACTATTCTTTGTTTGCTCTGGGATTCTTTTCTATTTTGCTTGTAAAATAAATCTGGGGAAATACGAGTTCTCTGATCTAATCATCCATCTTCCTGGAATCTTTTGTCTTATGAATTTAGAGTAACTTTTCTTTCCACTGTACTATACTCCCTCCCTCTCTTTACATTTGAGTAATAAAGGTCCAAAGAAATTAGGTAACCTTTTTATTATTAATTTTTATACTTATAACATTTTTTGACAGTACATATGCATAGGTAATTTTTTTTTTTACATTATTATCCCTTGTACTCCTTTCTGTTCTGAATTTTCCCCCTCCTTCCCTCCACTCCTTCCTCTAGATGGCAGGGATTCCCATACATAATAAATATCTTATAGTATATCCTAGGTACAATATATATGTGCAGAACTGAATTTTGTTGTTGTTGTTGCAAAGGAAAAATTGTATTTGGAAGGTAAAAATAATCTGGGAAGAAAAACAAACAAACAAACAAACAAAAAAATGCTCACAGTTTACACTCATTTCCCAGTGTTCCTTTCCTGGATGTAGCTGATTCTGTCCATCATTGATCAATTGGAATTGGATTAGCTCTCCTCAATGTTGAAGATATCCACTTCCATCAGAATACATCCTCATACAGTATCATTGTTGAATGTATAATGATCTCCTAGTTCTGCTCATTTCACTCAGCTTCAGTTGATGTAAGTCTCTCCAAGCCTCTCTGTATTCCTCCTGTTGGTCATTTCTTATGGAACAATAATATTCCATAACATTCATATACCATAATTTACCCAAACATTCTCCAATTGATGGGCATCCATTCATTTTCCAGTTTCTAGCCACTACAAAAAGGGCAGCCACAAACATTTTGGCACATACAGGTCCCTTTCCCTTCTTTAGTATTTCCTTGGGATATAAGCCCAGTAGTAGCACTACTGGGTCAAAGGGTATACATATTTTGATAACTTTTTGGGCATAATTCCAGATTGCTCTCCAGAATGGTTGGATTCTTTCACAACTCCACCAACAATACATCAGTGTCCCAGTTTTCCTACAGCCCTTCCAACATACATCGTTATTTGTTCCTGTCATCTTAGCCAATCTGACAGGTGTGTAATGAAATCTCAGAGTTGTCTTAATTTGCATTTCTCTGATCAATAGTCATTTCAAACACTTTCATATGAGTGGAAATAGTTTTAATTTCATCATCTAAAAATTGTCTGTTCATATCCTTTGACCATTTATCAATTTGAAAATAGCTTGATTTTTTATAAATTAAAGTCAATTCTCTGTATATTTTGGAGATGAGGCCTTTATCAGAACCTTTAACTAGAAAAATGTTTTCCCAATTTGTTACTTCCCTTCTAATCTTGTTTGCATTAGTTTTGTCTGTGCAGAAACTTTTTAATTTGGTGTAATCAAAATTTTCTATTTTGTGATTAATAATGGTCTCCAGTTCTCCTTTGGACACAAATTCCTTGCTCCTCCACAAGTCTGAGAGGTAAACTACCCTATGTTCCTCTAATTTAGTTATAATTTCATTCTTTATGCCTAAATCTTGGACCCATTTTGATCTTATCTTAGTATGTGGTGTTAAATATGGGTCCATGCCTAGTTTTTGCCATACTAATTTCCAGTTTTCCCAGCAGTTTTTGTCAAATAATGAATTCTTACCCTAAAAGTTGGGATCTTTGGGTTTGTCAAACACAAGATTGCTATTTTTATTCAATATTTTGCCCTGTGAACCTAATCTATTCCACTGATCAACTAGTCTATTTCTTAGCCAATACCAAATGGTTTTGCTGACTGTTGCTTTATAATATAATTCTAGATCAGGTACAGCTAGACCACCCTCATTTAATTTTTTTTTTTTCATTACTTCCCTTGAAATTCTCGACCTTTTGTTGTTCTATATGAATTCTGTTGTTATTTTTTCTAGGTATTAAAATAGTTTCTTGGGAGTCTGATTGGTATAGCACTAAATAAATAGATTAGTTTGGGGAGTATTGTCATCTTTATTATATTTGCTCGGCCTATCCAAGAGCACTGAATGTCTTTCCAATTATTTAAATCTGACTTTATTTTTGTGGCAAGTGTTTCATAATTTTGCTCATATAATTCCTGACTTTCCTTTGGTAGATATATTCCCAAATATTTTATACTATCGATAGTTTTTTGAATGGAATTTCTCTTTGTATCTCTTGCTCTTGGATTGTGTTGGTAATGTATAAAAATGCTGAGGATTTATGTGGATTTATTTTGTATCCTGCAACTTTGCTAAAGTTCTGAATTATTTCTAATAGCTTTTTAGCAGAGTCTTTGGGGTTCTCTAAGTATACCATCATGTCATCTGCGAAAAGTGATAATTTGATTTCCTCATTTCCTACTCTTAATTCCTTGAATCTCTTTCTCGGCTCTTATTGCCAAGGCTAGCATTTCTAGTACTATATTGAATAGTAATGGTGATAGTGGGCAATCTTGTTTCACTCCTGATCTTACTGAGAAAGGTTCCAGTTTATCACCATTACATATGATTTTTACTGAAGGTTTTAAATATATTCTCCTTATTATTTTAAGGAATAGTCCATTTATTCGTCTACTCTCAAGCGTTTTTAGTAGGAATGGATGTTGGATTTTATCAAATGCTTTGTCTGCATCTATTGAGATGATCATATGGTTTTCATTAATTTGATTATTAATATGGTCAATTATACTAATAGTTTTCCTAATATTAAACCAGCCCTGCATTCCTGGTATAAATCCTACTTGATCATAGTGTATTATCCTGGAGATGATTTTCTGAAGTCTTTTTGCTAATATCTTAATTTCGATTTTAGCATCAATATTCATTCAGGAGATTGGTCTATAGTTTTCTTTCTCAGTTTTCAATCTACCTGGTTTAGGTATCAGTACCATGTCTGTGTCATAAAAGGAATTTGGTAGGACTCCTTCAATCCCTATTTTTTCAAATAGTTTATATAGCAATGGAGTTAGTTTTTCTTTAAATATTTGGTGGAAATCACATGTAAATCCATCTGGTCCTGGGGATTTTTTCTTAGGGTGTTGGTTAATAGCTTGTTCTATTTCTTTTTCTGAAATGGGGCTATTTAGACTACTTACTTCTTCCTCTGTTAATCTGGGCAAGCTATATCTTTGAAGGTATTCTTCCATTTCATTTAAGTTATCAAATTTATTGGCATAAAGTTGAGCAAAGTAGCTCCTAGCTTCTGTTCTAATTTCCTCTTCATTAGTGGTGAATTCTCCCTTTTCATTTTCAAAACTAACAATTTGGTTTTTCTCTTTCCTTTTTTTAATCAGGTTTACTAAGGGTTTGTCTATTTTGTTGTTTTTTTTTTCATAGAAGCAACTCATAGTTTTATTAATTAATTCAATAGTTTTTTTTTTTACTTTCAATTTTATTAATCTCACCTTTTATTTTTAGAATTTCAAGTTTCGTGTTTGGGGGTTTTTAATTTGTTCCTTTTCTAGCAATTTTAGTTGTAAGCCAATTCATTAATCTTTTCTTTCTCTATTTTGTTCAAATAAGCCTCTAAAGATATAAAATTTCCCCTTATTACTGCTTTGGCTGTATCCCACACATTTTGGTATGATGTCTGATTATTGTCATTTTCTTGGGTGAAGTTATTAATTATGCCTATGATTTGCTGTTTTACCCAATCATTCTTTAGTATAAGATTATTTAGTTTCCAATTGTTTTTTTTTTTTTTTTTTGGTCTATTTTCACCTGGCTTTTTATGAAATGTAATTTTAATTGGATTGTGGTCTGAAAAGGATGCATTTACTATTTCTGCCTTACTGCATTTGATTTTGAAGTTTTAATGCCCTAATATGTGATCAATTTTTGTATAGGTTCCATGAACTGCAGAGAAGAAAGTATACTCCTTTCTGTCTCCATTTAGCTTTTGCCAAAAATCTATCATATCAAACTTTTCTAGTATTCTATTTACCTCTTTGACTTCTTTCTTATTTATTTTGTGGTTTGATTTATCTAATTCTGAGAGTGCAAGGTTGAGATCTCCCACTATTATAGTTTTGCTGTCTATTTCTTCTTGCAGCTCTCTTAATTTCACTTTTAAAAATTTAGATGCTGCACCACTTGGTGCGTATGTTTAATATTGATACTCCTTCATTATCTATGCTACCCTTTAGAAGGATCTAATGCCCTTCCTTATCTCTTTTAATTAGATCCATTTTTGTTTTTGCTTGATCTGAGATCAGCATGGCTATCCCTGCTTTTTTGGCTTTACCTGAATCATAGAAGATTCTACTCCAGTCTTTTACTTTTAGTTTGAATTTATCACCATGTTTCAGGTGTGTTTCCTGCAAACAACATATAGTAGGATTCTGACTTTTAATCCAGTCAGCTAACTGCTTCCTCTTTATGAGGGAGTTTATCCCATTCACATTTATGGTTAGAATGAGTAATTCTATATTGCTTGCCATCCTGTTAACCCCTGCTTATGCTTTTCTCCTTTCCTTCCCTCTTGCCCCCCTACCCAGTATTAAACTTGTGAAGAACACTTGCTTTTCACAGCCCTCCCTTTTTTGTATCCCTCCCCCACCTTAAAGTTCCTCCCCTTATTTTATCCCTTTTCCTCACAATTTCTGTATTCCCTTCTCCTTAGCTTACTCCTTACCTCTCACTTTTCAATGAAGTCGAAGATGTTTCACCATAAATCGAATATGTCTATTGATACACACTATGTTCATCCCCCTCCTTTCTTTCTCTCAGATATAATAGGTTACCTTTGCCTCTTCATGAGATGTAGTACCACCACTTTACTCTTTTTTATGATCTAATTTCCTTTCTACCTCTAGTTTCTAGGACAAATTATACATGTGTTCTTTACATATCTTTGTGGCAGAAATATAGTTCTCAAGATTTCTTTTTATCTTTTTAGAAATCTCTTGACTTCTGTATTTGAAGATCAAACATTTTGTGTAGGTCTGGTTTTTTCATCAAGAATAGATGGAATTCATTTATTTCATTAAATGTCCATCTTCTTCCCTGAAAAAGGATGCTCATTTTTGCTGGGTAAGTTATTCTTGGCTGCATACCAAGTTCCTTTGCCTTTCAGAATATCATGTTGCAGGCCCTTCGTTCTTTTAATGTGGATGCTACTAGATCCTTTATCCTTATTGTGGATCCTCCATATCTGAATTGATTTTTTCTAGCAGCTTCCAGTATTTTTTCCTTCTTCTGATGGTTCTTGAACTTGGCCAATGTATTTCTTGGCGTTTTGATTTTAGGGTCCCTTTCAGTAAGTAATTGATGAATTTTTCAAAGTCTATTTTACCCTCTGTTTCCAAAACATCTGTGCAGTTCTCTTTGATAATTTCCTGGAAAATAGTGTCCAGGCTCTTTTTTTCCTCCCATTTTTCAGGGAGTCCGATTATTCTCAAATTGTCTCTCCTGGATCTGTTTTCCAGGTCTGTTGTCTTTCTAACAAGGTACTTTACATTCTTTTCAATTGTTTCATTTTTCTGCTTTTGCTTGACTACTTTTTGGTTTCTCCTTGAGTCATTCATTTCTACTTGTTCAATTCTAATTTTCAATGATGTATTTTCTTCACTCACTTGTTTTGTATCTTTTTGTAATTGTCCAATTGTGTTTTTAAGTGAGTTTTTTTATTCTATGGAATTTTTTTCCATTTCATCCATTTTATTTTTTAGAGAGCTGTTTTCTTTTTCCAGCTCATTAATCCTGTTTTCCTTGGAGTTGTTTACCTTTTCTAATTCACTAATTTTATTTCTCAATGATTTAATCTCTTTATGCACTCTGGATAACTTCTCTAGGCTTGCTTGCCAAGCTTCCCTTTCCTTTTCCCATTTCTCTTCTAGCTCTCTTGTGAGAGCCTTTTTGATTTCCTCTATGAGATTCTTTTGTATTGAGGAGCAGCTCATATCCCCTTTAGGAGATTCCTCTGGGGACAATCTGCTTTTAGCAATTTCTACACATTATACTGGCCAGGAAAGACTAATAGAGATGCAGATATTCTGTTCAGGAGGTGATTTGATAGCAAAGTGATAATACATAAGAAAGGAACAAAGGTTTTTATGACAACCAGGTCAATGTTCTATGCCTAGGTGAAGGGGCTGGTCAATTCTCAGAGATCCTCCAGAGCTGTGAATCATAACACTTGAAGAAGTTGCAAAGGAGCCTTTACTTAGGCAGATGTTCCTTGTGGATTGAGAATGAAATAAATTGGAGGCAAGAGGGAAGGAGAGGTCATAGAACACAATTGCCTTTTAGATTCCTTGTATCATCATCATCATTATCCTCCTCTCACATGAAGAGATCCATTCTACAGATCTGAGTTAGGATTATAATAGTTGGGAAAATATTTCTCAGTGTATGAACTTCTTGATGGTCTTGATTTAAACAAAGATAAACCTAAAATGTTGATTTAGGTTAGTATCAAAAAATTTGCAGTCATAACTTGTAATCTTCATATTTTTACCATGCTCACTATATATGTGAACATTTCAAACATCTAATCCTGAATATTTTATGGACACAATCCAGAGGGGAATAAAAAATTAGTGGATTCAACAGTACACAGGAACAACTCTAGAAGCAACGAGGTATGCTTTACAACTATTGATATTTGGGTGAGAACCATATCAATTTGTATTTGTAAATCTTTGAGGACTGGCAAAATAGTATTACTCACAATCAGTATGCTTTCCAGCTAAGAGGCTAAGAGAAAAGCTTAAAAAGTTTTTAAATATTATAAACTTTTGAATAGAAAAAAATAGCAACTAAGTACCTATTAGAGTCAATGTCTCTATACCTTTTCCCCATTTGTCTAATTTTAATGAAGTCAGAGGAAAGAATAGAATTTTGTAAAAAAAATTCAAGTGGAAAGAAGGGTCTCTAGAAGTATAATATCTTAAACTATACTACAAAGTAGCAATCTTCAAAATAATTTGCACTGGGGGAGGATTCTGGGAAGGTGGTGAAGTAGGTCAATAAATTTCAAGCTCTCTAGATTTTTCTCATAAATAGAACAAATTCATGTCTCAAGGCAAACATTGATGAAAAATCACAAAGACTTGGGGCAGAATACAGGTCTTCCTGGCATAATCCAAGATTTTAAGTAAAACTGTAGGCCAGGGATTAACTAGTGTGAAATGCAAACACTTCCAGGTCAGCTCTGCAGAAACACCTAATAGGGACTCCTGGGGCTAGCTGGATTTGGCTAGAATCTCATCAGGAACCACAAAAACTTTCACTTCCTGAACTGTGTGTGAAATTTGCGATCTGAGTCCTGGAACACTAAGGGAACCTCAACTGATTAGGAATACCGGGTCCAGCTATGCTACTGGACAAGAAGAAAACAGCATATATATATATATTTATATAGAAAGTAGAAATTAAAGAAGTCCATTGATCACCACCTCAAAAACATTCTTCATGGAAAACACAAAATGCTATTACCAAATTTTGAAACTCCCAGATCAACAAGAAAAACTAGCAAGAAACAAGAATTAAAAAAAAAAAAAAACACCTCTATGTTGGAGCTATAGTTGGAATTGCACAAGACTTAACAGTAGCCACAATAAAAGACCACAGGTCCTGGAATCATATTGACCAACAGTCAGCAAACACATTCACCTGGCAGTAGTCCAAAATTTTGAGTTAAAAAAAAAAGACATTCAACAAATTTGCAAATTTCCAGGACTTTCAGGCAAATAAAAATCAATTGAAAATTCAACACATAAGAGCCAATATCAAAGACTAATTTCAAGAAAGTTGACATGATCAAATTATTATTTTTTTATATTTTATTTTATTTATAATTTTTGACATTATATATGCATGAGTAATTTTTTTATAACATTATCCCTTGTATTCATTTTTCCAAATTATCCCCTCCCTCCCTCTACTCCCTCCCCTAGATGACAGGCAATCCCATACATTTTACATGTGTTACAATATAACCTAGATACAATATATGTGTGTAAATCCCATTTTCTTGTTCCACATTAAGTATTAGATTCTGAAGGTATAAGTAACCTGGGTAGATAGACAGTAGTGCTAACAATTTATGTTCACTTCCCAGTGTTCCTTCTCTGGGTGTAGTTGTTTCTGTCCATCATTGATCAACTGGAAGTGAGTTGGATCTTCTTTATGTTGAAGATATCCACTTCCATCAGAATACATCTTCATACAACATTGAAGTGTACAGCGGTCTTCTGGTTCTATTCATTTCACTCAGCATCAGTTGATGTAAGTCTCTCCAAGCCTCTCTGTATTCCTCCTGCTGGTCATTTTTTACAGAGCAATAATATTCCATAGCATTCATGTACCATAATTTACCCAACCATTCTCCAATTGATGGAAATCCATTCATCTTCCAGTTTCCAGCCACAACAAAAAGAGCTGCCACAAACATTTTGCCACATACACGTCCCTTTCCCCTCCTCAGTATTTCTTTGGGATATAAGCCCAATAGCAGCAGTGCTGGATCAAAGGGTATGCACAGTTTGATAACTTTTTGGGCATAGTTCCAAATTGCTCTCCAGAATGGTTGGATTCTTTCACAACTCCACCAACAATGTATTAGTGTCCCAGTTTACCCACATCCCCTCCAACATTCATCATTATTTGTTCCTGTCATCTTAGCCAATCTGACAGGTGTGTAGTGGTATCTCAGAGTTGTCTTAATTGATCATATTATTTTTTGCATGGACATATATCTATCTATCTATCTACATATATATATATAATTTAAGATTGACATAAGCAATTTCATAGCTTGAAAGAAAGACTGGGACAGAGTTGCATATGATCTGATTCTAAAAAGCAAAGCCATCTAGGAAAAGGTAAAAAAATAGTAATTATGTTTTATAAATGAGTTGAAAAGGAAGGATAGACACAGAGGCATTAAAGGGGAGTGGAGGGCTCATAGTTCTAAAAACCACCTCACTAGGTAATGGGTTAAATAGGGCAATGCTACAAGAAGGGGATAGCACCCTCCAAACTCTATAAAAAATAAGGGAGAAGGGATTGGGGGAGGAGGAAGCAAAGAATGAGTGTAGAAAATAAAAGAAAAATTCATGGGTGTGGGGAGGTTAAGTAATAGCAAGACAAGCTGCAGAATTTAAGTAGAAAAATTAGCAGGGATAGGAAAGAACAGATATACATTGACACTACAAAAATAATCAGGAGTAGAATTAATTAGGAACGAAATACAGCTAGTAATTATTGAGCCTAGAGAAAGTCAAACTTAAAACATTCATTAAGAGAGAAATCCTCATTATACATTAGCCATCCTAATATTGATTTAGTTGCATGTTTACATATGTATATCAATGCATGTGTATATATGTATGTGTCTGAGTATATGTAGATATGTATACATGTTACTCTATGTATGTGTTTATATATATATATATGTTTGTGTGTGTGAATGTATATACATATATATGTGCATGTGATTATGTGTTTACATGTGTAAGTATATATCTATATATGCATATATAAATATATCTGTGCTTAACTATAACCTACTTGGGGAAAGTGGTTGGGGAATGAAAGAAGAAAAAAAAAGAATTAAGTGCACAGTAGAGAACAAAAAATAGCCTACAAAGAAGCAAAGAAAAAATGGACACTCATGAATATAATTTCTTCTATTATTATAAGTCCTTTCTTGAACTGTAGATTTATTGCTTTATATTTTGAATCCTCCATGATTTTCTGCTGAACACATGACAATTGCTGTCTTTTTTACATCTGATTATGAGGTTTTTATGCCTTCATGTAAGATTAATTTTTGTGTAGGTGCCATATTCTTCTGAGAAAAAAAAGTTTCTTTGCTTTTAGTTTTCTTCAAAAATATCTAACTTTTATAATATTCTGTTTATCTCCTTAGTTTCATTCTTGTTAATTTTTGGTTGGATTTATTTACTGAAAGGGAACAATTCAAGTTCCCCCACAATGTAGTTTTGCTGCTTCTCTTCTTTAACTTATCTGAACCTTTAAGAATTTAGATACCATTCTACTTGGTGAATATATGTTCAGTATTGCTATTGCTTCATTGTCTATGATACTTATTATCAAAATATAGTTTGTTTCATTATATCTTTTAATTAGGTTTACTTTTACTTTCATTTTGTCTGGGATCTGGATTGCTATTTCCATTCCTGTCTTTTTTGTTTGTTTGTTTTACTTCAACTGAAGAATAATAGATTTTGCTCTAGCTCTTTGCCTCTACTTTGTACTTCTAGTGTATATCTTGTGAGCAACATGTTGGAGGATTCTGCTTTTTGATTTACTCTACTATCTGCTTTTGTTTTATGGGAGGATTTATTACATTCACATTTACAGTTATGATTATTACTTGCGTAATTTTCTTCATCCTGTTTTTTCTATCTGTTTGTTCTTTCCTTTCATCCTTTCCCTCTTTACCAGTGTTTTGCTTCTGACTACCACTTCTCCCAATCTGTCCTACCTTTTACCCTTCCCTCCCCTTTTTTAAATTTCCTCAGCTTCTACTTCTCTCTCTGAGGAGCTTGATTTCTATATAGAAATAATTGTGTATATTATTCCATCTTTGAGCCAATATTGATGAAAATAAGGTTCAAGCAATGCCCATTATCCACCCTCACTTCTTCCCCTCTATTGTAATAGTTTTTTCATGCCTCTTCATGTGAAATAATTTATTTTATTCTACCTCTTCCCTCCTTCTACACCCAATGCACTCTTCTTTCTCATTCCTTGATTTTTTATCCTATTCCCTCATATTCACTTAATATCCACTCCCTCTGTCTAAGTATATTCCTTGTAGTTAAAATATTATTGTTGCAATTTTGAAGAATTACAAGTATTATCTTCCTATGTAGGTATGTAAAGAGTTTTGCTTTATTGAATTCCATATGTTTTCTTTTTCATTTTTATCTCTTTAGGCTTCTTTTGGATCTTGATAGAGGAGATCAATTTTTTTTTAAGTTCAATTCTGGTTATAAAAGCTTCTATTTCATTGGAAGACCATTTTCCCTTTGATGTATTATACTTAATTTTGCCAGGAAAGTTATTCTTAGATGTAGTCCTAGTTCCTTTGTCTCTGTGCCCTAATGTTATAATTGCTAAGTCCTGTGTAATCCTGATTGTGGCTCCCTGACATTTGAATTATTTCTTTCTGACCACCTATAGTATTTCTTTCTTTTTATCTGATAGGTCTGTGATTTGACTATGATATTCCTTGGAGTTTTTTTGGGGGGATGACTTTCTTGAAATGATCAATGGATTATTACAATGACTATTTTGTCCTCTGGTTCTGTAACATCAGGACAGTTTTCTTGATAATTTCTTTAAAGATGATGTTCAGTTCTTCTTTTTCATTTCGGCTTTAAGGTACTCCGATGATTCTGACATTGTCTCTCTTGCATCTGTTTTCCAGGTCAGTTGTTTGTCCAAAAGGCATTTTACAGTTTCTCCTAATTTTTTCTTCTTTTAAATTTGTTTTATTGATTCTTGGTATCTCATAAATGCCATTTGCTTCCACTTTCCTAATTTTAACTTTCAAAGAACTGTTTTTCCCAGTTTGTTTTTGTACTTACTTTTCTATTTGACCAATTATATATCTTAGGGTTGTTTTCTTCAGTAGATTTTTATATCTCCTTTTCTATTTGACCAATTCTACTTTTTAAGTAGTTTCCTTTTCCCAAACTTTTATTTTTCCCTTATAATTCTTTTGCATTACTCTCATTTTCCTCCAATTTTCTTCTACTTTTATTATATGATTTTTAAGATTGTTTTTTTTTTAAGTTTTCATGAATTCTTTTTGTGCTTGAGAGCACTTCCCAATTTTCTTTGAGTTTTTCATATAAGTAGTTTGACATTGTTTCATTGTTTTCCTCTTTTGCGTTTATATCTTGATCATCTTCCCTGCTACCATAACTTTCTGTGGTGAGACTCGTCTGTTGTTTTATCATCTTTTTTGACCTTTTCTCTTTTCTTTCTTTCTTTCTTTCTTTCTTTCTTTCTTTCTTTCTTTCTTTCTTTCTTTCTTTCTTTCTTTCTTTCTTTCTTTCTTTCTTTCTTTCTTTCTTTTTTTTTTGGTGAGGCAATTGAGATTAAGTGATTTGCCTAGAGTCACACAGGTGGTAAGTAGTAAATGTTTGAGGCCAGTTTTGAACTCAGATCTTCCTGACTTCAGGGCTGGTGCTCTATCCATTGCACCATTTAGCTGCCTCTCTTTCTTTTAAATTTGTGTTCTGCTCATGGGGTAGAAGGAACATTGTCTCAGACCTCTTGTGCTAGGCTTTGCAGGTCCTGAATATTTACTGGGTGGCACGCTGAAATTGCCCTTACGTCTATGGGGGGTCTCTGGTGTTTGTTGCTGAACAGAGAAGATGAGCTAGAAGGTGACTGAGGCTTCTGGAGACTCTTAAGTGTCTAGAAGTTTACCTGATGCTGAGCTTTGGTCTTAGTGATAGTGGCTGCAATGTGCCAAGGTCAATGTGACACATAGAGTGTGTGTGTGTGTGTGTGTGGGCTGGTGTTGTCATTTGTCCACTGCACTGAAGCTCAGGATTTACTACTGGCTTGCTGAGGTGCAGCTTGCTAGCTTGTTGGGATGTTTCCTTTCCTAGACTGATCCTTATTTATCCAAGTGAAACAGACCTTTCTTGCTGATCTTCCAAGTTTCTTGGGCACAAATAATATTTTTACCCCATAATTTTCCTTGTTCTGCTGTTCCAGGATTTCTTTTTAGGGTGCTATTTTATGATCATTTGGCGTGTTTGAATATAGGAGAAATTTTTGACATTTTGGCTCCCAGAATTTACCAAATAAATTTTTAAAAAAATCTAAAGTATCCCAAGTCCCAGAGCAGTTTCATTATTTTTGGGGCAAGTAGCTATTGTCTAAAGATGTACGTTTCTAGACATTAACATTTGTGAAATGTCCCGAATAATCAATATAAATTAGGGTGCAGATCATCACTAAGCTAACTCTATATTGGGAATCTCTCTCTCTGTCTCTCTCTGTCTCTCTCTGTTTCTCTCTCTGTTTCTCTCTGTCTCTCTGTCTCTCTGTCTCTCTCTCTCTCTCTCTCTCTCTCTCTCTTTCTCTCTCTCTCTCTCTCTCTCTCTCTCTCACACACACACACACACACACACACACACACACACACACAAACATTATCTGTCTCTCTCCATATATATATATATATATATATATATATATATATATTTATTTATATCTCGATATATCTATAGTTATATATAGATAGTTGTAGATATGGGTATATAGAGAGGGGGAAGGGAAGGAGAGAGAAAAAGATAGAAAAAAAGAACTAGGCCATTTGATATTGAGACCAAATTCCTTTTGGCTCTTTCAAGCTTTTTATTCCAGCTCTCACAAGCAATAGCAGTTTAAATCCTCTGAAAGAGGCTGACTGCTCACTTTAAGGCTTTCTAATTAGGTATCTCTATGTTCCTCCTGGAGTTAAAACTTCTGAAGGATGAGATTTTTAGTTCACTTTTTGTTACCATAAAACTTTACTTAGTTTGGATATTGAAATTAAATGAGATACTTATATTTCATTTAATAGTTAGCAAAAGTAGATTTACTTACTAATTAATTAATGACTAATTAATATACTTACTAATTAATTTGCAGATATAGAAAGGAAGATCAACAAGACCACAGTAATGCTTACCTTCAGTAGATACAGTTTCCCTCTACTTGTTATAAAAGTATTTCTTATTAGTAAGGCAGGTAATGATTGATTCAAGGAGTGCTTAGAAACTCCATTAAATATGCAGTGCATTGATTTCTATGTGGGTGAATCTTTGTGTGTGTGTGTGTGTGTGTGTGTGTGTGTGTGTGTGTTCTTAGATGTCTAGGAAGTCATATCAATCAGGGCAGGTCACCCAAGAGATTCATCAAGGGATTCACAACTTTAATTTTAGCCATTTGGGCAGACCATATTTCGGGACTCCTTTGTTGATTTTCAGAGGCAGAAGAAGGGATCTAATCTAAATAATATGACAGAGGGAACTGTGATAACCATCCTTTCACATTATTCTGAATGATTTTTATGGTATTACTTTTGTTACTTTTCATTTCTTTTTTTCCCTACTATCCTTAGTCTTAGAATTATTATTTTGTCAGAGAAGCATGGTTGGATAGAAATATCATTGCATGGTAGAAATTATTCTGTATTGCAAATCATGCTATTTAATCCTACTGCAAGCTCTCCCAATGATCATGATTTTTCCAGTGGTTATGCTATTCTCACAACTACACACATGCTCCTTCTACTCTTTGGGATGCTATATACCCTCAAAGAACTCACACATCATTCCTGTTGGGGAGTGATGATGTCCATGGTGACATAACATTTTCTAAGAGAAGACAGTCTACCAATGTACCAGCTTATTATAATATAATTGAAAGACTGAGGCTAAGTAAATGAAAGGATTAGTATCTGAACTTAAAAACTATCTAGAGGGGTGGAGGAGTAGACTATTATTTTCTTTTATACAGCATTAAATAATTTAAAATCATACTTTGTCAACCACTTTTTCCTGTTTATAAATATTCAGGAACTAAATGGCAACCCTTGGGTAGACTAGGAAAATCTTCCTGTTGCATTTAATTTACTCTCTAAATGTCTGAACACAGTAGTTTTTTTTTTTTTGTTCTTTTGTATGGCTTGTTCAACTTATTATTATTGTTATTTTTTGATATTGAGATAAGTATTTCCATTTTGAGTTGTATTAATTTGAAAAATTTAATACTTTTGTAGACAAAGATTGATTTCATTTAAATTCTCAGTTTTGCTGACATGTTATTTTATACAATAATTTTTGATATTTCTATTGATGATTTCTCCATTTGCTCAGAATTTGTCTTGCTCGTTAATTGGCTGATTTGATTTTGTTCTCTTTGTTGTTCACATTAGATAAATTTTGTTGAATGCTTTATTAAAAATCGATCTTTTCCTTTTATTGATTATTTCTATATTATTTATTATTTTTTCAATTAAAGTTATTTTCTTCACTTGTATATCTTAAAACATTTGTCCTAGAAGGGAAGTAAGATTATTCCCCATTGAGGATGGCAAGGAATGGAATAAGCATAAATATGTAGGGCCTGCCATGTGCCAAGAGCTTTAAAAAATATTAACTATTTCCTCCCAGGTACCCTGAAAGGTAAGTGCTGCTATTACTCTATTTTATACTTAAGAGAATTGAGGCAGCTATTAAATGACTTGCCCAACAAATTAATGTCTTAGGCTGGATTGAAATCAGAGCTTCCAGACTCAGGCACAGTTTTCTATCCACTTATACTGATGCTTTTTGCCTAATGCCATTGATATTTTTTGAATCTTCTTTCTCATCATTCAATAAACATCCGTTTCATCTGACTGTATCTAAATTTATCATTAAATCAAAATCCTGAAGGCTATTAGCTACCAGCTCACAAAACATTTTACTTTCTAAGTGGTATTAATGCATGTCTTATCCTTATAAAATTCTAATCTTTCCAACTTTTTAATATATTCAACTGTCATGACTCCTCTACTATACTTCAACTACACAGGTCACATACATACATTGGAGGCCAGATGCCTCAGCAGAATTCCCATTGCTCCCTTTCCTGATTAATTTGGATAGCTGGAATCCTAAAAGACGCATTAATGAATGATAGTCTCAAAATGGCAAATGGGGAATAAGAATAATAAGAATATTGTTACTCTCCCTCCAGAACTAAGGTATTTTGTTTATATGAGAGAGAACTTTGAAAAGAAATAGAAAACATGGAATAAAAATGATATAAAATATTAACTCAAACAAAAAGCTGCTTCTTTGAAACAAAAGACTTATAAAATTGACAAAACTTTAGCTAACTTAATTAAAAAAATGAAATTCAAATTAGCAAATAAAAAGAATAAGATGACTTCAAGACAAATGAAAAGAACAAAAAATAAATATTAGAATTTTCCATGGCAATTATAGTCCCTTAAAGAGAGGGCCAATGGAGACTGCAAGATGTTTTGACATACCTGGATTATGCTCCAAGCATGCTTATGCACACAATCTTGATATTACTATCCATTCACAAGAGTTCCATTTTATATTAAATATTCTGAAATATCTTTATCTGATCATTCTATATTTCCCTAGGACTTACTATTTTTTTTATAACTTTTTATTGACAGAACATATTCCTGGGTAATTTTTTACAACATTATCACTTGCACTCACATCTGTTCTGACTTTTCCCTTCTCCCCCTCACCTCCTGCCCTAGATGGCAAGCAGTCTTATACATGTTAAATATGTTATAGTATATCCTAGATACAATATATGTGTGCAGAACTGAACAGTTCTCTTGTTGCACAGGGAGAATTGGATTCAGAAGGTAAAAATAACCTGAGAAGAAAAACAAAAATACAAACAGTTTACACTCATTTCCCAGTGTTCTTTTTCTGGGTGTAGGTGATTCTGTTCATCATTGATCAATTGGAACTGAATTAAATCTTCTCTTTGTCGAAGATATCTGCTTCCATCAGAATACATCCTCCTACAGTATTGTTGTTGAAGTATATAATGATCTCCTGGTTCTGCTCATTTCACTTAGTATCAGTTCATGTAAGTCTCTCCACGCCTCTCTTATTCATCCTGCTGGTCATTTCTTGCAGAACAATAATATTCCATAACATTCATATACCACAATTTACCCAACCATTCTCCAATTGATGAGCATCGATTCATTTTCCAGTTTCTAGCCACTACAAAAAGAGCTGCCACAAATATTTTAGCACATACAGGTCCCTTTCCCTCCTTTAGTATTTCTTTGGGATATAACCCCAGTAGTAGCACTGCTGGATCAAAGGGTATGCACAGCTTGATAAATTTTGGGGCATAATTCCAGATTTCTCTCCAGAATGTTTGGATTCATTCACAACTCCACCAGGAATACATCAATGTCCCAGTTTTGCCGCATCCCCTCCAACATTCACCATTGTTTTTTCCTGTCATGTTAGCCAATCTGACAGGTGTGTAGTAGTATCTCATTTCTCTGATTAATAATGATTTGGAGCATCTTTTCATATGGCTAGAAATAATTTCAATTTCATTATCTGAAAATTGTCTGTTCATATCCTTTGACCATTTATCAATTGGAGAATGGCTTGATTTCTTATAAATTAGAGTCAATTCTCTATATATTTTGGAAATGAGGCTTTTATTCAGACTTTTAACTGTAAAAATGTTTTCCCATGTGTTGCTTCTCTTCTAATTTGTTTGCTTTAGTTTTGTTTGTACAAAAGCTTTTTAATTTGATATAATCAAAATAATCTATTTTGTGATCAATAATGATCTCTAGGTCTTTTTTGGTCACAAATTCCTTCTTTATCCACAAATCTGAGAGGAAAACTATCCAATGTTCCTCTAATTTATTTATGGTCTTGTTCTTTCTACCTAAATCATGGACCCATTTCAATGTTACCTTAGTATATGGTGTTAAGTGTGGGTATAAGTCTAATTTCTGTCATACTAATTTCCAGTTTTCCCAGCAATTTTTGTCAAATAATGAATTCTTATCCCAAAAGTTAGGATCTCTGGGTTTTTCAAACACTAGATTGCTATAGTTATTGACTATTTTGTCTTGTAAACCTAACCTATTCCATTGATCAACTAATCTATTTCTTAGCCAATGCCAAATGGTTTTGGTAACTGCTGCTTTATAATATAGTTTTAGATCAGGTACAGCTAGGCCACCTTCATTTGATTTTTTTTTTTTTTCATTATTTCCATTGAAATTCTAGACCTTTTCTTCTTCCAGATGAATTTTATTGTTATTTCTTCTAGGTCATTAAAATAGTTTCTTGAGAGTCTGATTGGTATGGCACTAAATAAATAAATTTAGGGAGTGTTGTCATCTTAATTATATTCGCCCGGCCTATCCAATTTCCTCTTCATTAATGGTAAGTTCTCCCTTTTCATTTTTAAAATTAATTTGATTTTTTTCTTTCTTTTTTAAAATCAGATTTACTAAGGGTTTGTCTATTTTGTTGTTTTTTTCATAAAACCAATTCTTCATTTTATTAATTAATTCAATAGTTTTTTTTTTACTTTCAATTTTATTAATCTCTTCTTTTATTTTTAGAATTTCAAGTTTATTGTTTGAGTAGGGGTTTTTAATTTGTTCTTTTTGCAGCATTTTTAGTTGCAAGCCCAATTCATTAATCTTCTCTTTCTCTATTTTATGCAAGTAGGCCTCTAGAGATATGAAATTTCCCCTTATTACTGCTTTGGCTGCATCTCACACATTTTGGCATGACATCTCATTCTTGTCATTTTCTTGGGTGAAGTTATTAATTATGTCTATGATTTGCTGTTTTACCCAATCATTCTTTCGTGTGAGATTATTTAGTTTCCAATTATTTTTTGGTCTATTTTCCCCTGGCTTTTATTGAATTTAATTTTCATTGCATGGTGGTCTGAAAAGGATGCATTTACTATTTCTGCCTTACTGCATTTGATTTTGAAGTTTTTATGTCCTAATATATGGTCAAGTTTTGTATAGGCTTCCTGAACTGCTGAGAAGAAAATGTATTCATTTTTGTCTCCATTTAGTTTTCTCCAAAGATCTAACATATCTAATTTTTCTAGTATTCTATTTACCTCTTCTTTCTTATTTATTTTGTGGTTTGATTTATCTAATTCTGAGAGTGCAAGGCTGAGATCTCCCACTATTATAGTTTTGCTGTCTATTTCTTCTTTCAGTTCTCTTAATTTCTCTTTTAAGAATTTAAATGCTACACCATTTGGTGTATATATGTTTAATATTGATACTGCTTCATTATCTATGCTACCCTTTAGCAAGATGTAGTGCCCTTCCTTATCTCTTTTAATTAGATAAATTTTTGCTTTTGCTTGATCTGAGATCAGGATGGCTATACCTGTTTTTTTTACTTAACCTGAAGCGTAGTAGATTCTGCTCCAACCTTTTACCTTCACTTCCCTGCTTTAGGGTGCTGGCAGAAAAATGCTGGCAGAACATATACTTTATTTTCATTAAAACTGAGTTCCAGAGTGAAATATTTAGAAACTATGACTTTCTCACATTTCTTACTTGATCAGCTCCACTGGCACTGGCATTTCAGGTCCATAGAGTAATGACTATTATTATTCCTAGTATTCTAGGGATCATCCTGTGGGTATCTATCCTCTCAAACACTAGCTTATGAACCATCTCCTCACCAAAGTTCCCTTAACAGTGAGTAGACTGGATTAGATCTCAAGCAAAATGTTGTTATTCATTTAGTTCATATTCCATTCTTTGTGACCTCATTTGAGATTTTTTTAGATAAAGACACCAGAGTGATTTGCCATGTCCTTTTAAAGCTCATTTTATAGATGAGGAATGAAGGGGAAAATGTTAAGTGGTCTGCCTAGGATAGTTAGTATGTATCTAGGCTGAATATGAACTCATGAATAAATAAATATTTTTTTTCTGATTTCAAGACCAGCAACTCATAGCTGCCCCAAAACATTTACTCAAATTGAATAGTATAAACTAATTACGAATCATATCCCTTCTCACTAGGGATATACTTTTCCAGAAATACCCCCAAGAATTCAGAAGAGGGAAGAGTGGGCAGAATACTCTGGACACTGGTAGTTAGTGAGGGGACACACATGTTAGAGCAACCTACAACTCTGGAACTGCAATTAGAGCAACCTACAACTCTGGAACTGCAAGGCCTCAATAGTTAAAGGTCAAGGTTTCAGAGGTCTTCCTTAAGTTTGCTGCAAGTTGCTCCATTATCCAGATGGTCTGGCTTTTAACAAAGAATTCTGTTTCTGATAGACTGATGGTTTATCTTGGCTTGTTCATCTTGTGATATGATATTTTAGTTGGATGGGCCAATTTCCTACTGGACTAGTCATTAAGGGACCATACTGGCTCCTTATCAGGTCTTGCTGCTTCCAGGATGGGTAAGAAGTCTCTTAGACACTGGCTATTGCAAGGGCCCTGGTAGGCCATTAGGCCATTAGGGAGGTCTCTGGACAGCTGCTGACAGACCAGGTCCATCAGATGTCTAACATATTAGAGGTCTCTTTTAAGAGTAAGGCATGTCTAATGAACAGGTTGATTCACTTGTTTCCCTCTCCTCCCTATCGAAAGAAGGCTTCAGTATTTTTTTCCACATTCCTCTAGGATAAGTTCTCTTTATCTGATGTGTTACTATGCTCTATTCAGTTGGAATGCTTTAAGCGCTCTTTTCAGCTAGAGTAATGACACAGTTTGAGATCAGCAGAAACTTCTTCCTTTTGACTTCCTAAAAGAGTTAGTTCTGAAGTTATTTTGTCATTTCCTGGCAGAGGATGGGAGAAGATTTTATTTCTTTGAGCAACTTTCCTTATTAACCTCCTTCTTCCCTCTGTAAACCTAAGGATGATCAATCATTAATTTTTTTTTGATCCCCCTAGTTGCTAACTGGCTAGCTTCCCAAACTGGCTACCTTTCTTTGTATCCCTCTTGCTAAGCACTAGCAGATATTTAAAAATGATGGCTGTGTATGAATTTATGTATGTATGTATGGTATGTGAATATATATGTATTCATGGATAAGTAGATGAACCCATGCAAGTGTGTATGGAAATATGCTATATTCTATCTTTTATTAATTTTTAACTTCCCATACTCTATTGAGTATGTGTGGGAAACAAATGGGAGAGGAAAATTGTGAATACACCCTATGACTGGTGGTAAGTTGTTTGTTGATTTCTTCAGATGTAATTATTTAGACCTCTCACTCTTTTGAAGATGGAGAATGTTGATTTGTATCTAAAGACTTTCCTCTAGACCTTTCATTGTCTTTGGTTTTTATCCATTTCAGACCTTTAACTTTTGTTGAAATCTAAATGGGGCAACTACTCCCCTACCCATTTTGCAAAATTAAATGAGATTTGTTGATATTCCTACAGAGGATTGAATTTTCCTTTCTTTGAGCAAAATACAAAATTATAGGGCATAATGGGTCTATAATCTAAGAAGATGATGACAATCTTTGGACTGCATAGGAAATAGAATATGAAAATGATACATATTGATTTCTTGGAATTTTCTTCTTCTCTGTATATCTGTCATCTAGTAACTAAACTGGGCACATATTTTTCCTGCATATTCTCAATTTCAAAACAAAATCTTCTCTATTTTCTCAATCCAGCTATGTAAACATAAGTATGGATATTTATTCTTTTGAAAATTTCTTCAACTAGTCTACCCATAATTAATTTATTTCTACCTGACTATGAGCCAAATAATTTGAGATATAGAGAGTAATATTGGATAATTTTGGTTAGAAAGGGAAATGAGAATAGAGTTGGTGTTGATGCTTTTCACATAGGTGTGATATTCACTCAATTTGATCAGAATTAGATTTGTGTGTAGGGAGTTGCTATTTTATTTTTCGTATACAATTTCAATGTTCAGGACAGAACCTTTGTGACTTTTAATTCACTGAATATCCAACAGCAGATAGAGGAGGAGGAGGGTCCTATTATCCTGAGGTTCTTGATTCTATCTAATGAATGCATCTATTGCTTCATTTCCAGTTCTCAGGCTACTCTTCTTATTATGCTCTAAATTTGTTTACACTCGTGGTGATTGCTGCCATCTGATTGTCCTAGGATTTCCTACTGATAGCATTTCATATTGCAACATTTATAAAGGGAACAGGAAAGTGAACACAATGTACTCAGTCTGTCGACAATCTGAACTATAATCTTGCGGCTGTCTTTGGAGGCTATAGTAAAATAATAAGATGCACTTTCTAAGTTTGGCAAAGGCTAATGTTTGGATAGTAAAATGCAATCAAATTTAGCTTAGAGCCACCTATCAGATGTTTTAACTTATGTAAAGTGTCTGTACTATAAAGTGGATAAGGGGTTTTATATGGTAAAAAGTTGAAAAAAAAACAAAATAAAGCAAACAAAAAGATTTCAACTTCAATAGATATTTCTCTGTTTAGATGTGATTTATCAGATCCCATCTTTCACTACTATTAACATCATGTATATATTCATATACAATTGTTAAACATATGCATGTGTATGTGTATAACAAATGTGTGTATACATATGCATACACATACACACATTATATGTAACATAAAATCCATTTACTTTTGGTGTTGTGTTAGGATCATTAATGTGTATAATATATCAAGTAAAAGTGTATTCATTATCTACTTCAGTACAATTCACAAAGATCTCTTGATTTGGTTCTTGAAAGAAATAATGGTACACTTCAAATAAAGAAGGGCATTTATTAAGTAATAAAGAAAAACATTTCCTCCACAAACTTTATATTTACTTTAGTTAGTCTGTATTGCTAGGACAAGAATAGTGACTTAATTTATTTGTGATCCACTCTTACTTTCCATTTCCTAGTCTCAAATCAATCTGTCATTGCTAAAAAAAAATAATGAGACATCTGAAATCGATCAACCACAACACTCAGTGAGTGTTAGGAGCACTCCATGAACACATGTTATTACCTGGACACTTCATTTAACTTCATTTTCAATGCCACTTCAAATATGCCTTGTTCACAATGTCAAAGCATATTTATTCAGATTGTGATAAGATATGAATATTCACCAAAGCATCAAAAGTCCTGCAAAGTCTTGATTCAATTAAGAATGTTAGACATCAGGCTTCTGAAAAGAAAAATTGGTTGTCCTGTCTGTGCCACTTCCTTCTGAACTGTTTATGAAGTAAGAATTTCCAAGAAACATCACCTCTTATGATCCTTGAACTGTTTCCGCATCTGGTTCCCATAGATAAACGTTCCATAAAAATTCAGGGATAGTGACTGCATCCCTTTTGCCCACAGTGACCAATCTATCTCCACAGGAACTAGTTTAAAAAGAGCAAATCCTAAACCCAAGATACCCAGGTCAGAAAAAAGTTGACAGTATGTTTTCAATCATTTCCAAATGTATCCCTTTTGGTTAAAATAAGGGAGCAGTAGTTTAGGCATTCAAAGGAGATTCATATCTTCAAGGATATGAGTGTCAGAGATGTGGTTGTGCTTGAAGATGAGGCACATTTCTTTAAGAAAGCAGTTGAACATTAACTCTTTGGCGAGTGAATTTACTTATACTATTTTTGTATCTATTCTGGTAATGGCGAAAGAAAAGATAGTAGCCTAAGCCACTAGACACACTATTTAAACTGCTGGAGGTGTGTCTTCTTTGTTTTAAGAAAATCCTGAAATTTCAGTGGTAGAATGGACCTCTGGAAATCCTTTCCTCTCTTCCAATATCAGCTCATTTTACAGGATATTACTCACTGGAAGTAAGAATTTATTACTGCTTTCAGCATATTTGAGATCAAGTATGCTTTGAACTTTTGATCAACTTGTTTTCCTACTATGTGCTAGAGTCCATAATCGACGTTTTATAAAAGCTGTTTTTTATAGAGTCCAGAGAAAAAGTTGGTGTCCCAAACACAGCTCATATTTTAATCTCCTGGTAGAAGCAATTATTTTACCCTTATTTCCATATTTCCCTTGATTGATTCATCAGAGCTCCCAGAACTCAGGCCATCCCATTCAACAGACATCGCCTTCAAAGAATAAAGATTTAGTTGCTATACAAGTGAAAGTTTTTGGTTATAAATATTTTTCTTAAAATAAATAAAATACACTTGAAATTTTTGTCTCTCCTAAGCACTATCTTAAATAAGAAAGTAACCAAAGAAACAAAGAAAAAATAAATGAAATTTTAGGCTTTCATAAGAGTTTCATATATGTGAAAACTTATGGAAGTCAGAAACAATGTCTGCAGGATTATGCAAGCTTCTAAAGATATTTTCAAGCATTTCATTCACTTGAAGGTAGTTTAAAGACTTCACTGCTTTGTGGTCTTGAAGTATCTGGCAGAAATAGCCCCACAGCTCCTTTTTAAATGCTGCTACTTAGAACCCATCCTAAAGTATCTGTGAGAATATGAACTATCCCTGGGAGTCCACGAACATCTAATTTTTTTATATGGTTAGATTAAAAAGAATAACTAGATTCAGTTCTTATGTCATCTCATTTCCTTATTTTCCACATTTCCTAAACTTTAGCAATCAAAATATCCTGCTTCTGGATCTGTTTATGTTTTGTTTCCATCTTCTTCAATGACTGGGTAGGCATTTTCCCCTTTAAGAGACTTTCACAACATTTTTTCCATGCCCGGGAATTGTTGAATTCTTACTGTGGCAGGCTGCCCACTCTGTGCCATGGCTACTGCTTTACATAGAAAAGGTCTGAGTAGTCTGTCTCACAGAGGTCTGTCATATTATTTTTCCCCTTTTCTTTATTCTAGTAACCTTTTAGCATGCATGGGGGGGAAAGTCAAAGCATAACTTTTCCCCATCTAATTTGCTAATTAACTACTGCTTTTTGGGTATCATAGACAGGTCAAGGTCAAGGAGAAAGTCTGGGGCCAATGTACTAATTGTTATTTTTAGAAGAAGTTGATTTTTTTGGTCAACTAACATGTTGTTCTCCCTCCAAAACATTCTATTTGAGCCAATATTATTAGGATAGTTCCTATCTAGTTGGACTATTACTGAAATATTTGAGCTAACTGTTGAAATAATCATCATTTCTGACTCATTTCAGTAGAGTCAAATCTTCAAAATTGCCAATTCTATCAATTTGATTAAACATAACATCACCTGATTCAATAGTGTAATTTTCAGTGAATTATTTTGTTTTCATATGCATATAGTTTTATTTAATTTTATTCTCTGGCTTACTATGCTACAACCAGGATATTATGTTTTCCCCTCAGACTTCTAATTTTGGGAAACCTCTTCTATAATGTCATTTGATCAAACTCAGCTAGCTATGTTTTCTACCACTGTTTAAATTCCTATGACTAGCACCCCAATTCCATTTAATAATTTATATAAAGTAATTTTTATATAGAGATATTTACTTTGAAGTTATAGCAATAACAAAAGCACAACTATTTTCCCCAATGTGTCAGGTTCACACTCTCCCCTGTCTCACAGTTATCTCTGGGAATGATTTTCATTTTCTAAAGTTTACTTGTTGACCTTGGAAGATAACACCCAAGGTCTGTCTTTTTAGCATTGTTTCTTACTGCTTTCCATAAAAGAAAGAGTTGGATTAAGAAAGAACAGCAAAAGAAAATATGCTGGTGCTGTTACATTTAATTTGCGAGTTCCTAGGGGGACCCTTCTGCAATGTCATCACCAATTTGGCAAAGTTTTCAAAAGGGCTCTGATGTCCAAAACGGACAAGTAAAAATTATAATGTACAAATAAGATGAGATAATCTAATAAACCAATTTGCAGAGTTTAACTAGGCTTTGCACATAAAATTTTCTATTATTGAGTAATTCGTACAAAAAGTATTTAAAATGATCAGAATATTTATAGATTTTTTTAGCTAATAAGTGTAATATTTCACAAAAATGATTTCATAAGATGCTTGTGCTAGAAGAGATCTTATAGGTAATGTAGGCTGCTCTCCCCTCCGCCCTGTTAGTTTTATTTATAAGGGGCTATTTACTTACCCTATACTTAATTATATTTAATTTATTTTGTATTTATTCCATTCATATTTATGTGAAGTACTACAACTTTTGAATTTGAACATTTTGATTTCTGTAAAAGGCAGTAAAAGAGCATTTGTAGAAGGAAGGAACACGGATGAAATCAGATTGAAAAGAAATATAGCTTCTCAGAAAAAAAATAATTGATGAGATACAAGATTGTTTTTAGGACTTGGAAAGAATGTACTGAGAGAATCTGTTTGAAGGATAGAGCATAGATTCATCTGAATATGGATGACACCAGAGGTGCCAGATTTGAAGAAGATATGCATATGAACTCTTCTACAAGTACTCCACAAAGATCCAGAAAACAAAACAGAACAAGGTTTCATTGAGGAATTTAAGGGGAAATCACAGGAAATAATTTTTCCAGTCCAGTTTGGAATACAGAGACTGAGAAGGGTCTGTAAAAACTGGAAAGTAGGTTCATACAATAGATTATTGTGCTGAACTTTCCAATATGGGGACCAATTTAGGGCCTGGGACTAGAGATGGCAGCTCAGAAAACAAGGTGGTCATGATGATTAAGGCTGAGGCAAAGAGAAAGGGGCAGCAGCAAGTTCGTTCTGACCAGAAGAGTAGAGAAGTGTTTTAATTTCAGCTTCAAGTTCAGTTTAATGCCTGCATCAGAGTCACCAAGATAGGAAACTCAGATTAAAGGTCTGATACTATATATGATATATTCAATCAGCTCCTGGTGTTTAAGTTCTAGAAAAGGCCACCAGAACTCTTAGCAAAGTCAAACAAACAATTGGGTTTCATAAACACAAACAAGGGTCAGAAACTTCGCCCTAGTTCTGAGTGCTTTGGGGCCTAAAGACAGTTTGCATGTCCCAAACTTGAACCAGCTCTGAGATCTCTGAAGTATATAGCACTTAACAGCCCAGAGAAAGCAGGAACAAGACCCAAGAAATTGGGAAATAAGATAAATCAAAGCCTAAATATTTTCTCCAAAAATATGCACAGCCTGTTCCTACTGTAAAATCCAGATCCATGAAACAATGAAAGTTTGGAAGAAGAGTAGAAAAACAAAAACAATTTGACTATTATGAACTTTTTTTTTTTAGTGAGAATGATGGTTAAGGCTCAAATCCCAAATAGAAACTAAGAAGAATAGAATGATTCCAAAACACGTTCAAAGAAATCATTAAACAAAAACACAATTTGACTACAAGGTCAAGTATAGTTTTTAGAATAAAAGAATTGAAAAAAAAAGTCAAAATAATTTTATAAATGAAATGAGAATTTCTGGATCATCTGACAAACAAAAAGAACTGTCTTTCTCTGATCCTTATGACCTCTCATAACTCTTAAGGATTATGTTCAACAAATTATTATGTGCAAGAAAAAAAAATAATTGCAGCTATCTCCATTGTTTACTAGAACATAAAGAAACAAAACAAGAGAAAAACCTAATGAACTTAGAAGAATTTCTAAGCCCAAAATAATCGCAGTACTCCTTCTTTCACCCCTCACCATGCTGTGGAAAGCAGACCTGCATAAACTGACTTTTGGGTTTGTGGCAGAATTTTACTTCTCCATCTCATAAAATATTGCAGGAGGAAATTTTCTCATACTATGGCAAATCTGCTTATCTATCTATCTGTCTGTCTCTCTTTCTCCCTGTCTCTGTCTCTCTCCCCTCAGTCCTTCTTCCTCTCCACTCCCTTTAGAGAGACTATCTACGGTAGATTAAACTATTTCTATTCTTATAATTACTTCTGCTGCTCAAACCCTAAATTCTTTTATACTTTTTACTTTTTTCTTGAACAATTCAGGAATATCCTACTGTGGTTCCATGCTTGCTCCTCAGTCTTGACAAATGTTATTTTATTTTTCCTTGCTTGGAAATATTTATTATCATATTATGTTCAAAATAGTTTTTGACATTCTAAAGTCCTTCTATATTTTTTAAATTTCTTGCCTGTGGGTCTATCTTCTTATGCTTAGGTTTTTATTTTTTATATTTTATTATAGATTTTTATTTACAACATATATGCATGGGGAATTTTTCAGCATTGACAATTGCAAAACCTTTTGTTCCAACTTTTCCCCTCTTTCCTCTCACCCCTTCCTCCAGATGGCAGGTTAACCAATACATGTTAAATATGTTAAAGTATAAGTTAAATACAATATATATACCTATCCAAACACTTATTTTGCTGCACAAAAATAATTGGACTTTGAAATAGGGTACAATGCCTGTGAAGGAAATTAAAAAAGCAGGTGGACAAAATAGAGGGATTGGGGATTCTATGTAGTGGTTCATAGTCATCTCCCAGAGTTCTTTCGCTGGGTGTAGCTGGTTCAGTTCATTACTGCTGTATTGGAACTGATTTGGTTCATTTCATTGTTGGAGAGGGCCTTGTCAGAAAGAATTGATCATCATATAGTATTGTTGTTAAAGTATATAATGATCTCCTGGTCCTGCACATTTCACTCAGCATCAGTTCATGTAAATCTCTCCAGGTCTTTTTGAAATCATCCTGTTGATCATTTCTTACAGAACAGTAATATTCCACAATATTCATATACCACAATTTATTCAGACATTTTCCAATTGATGGGCATTTACTCAGTTTCCAGCTTCTGGCCACTACAAAGAGGGCTGCCAAAAAAATTCTTACACATATAGGTCCCTTTCCCTTCTTTAGTATTTAGTAGTTACACTGCTGGGTCAAAGAGTATGCACAGTTTCATAACTTTTTGAGCATAATTCCAAATTGCTCTCCAGAATGGCTGGATGAACTCACAATTCCACCAACAAAGTATCAGTGTCCCTGTTTTCCCACATCCCCTCCAACATTGTACATTATCTTTCCCTGTCATTTTAGCCAATCTGACAAGTGTGTAGTGGTATCTCAGAGTTGTCTTAATTTGAATTTCTCTGATTAATAATGACTTGTATCATCTTTTCATATGCTTTTAAATCATTTCAATTTCTTCATTTGAGAATTGTGTGTTCGAGGGGGGCGGAGCCAAGATGGCAGAGAAGATGCACACGATTTTGTGAGCTCCCTTCTTCCCTCATTACCAATTAGTTAAATCAGCCTCAAAAATAACGCTGGACTGATAGAAACCACAAGGTCTGGAAGCACGACTTACCAGCTGAAGAGAATCTGGCGTTTCAACAGAAAAGGTTGGTTCCCAAGGGAGAAAGAAGAAAGGCCAGCACAGATAGGGTGAGGTGCTAGCACACTGCACTGATTGGGCTGGGGAGAACTCTGGGATCAGAGAAGCCACTGAGATAGAAGAATCGGGCACAGGCTGTTAGCTCTTCTCTACTTATAAAACAGCAGATCACAAGAGAAATCAAGCCACTTTAAAATATAAAGCCAGATACTAGAACCACCACAATCTGGAAGTGACCTAACAGATATCAGCATGGCAGTGCACCGGCTTCTGATGCCTGGGGCTTCACCTGGGGGTAGTTAAGAGCTTGAAAAGCGGGGACACAGCCCAAGGCAACATCTAATTCGCATAGCTCCTGGCTTGGCTGGGGGCTGTGGAACTCAGCCACAGAAGTCCCAGAGAAGTGGAACCTTTGAAATAGGGACCGTGGTTTCTGGGCAGACACTTCCAGTTTGAGCACAGAGGCTTTTCACATCAGCTGCTGATATCCACGCCCCACAGGATGCATTGGCTAGGCTTTGTGTTGCCTTTACTCTTCAGTCTTAAACCTCAGGGAAGTCTCTAGGACACATAGCGCCCTCAAAGCACAGCTGTACTAATCACTCCTGAGGCACTTCCAGGGAGGGGGAGGGGAACTCTCTCACAGAGCTCTCTCTTAGCTCAGGCACAGGAGACTCTGCATCCATTTGGTCTGGGAGGAAGCTGGTAAAGAAATAAATAAACTTCTTACCCCAGGGACAGACCCCAAAAGATTTTTTAACCATGAGTAAAAAGCCAAAAAGAACTATTGATTCCTTTTACACAGAGAAAGAGCGGGTATCCAACCCCGAGGAAGTTAATATCAGAGACTCAGCAGATAACAACCTAAAGGGGAACAATACCTGCTTCCCATCACATAACTCTCTCCTAGAAGAGACTATTAAAAAATTAAGAGAGTTTGAAGAAAAATGGGGAAAGGAAAGAGAAGTTATGATAGAGAATAACAACGTTCTGAAATTTGAGTTGGAAAAAATAAAGAATTCACAGGAGATGCAGGGAAACAAAATTAGTGAATTAGAAAAAGTTAAAAAATCACAAGAAAGTAGGATTTCTGAATTGGAAAAAATAAAAAAAATCACAAGAAAATAGGATTTCTGAATTGGAAAAAGAAAATAATTCTGTAAAAAAAATTAGGGAAAAGGAAAAAAATTCAATAGAGCAAAATAATTCATTTAAAAATTCACTTGGGCATATACAAAAAGAACTAAAAAATGTGAATGAAGAAAATAATTCATTAAAAATAAGGATGGAACAAATAGAAATGAATGATTCATTGAGAACCCAAAAATCAGTCAAACAAAACAAAACAAAACAAAAAAAAAGCTGGAGAATAACATCAAATACTTACTGGGAAAATCTATAGATCTAAAAAATAGATCTAGGAGAGATAATCTGCGAATCATTGGACTTCCTGAAAACTATGACCAAAAAAGGAGCCTAGATTCTATTTTACAGGAAATTATCAAAGAGAATCGTCCAGAGATAACAGAAACAGAAGGGAAAGTAGATGTCGAAAGAATTCATCGAACGCCTTCTGAAATAGACCCTAAAAAAAGAATACCATGGAACATTGTGGCTAAGCTGCAGAATTACCACACAAAGGAGAAAATCCTGCAAGCAGCTAGAAAAAAAAAAAAAAAAAAAACAATTTAAATACCAAGGTGCCATAATAAGGGTCACACAAGCTCTGGCTGCCTCCACATTAAAAGATCGAAGGGCCTGGAACCTGATATTCCAAAAGGCAAAAGATCAAGGATTGCAACCAAGAATAAACTACCCAGCTAAGTTTAGCATTTTCTTCCATGGAAGAAGATGTTCATTCAATGAAACAGAGGAATTCCATTTGTTTCTAAGAAAAAAAACCAGACGTAAACAAAAAAATTGATCTACATCCACAAGACTGAAGAGAAACAGAAAAAGGTAAACAGAACTCTTGAGAACTGTATCTTGTTGTGGATATATAGAAAGTCTACATGGATAATTTGATTTTACTGATATAAAAAGGGGGGGTGTAGTAAAGGGAAGGGGGTAGTATCAAAAAAAGGGGAAGGAGTGATAAAAAGAGGGAAACTGCATCCCAGGAAGAGGCATAGAAAATATACGATATCTGAGGGAATTTAGAGAGGGGGAGAAACATTGTGTGAATCTTACTCTCATCAGAAGAGGCTCAAAGAATAAATAATTGGCATACTTGTTTTTCAGAGAATTCTCTCTCACCTCATTAAAAAGGGGGAGAGGAAAAGGGAAAAGGAAAAGGGGAATAAGGGAAGGGACATGGAAGGAGGGGGGAGGAATACTGAAAAAGGGAGGGCTGCGCATCACAAGTGGGGTCTATAAATTAAATATTGGGGAAGGGATTCAGGGGGGTCAAGGGAAAAAGCATAATCTGGGGATAATATGATGGCAGGAAATACAGAATTAGTAATTTTAACTGTAAATGTGAATGGGATGAAGTCTCCCATGAAACGGAGACGGATAGCAGACTGGATCAAAAGTCAGAACCCTACAATATGTTGCTTACAGGAAACACACTTAAAGCAGGGAGATACATACAGAGTAAAGGTAAAAGGTTGGAGCAGAATCTATTATACTTCAGGTAAAGCCAAAAAAGCAGGGGCTGCCATCCTTATCTCAAATCAAGCAAAAGCAGAAGTTGATCTAATTAAAAGAGATAAGGAAGGAAACTATATCCTGCTAAAAGGTAGCTTAAACAATGAAGCCATACCAATATTTAACATATATGCACCAAGTGGTATAGCATCTGACTTTCTAAAGGAAAAGTTAAGAGAGCTGCAAGAAGAAATAGATAATAAAACTATAATAGTGGGAGATCTCAACCTTGCACTCTCAGATGTAGACAAATCAAACCACAAAACAAATAAGAAAGAAATTTAAAAAGTAAATAGAACATTAGAAAAACTAGGTATGATAGACCTTTGGAGAAAACTGAATGGCGATAGAAAGGAATATACTTTCTTCTCAGCAGTTCATGGATCCTATACAAAAATAGACCATATATTAGGACATAAAGATCTCAAAATTAAATGTAGGAAGGCAGAAATAATAAATGCCTTCTTCTCAGACCACAATGCAATAAAAGCTACATTCAGTAAAAAGTTAGGGGTAAATAGGCCAAAAAGTAATTGGAAATTGAATAATCTCATCTTAAATAATGACTCGGTGAAACAGCAAATTAAAGAAACAATTTCACACAAGATGATGACAATGATGAGACATCATACGAAAATCTGTGGGATGCAGCTAAAGCAGTAATAAGGGGAAATTTTATATCTTTAGAGGCTTATTTGAAGAAAATAGAGAAAGAGAAGATTAATGAATTGGGCCTGCAACTTAAAAAGCTAGAAAAAATCAAATTAAAAACCCCCAACCAAAAATCAAACTTGAAATACAAAAATTAAAAGGAGAAATCAATAATATTGAAAGTAAACAAACTATTGAATTAATAAATAAAACCAAGAGTTAGTTTTATGAAAAAGCCAATAAAATAGATAAACCTTTGGTAAATTTGATCAGCAAAAGGAAAGAGGAAAATCAAATTGCTAGTCTTACAAATGAAAAGGGGGATCTTTCCACCAATGAAGAGGAAATTAGAGAAATAATGAGTTACTTTGCCCAACTTTATGCCAATAAATTTGATAACTTAAGTGAAATGGATGACTTCCTCCAAAAATATAGGCTTCCTAGATTTACAGAGGAGGAGATAAATTGCATAAATAGTCCCATTTCAGAAAAAGAAATAGAACAAGCTATTAATCAACTCCCCAGGAAAAAATCCCCAGGAGCAGATGGATTTACATGTGAATTCTACCAAACATTTAAAGAACAATTAGCCCCAATGTTATATAAACTATTTGAAAAAATAGGGGATGAAGGAGTCCTACCAAACTCTTTTTATGACACAGACATGGTACTGACACCTAAACCAGGTAGATTGAAAATTGAGAAAGAAAATTATAGACCAATTTCCTTAATGAATATTGATGCTAAAATCTTAAATAAGATAATAGCAAAAAGACTTCAGAAAATCATCCCCAGAATAATACACTATGATCAAGTAGGATTTATACCAGGAATGCAGGGCTGGTTTAATATTAGGAAAACTATTAGTATGATTGACCATATTAATAATCAAATTAATAAAAACCATATGATCATCTCAATAGATGCAGAAAAAGCATTTGATAAAATCCAACATCCATTCCTACTAAAAACTATGGAGAGTATAGGAATAAATGGATTATTCCTTAGAATAATCAGGAGCATATATTTAAAACCGTCAGTAAGCATAATATGCAATAGAAATAAACTGGAAAATGAATGGATGTCCATCAATTGGAGAACGGTTAGGTAAATTATGGTATATGAAGGTTATGGAATATCATTGTTCTGTAAGAAATGACCAGCAGGAGGAATACAGAGAGGCTTGGAGAGACTTACATCAACTGATGTTGTGTGAAATGAATAGAACCAGAAGATCGCTGTACACTTCAATGTTGTATAAAGATGTATTCTGATGGAAGTGGATATCTTCAACATAAAGAAGATCCAACTCACTTCCAGCTGATCAATGATGGACAGAAACAACTACACCCAGAGAAGGAACACTGGGAAGTGAACATAAATTGTTAGCACTACTGTCTATCTACCCAGGTTACTTATACCTTCAGAATCTAATACTTAATGTGCAACAAGAAAATGGTATTCACACACATATATTGTATCTAGGTTATATTGTAAACATGTAAAATATATGGGATTGCCTGTCATCAAGGGGAGGGAGTAGAGGGAGGGAAGGGATAATTTGGAAAAATGAACACAAGGGATGATGTTATAAAGAAAATTACTCATGCATGTATAATGTCAAAAATTTATAAACAAAATTTAAAAAAAGAGAATTATATGTTCATATCCTTTGCTCATTTATAAATTGGAGAATGGCTTGATTTCTTATAAATTGGAGTCAATTCTCTATATATTTTGGAAATTTTTTTCCAGTTTATTGTTTCCCTTCTCATCTTATCTGCATTAGTTTTGTTTGTACAAAAACTTTTCAGTTTGATATAATCAAAGTTTTCTATTTTGTGATCAATAATAATGGACATAATTTATTTGAGGAATTTTATTTTAACAAATTCTGTCCAAAATTCTACGTTAGCAAAAATCTGTTTTTTGTTTTTTATTAATTTTTATAATTATAACATTTTCTTTGACAGTACATATGCATAGATATATATTTTTTTACAACATTATCCCTGGTACTCCCTTCTGTCCGGAGTTTTTCCCCTCCTTCCCTCCACCCCCTCCCCTAGATGGCAGGCATTCCCATACATATTAAATATCTTATAGTATATCCTAGGTACAATATATATATGTGCAGAACCGAATTTTGTTGTTGTTGTTGTTGCAAAGGAAGGATTGTATTCGCAAGGTAAAAATAATCTGGGAAGAGACACAAAACAAAACAAAACAAAAAACAAAAACAATGCTCACAGTTTACACTCATTTCCCAGCGTTCCTTTTCTGGATGTAGCTGATTCTGTCCATCACTGATCAATTGGAATTGGATTAGCTCTTCTCTATGTTGAAGATATCCACTTTCCTCATAATACATCCTTATACAGTATCATTGTTGAAGTGTATAATAATCCCCTAGTTCTGCTCGTTTCACTCAGCAGCAAAAATCTGTTAAATAATTATTTTGGCATCCAGTCTTTTAATATGTCTCCTGGTTTTGTGTTATATGCAGAATTGATATATATTTCATTTATGATTTGAGGATTATCATTGAATTTTTATTATTCGGTGAAGAATTTTTATACTTCAGTACTTTAATAGAGAATTTTCACTGGAGCTATTTTCTTACTAATTTAGGGAGATATTGCACACATCCACATCATCCTATTTTATTGATTGATTAAAATGCATATATTATTTGCAAAGCAATGTCACAACTTACTTTAATACATTTTGCAGATATGTATTTATCTGTCTGTGTGTCTATTTATATATATGTGTGTGTGTGTGTGTGTGTGTGTGTATTGCTTTGCAACTGGAATCGAAAATCATTTGAAAGACTGTGTTGTGTTGATAAACTTAAAGTATTTAGAGAATATGAGGAAAGCCCTTGTCTATGTGGTGGACTTTTGTGAAAAACTTAAGGGAAATGCTAAAAGAATCTTAAGTATTTATATTCTATACCACTGAGGGTAGGACTATACTTATTGATGAAATAGATCCTTTAGAATAGTGGAATACCACTAAGAATATTTTCCGTCTTATTTTTGTTTATGTACATGTTCTTTATCCTTTGTGAGTTCTGAAGCATTTGGCTTGAGACAAGTTGACACTTCAAATCAGATACTAAAATACTTTACAGGAAAGATGAACATCAGAGTCCCACTCCTAGAAGCAATTATATATTTTGCTGCAGTTAGAAACACTGATAGGAGATTCTGGAAGTAACTGGAGCAATGCATGTCCCAACACCTGAGAAGGATTAAAGAGTCCAAGACTAACAGATAGGATGAACTAATTGGCTTTCTTATCCCTCTTGATCTATGTAGTTACTCTTTTAGCTGCTATTTCATAGTTGCAATGAGCAGCTTAATGCTTTTAATTTGATAACCAAAAGAGATATTTTACTGGAAAACAGTATGCTAATTGGTCAATGTGAATAGCATTCCACCCTTGTCAGTCATTTTCCCATAAATTACGAAATGTACTTTCTGGAACAAAACTGTCTTATCTGAGTTTTAAGTGACATGACCCTGTTCTTCTTCTACACAGGTGCTGATTGCACCCTGTAGAAAAGCTGATCACTATGAATCTGGACCTGCAGAATCTGGAAGACAATAAAATCAGAGCTGTGATTAATTGGGACATTATCCTAGATTGCCAAAATTTAGAAAGCATTAATACTATTATTTCAGAGTGCTCTCTCTTTTCCTATTCCCACCTTTCAATCCCAAAAATTATTTCAGGGGATTTCCTCCCTAACCAAGATTTGAGACTGAATAGATGAGACAATTTGTAAAACCTTAGAAAATTTTTTAAAAAAAGTAAATATAGGTTTAGTGAGATTGTTATGTCAAATTAGCTATAATTGTTAATCAAGTATAGGTTAACTGTATGATAGATTAGAGAAACATTGAAGCTATAGTATATATACCTTGCCTGGAACTGCATATTAAGTTCTCCACGATAACCTTTTGGACACAAAGGCAAAAAAAAAAAAAAAAAAAAAAAAAAAAAAGAATTAGATGATAATTTAGTTAGGTAGATTTAGAAGTAATTAAACTATTTTAAAATTATTTTTCACAGTTACATATAAAAATAACATTTTTCCTTTTTGGTTATACATGTATATTAATTTTAAAAACATAATTCCTTATAAAGCACATTGGAACAGAAAAGTCAGAGAAAAAAGGAAAAACTATGAAAAAAAGAAAAAGAAAAAAAAAGTGAATATATCATATGTTGATTTACATATATACTCTCCACAATTCTCTCTAGGGATGTCAATGGCTTTTTCTATCCAAAGTTTATTGGGATCTCCTTGGATCACTGAACTGCTGAGAAGAACCAAGTCTGTCATAATTCATCATTAAACAATCTTGCTGTCACTGTGTACAATATATTCCTGGTTCTGCTTGTTTTGCTCAACATTGGTTTATATAAATTTTCCATACCTTTAAAAAATTAAGTTTGTTCATAATTTTTATAGAAAAATAATATTCCATTACTTTCATATACCATAACTTACTCAGCCATTACTCAATTAATTAACTAATTTTTTTGCCACCACAAAAAGAACTGCTACAAACATTTTTGTACATGTGGGTCCTTTTCCCTCCTTTGTGATTTCCTTGGAATACAGATTCAGTTAGGCATGACTGGAACAAAAGGTTTGCACAGTTGTATAACCCTTTGGGCATAGTTCCAGATTGCTCTCCAGAATGGTTGGATCATTTCACAACTCCACCAACAATACATTAATGTCCCAGTTTTCCCACATTCACTCCAACATTTATTATTATCTTTTCCTGTCATTTTAGCAAATCTGAGAGGTGTGAGGTGTTAGCTAAAAGTTGTTTTAATTTGAATTTCTCTAATAGATATTGATTTAGAGCATTTTTTCATAGAACTCTAATTTGTTCACCTGAAAATTGTCTTTGCATATCCTTTGACCATTTACAAATTGGGAAATGTCTTGTATACTTTTAAATATGTCTCAGTTCTTTATATATGTTGGAAATCAGGACTTTATCAGAAATACTGAGTGTGAAAAATTATCCCAGCTTTGGGCTTTCTTTCTAAACTTGGCTGTTTTGGTTTTGTTTGTACAAAACCTTTTAAATTTAACATAATCAAAGATGTCCATTTTACATTTCATAATGTTCTCTAGTTTTTCTTTTGGCCATAAATTTTTCCCTTCTCCAAAGATCTATAGGTAAACTATCTCTTGTTCTCCTAAATTGCTTATAGTATTATCCTTATGCCCACATGTGCCTATTTTGACCTTATTTTGTTATATTACTTTTCAGTTTTCCCAGCAATTGTTGTGAAATAGACAGTTCTTATCCCAGAAACTGGAGTCTGAGGATTTATTAAATACCAGATTACTATAGTCATTGATTATTGTGTCATGTATATCTAACTTATTCCACTGATTCACCACTGCATTTCTAAGCAATATGTTTCTATATATTTTTGAAGACCACCACTTTATAATTGAGTTTTAGGTCTGCTATTGCTAGGCCAAGGCCAACTTTTCTAATGTTGTTATCTATTTCAAGTAGGTTTTTGGATGATTCTCTAAGTATGCTATCATATCATCTGTATAGAGTGATAATTTTATCTCCTACTCCCTATTCTAATTATTTTAATTTGTTTTTCTTTTTTGTTGCTAAAGCCAACATTTCTAGCATAATATTGATCAGCATTGTTGTTTTGCTCCATATCTTATTGGGAATGTGTCCAGTTTTTCCCCATTATAAATAATGCTTACTGATGGCTTTATATAGATGCTGCTTATCATTTTAAGCAAAACTCCATTTATTCCTATCCTTTCTAGTGTAGTGTTCTGGTTTGTTTTCTGCAGATCTCTGTACTAGCCCTATTTCAGCAAAGTAATTACCACGAGAATAGCCAGAGATAAAGTCCAAAAATCTTTATTGTCTCTTTCACAGTCTTGTTTCCATGCCTAGGGCCTGGGCTATCTTTCTGGATGTTCTCTGGAATGTGTCTTGGTTTCTGTGGGAGAGGCAGGAGGACCACCTCAACAATCTCTGTCTTGAAGTCTCTTTGAGATTGAGAGCTTGTGCTCCAGTCTCCAGTACTCTGTCTTCTGGAGTCTGTTCCAGGCCCCCATGGTGGTGGGAGATGGAATGAATGTCTGAGTCTGAGGCCTTGTGCTCCAGCACAAATATGGGAGATAGAATAAATGTCTCTGGCTGAGTTAGTCTCAGCTTATATACTCTTTCATAATTACATCATTGTAGGTGTGAATCTTGTAGAATAAGTGTCAGTCCTTTAGAACTATATTAGTACTAAGTACATGTACTGAACTAGAGAACTATTGATTACCATGCTAAAGTAGATTACCATTGTCTTATCAATTCCACTGAGTTAACACCTTGTTGTAAGAATCCTTACCTAAGTATATTTCTCCAGAGTTCTGGCCCATTACACTCTAGTTTTTTTAATAGGAATGGGTGATGTATTTCATCATATGATTTCTCTTAATTTTGTTACTGATATGGTCGATTATGGCAATAGTCTTCCTGATATTGAACCAGTTCTGCATTCCTGGTACAAATCCCACTATGTCATAATGTCTAATCAAATTAACCAAAGTTTTATGTATTTTGTTGTTTTTTCCCCCAAAGCTATCTCGTACCTTTATTAATTATTTCAATAGTTTTATTACTTTCAATTTTATTAATTTCTCCTTTGATACCTAATCTTGTATTTAATTGGGTTTTTTTAATATGTCCTTTTTCCAGCTTTTTTAATTGTATGTCCAATTCATTGATCTCCCCCTTGTCTATTTTATTCATGTAACAATTTAGGAATATAAAATTTTGCCTAAGAACTGCTTTGGCTGCATCCCAAAGGTTTTTTTTTTAATTAATTTTATAATTATAACATTTTTTGACAGTACATATACATAGGTAATTTTTTTACAACATTATCCCTTGTACTCCCTTCTGTTCCAAATTTTTCCTCTCCTTCCCTCCACCCCCTCCCCTAAATGGCAGGCATTCCCATACATATTAAATATGTTATAGTATATCCTAGGTACAATATATATGTGCAGAACAGAATTTTGTTATTGTTATTGTTGCAAAGGAATAATTGGATTTGGAAGGCAAAAATAATCTGAGAAGAGAAACAAAAAATGCTAACAGTTTACACTCAATTTCCAGTGTTCCTTTTATGGGTGTAGCTGATTCTGTCCATCATTGATCAATTGGAATTGGATTAGTACTTTTCTATGTTGAAGATATCCACTTCCATCAGAATACATCCTCATACAGTATCATTGAAGTATATAATGATCTCTTAGTTCTGCTCGTTTCACTCAGCATCAGTTGATGTCTCTCCAAGACTCTCTGTATTCATTCTGTTGGTCATTTCTTACAGAACAATAATATTCCATAACATTCATATACCATAATTTACCCAACCATTCTCCAATTGAAGGGCATCTGTTCATTTTCCAGTTTCTAGCCATCACAAAAAGGGCTGCCACAAACGTTTTGGCACATACAGGTCCCTTTCCCTTCTTTAGTATCTCCTTGGGATATAAGCCCAGTGGTAGCACTGCTGGATCAAAGGGTATACACAGTGTGATAATTTTTTGGGCATAATTCCAGATTGCTCTCCAGAATGGTTGGATTCTTTCACAACTCCACCAACAATGCATCAGTGTCCCAGTTTTCCCACATCCCCTCCAACATTCATCATTATTTGTTCCTGTCATCTTAGCTAATATGACAGATGTGTAGTGGTGTCTCAGAGTTGTCTTAATTTTCATTTTTCTGATCAATAATGCTTTAGAACACTCTTTCACATGAGTGGAAATAGTTTCAATTTCATCATCTGAAAATTGTCTGTTCATATCCTTTGACCATTTATCAATTGGAGAAGGGCTTTATTTCTTATAAATTAGAGTCAATTCTCTGTATATTTTGGAGATAAGCCCTTTATCAGAATCTTTAATTGTAAAAATGTTTTCCCAATTTGTTACTTCTAATCTTGTTTGCATTAGATTTGTTTGTACAAAAGCTTTTTAATTTGATGTAATCAAAATTTTCTATTTTGTGATCAATAATGATTTCTAGTTCTCCTTTGGTCACAAATTCCTTCCTCCTCCACAAGTCTGAGAGGTAAACTATTTTATGTTCCTCTAATTTATTTATGATCACGTTCTTTATGCCTAAATCATGGACCCATTTTGATCTTATCCTAGTACGTGATGTTAAATGTGGGTCCATGCCTAGTTTCTGCCATACTAATTTTCAGTTTTTCCAGAAGTTTTTGTCAAATAATGAATTCTTATCCCAAAAGTTGGGATCTTTGTGTTTGTCAAACACTAGATTGCTATTTTTATTCACTATCTTGCCCTGTGAACCTAACCTATTGCACTGATCAACTAGTCTATTTCTTAGCCAATACTAAATGGCTTAGTGATTACTGCTTTATAATATAGTTCTAGATCAGGTACAGCTAGGCCTCCTACATTTGATTTTTTTTCATTACTTCCCTTGAAATCCTCAAACTTTTGTTCTTCCATATGAATTTTGTTGTTATTTTTTCTAGGTCATTAAAATAGTTTATTGGGAGTCTGATTGGTATAGCACTAAATAAATAGATTAGCTTAGGGAGTATTGTCATCTTAATTATATTCGCTCTGTCTATCCAAGAACACTTAATGTCTTTCCAATTATTTAAATCTGACTTTATTTTTGTGGCAAGTGTTTTGTAATTTTGCTCATATAATTCCTGACTTTCCTTTGGTAGATATATCCCCAAATATTTTATACTATTGACAGTTATTTTGAATGGAATTTCTCTTTTTATGTCTTGCTGTTGGATTGTGTTGGTAATGTGTAAAAATGCTGAGGATTTATGTGGATTTATTTTGTATCCTGCAACTTTGCTAACATTCTGAATTATTTCTAATAGCTTTTTAGCAGAGCCTTTGGGGTTCTCTAAGTATACCATCATGTCATCTGCAAAGAGTGATAGTTTGATTTCCTCATTACCTACTCTAATCCCTTGAATCTCTTTCTCGGCTCTTATTGCCAAGGCTAGCGTTTCTAGTACTATATTGAATAGTAATGGTGATAGTGGGCAACCTTGTTTCACTCCTGATCTTACTGAGAAAGGTTCCAGTTTATTGCCATTACGTATGTTGTTTACTGATGGTTTTAAATATGTGCTCCTTATTATTTTAAGGAATAATCCATTTATTCCTCTACTCTCAAGTGTTTTTAGTAGGAATGGATGTTGGATTTTATCAAATGCTTTGTCTGCATCTATTAAGATGATCATATGGTTTTTTATTAATTTGATTATTAATATGGTCAATTATACTAATAGTTTTCCTAATATTAAACCAGCCCTGCATTCCTGGTATAAATCCCACTTGGTCATAGTGTATTATTCTGGGGATGATTTTCTGTGGTCTTTTTGCTAATATTTTAATTAAGATTTTAGCATCAATGTTCATTAGGGAGATTGGTCTATAATTTTCCTTCTCTGTTTTCGGCCTATCTGTTTTAAGAATCAGTACCATGTCTGTGTCATAAAATAATTTGGTAGGACTCCTTAAATCCCTATTTTTTCAAATAGTTCATGCAGCTTTGGAATTAGTTGTTCTTTAAATGTTTGGTAGAATTCACATGTAAATCCGTCTGGTCCTGGGGATTAGGGAGTTGGTTAATAGCTTGTTCTATTTCTTTTACTGAAATGGAACTATTTACTTCTACCTCTGTTAATCTGGGCAAGCTATATTTTTGAAGGTATTCTTCCATTTCATTTAAGTTATCAAATTTATTGGCATAAAGTTGAGCAAATTATCTCCTAACTACAGTTCTAATTTGCTCCTTATTAGTGGTGAGTTCTCCCTTTTCATTTTTAAGACTAACAATTTCCTTTTCCTATTTCCTTTTTTTAATCAGCTTTACTAAGGCTTTATCTATTTTGATGGTTTTTTCATAAAACCAAGTCTTAGTTTTATTAATTAATTCAATAGTTGTTTTTTACTTTAAATTTTATTAATCTCACCTTTTATTTTTTGAATTTCAAGTTTCGTGTTTGTCTGGGGGGTTTTAATTTGTTCCTTTTCTAGCCTTTTTAGTAGTAAGCCCAATTCTTTGACCTTCTCTTTCTCTATTTTTTGCAAGTAGGGCTCTAGAGATATAAAACTTCCCCTTATTACTGCTTTGGCTGTATCCCACACATTTTGGTATGTTGTCTCATTATTGTCATTTTCTTGGGTGAAGTTATTAATTATGTTTATGATTTGCTGTTTTGCCCAATCATTCTTTAGATAAGATTACTTAGTTTCCAATTATTTTTTGGTCTATTTTCCCCTGGCTTTTTATGAAATGTAATCTTCATTACATCGTGGTCTGAAAAGGATGCATTTACTATTTCTGCCTTACTGCATTTGATTTTGAGGTTTTTATGTCCTATAATATGTTCAGTTTTTGTATAGTTCCATGAACTGCTGAGAAGAAAGTGTACTCATTTCTGACTCCATTTAGCTTTTGCCAATGATCTATCATATCAAACTTATCTAGTATTCTTTTTACCTCTTTAACTTCTTTCTTATTTATTTTGTGGTTTCATTTATCTAATTCTGAGAGTGCAAGGTTGAGATATCCCACTATTATAGTTTTGCTGTCTATTTCTTCTTGCAGCTCTTTTAATTTCTCTTTTAAGAATTTTGATGTTGCACCACTTGGTGCGTATATGTTTAATAACTGCTTCATTATTGATGCTACCCTTTAGCAGAATATAATGCCCTTCCTTATCTCTTTTAATTAGATCAATTTTTATTTTTGCTTGATCTGAGATCAGCATAGCTATCCCTGCTTTTTTGGCTTTACCTGAATCATAGAAGATTCTACTCCAGTCTTTTACTTTTAGTTTGAATGTATCACCCTGTTTAAGGTGTGTTTCCTGTAAACAATATGTAGTAGGATTCTGACTTTTAATCCAGTCTGCTAACTGCTTCCTCTTTATGAGGGAGTTTACCCCATTCACATTTATGCTTAGAATGACTAATTCTATATTGATTGCCATCCTGTTAACCCCTGCTTATGCTTTTCTCCTTTCCTTCCCTATTACCCCCCTACCCAGTATTAAACTTGTGAATACCCCTTGCTTTTCACAGCCCTCCCTTTTTAGCATCCCTCTCCTACCTTAAAGTTCCTCCCCTTATTTTACCCCTTTTCCTCACAATTTCTGTATTCCCTTCCCCTTAGCTTACTCCTTTGATCTCACTTTTCAATGAAGTGGAAGAAGTTTCACCATAAATCGAATATGTCTATTGATACACACTATGTTCATCCCCCTCCTTTCTTTCTCTCAGATATAATAGGTTACCTTTGCCTCTTCATGAGATGTAGTACCATCACTTTACCCTTTTTTATGATATAATTTCCTTTCCACCTCTAGTTTCTAGGACAAAGTATACATGTGTTCTTTACATATCTTTGTGGCAGACATATAGTTCTTAAGATTTCTTTTTGCCTTTTTAGAAATCTCTTGAGTTCTGTATTTGAAGATCAAACATTTTGTATAGATCTGGTTTTTTTTATCAAGAATAGATGGACTTCATTTATTTCGCTAAATGTCCATCTTCTTCCCTGGAAAATGATGCTCATTTTTGCTGGGTAAGTTATTCTTGGCTGCAAGTTCCTTAGCTTTTCAGAATATCATGTTCCAGGCCCTTCATTCTTTTAATGTGGATGCTGCTAGATGCTGGGTTATCCTTATTGTGTCTCCTCCATATCTGAATTTCTTTTTTTCTAGCAGCTTCCAGTAGTTTTTCCTTTGTTTGATGGTTCTTGAACATGTCCAATATATTTCTTGGCGTTTTGATTTTAGGGTCCCTTTCAGTAGGTGATTGATGAATTTTTTCAATACCTATTTTACCCTCTGTTTCAGAAATGTCTGGGCATTTCTCTTTGATAATTTTCTGGAAATAGTGTCCAGGCTCTTTTTTTCTTCACATTTTTCAGGGAATCTGATTATTCTGAAATTGTTTCTCCTGGATCTGTTTTCCAGGTCTGTTGTCTTTCCAATAAGGTACTTAACATTCTTTTCAATTTTTTTCATTTTTCTGGTTTTGCTTGACTACTTGGTTTCTCCTTGTGTCATTCATTTCTACTTGTTCAATTCTAATTTTCAATGATGTAGTTTCTTCACTCACTTTCTTTATATCTTTTTGTAATTGTCCAATTGAGTTTTTATCTTCTATGGAATTTTTTACCTTTTCATCAATTTTATTTTTTAGAGAGCTGTTTTCTTTTTCCAACTCACTAATTTTATTTCTCAATAATTTGATTTCTTTATCCACTCTGTCTTTAAATGTGTGGGATGACTTCTCCAGACTTTCTTGCCAAGCTTCCCTTTCCTTTTCCAATTTCTCTTCTAGCTCTCTTGTGAGAGCCTTTTTGATTTCCTCTATGAGAGTCTTATGAATAGAGGAGCAGCTCATATCCCCCTTAGGGGATTCCTCTGGAGACAATCTGCTTTTAGTCTCCTCAGTGTTTGAAGTCTGCTCTCTCTTATACAGAAACTGTCAATTGTTAGAGCCCTTTCAAAATTTTTGTTCATTTTGTCAGAGCGGGAATCAAAGAAAACAAATTGACAAGAGAAACAATTGGTCTGTTTTTTTGTGGGGATAGGGCTGGATGGTATAACTGGACTTTCTCTACAGACTGTGGGAGACAGTAACGAGGCACTAACAGGACAGTGATGGTTGCCCTGTGTCTGTGCTCTGAGGTTCTAAAAACATGCTGAGTCACTCTGGGTGGGGGTGAGGGTGGCAGGGTCCTGAGAAACACTAGCTTTTGGTGTTTACACCCTCTCCGCTGCTCCTGGCTTGCTGCCAAGATGGAACATCCACACTAGGGAAAAGTCTTTTTGCAGAAACAGAAGATATCACACCCCTCCCCCCTCTGGTCTGAGCTATGTGAGCTGCTTGTCTTGCTCTCGATGCCTGCCCTCAGTCTATGCCCAGTCTGTTCATCCCCTCCCCCGAGCAAACACAGATATTCTCTGGTGAATTTCAAGGATGTCTTCTGTTGGTGATTTTTTGTGGGTTACTTTTCTGGTCAAGCATTAATTCTGAGGCTTGTCATGAAGTAAGTCCTGAGAGAAAATGCGGAGCTCAAGCAGCTGTCTGCCTCCACGGTGTCATCTTGGCCGGACCCAAAGGTTTTGATTTGTTTCATTATTGTCAGTTTCTTGGTTGAAATTATGGATTGTTTCTGTGATTTGTTGTTTGACGCATTCACTCTTCAGAATTAGATTATTTAATTTCCAGATGCTTTTAAATCCATCTTGCCCTATCTCTTTTATTGCATCATGATCTGAAAAGGGAGGATTTACTATATCTGCATTTGATTGTGAGGTTTTTGTGCTCTAATACATGATCACTTTTTGTGTAGGTGCTATGTACTGCTGAAAAAGGTCTATTCCTTTCTGTTCCTATTCAGTTTTCTCCAGAGGTCTATCATATCTATGTTTTTAAAAATTCTATTAATAATCTCCCCAGTTTTTTTTTTTTTGTTTTTGTTTTTGTTTTGTTTTGTTTTGTTTATCTTATGGTTAGATTTTTTAAATTATGAGAGAATTCTCCACTAGTGTAGTTTTACTATTTATTTCTTCCTGTAGCTTGATTAACTTCTCTAAGAAATTGAATGCTCTATGACATGGTGCATATATATTTGGCATCGATACTACTTCACTGTTTATTTAGTTCATTGTTCATTGTGCCTTTAAAAATATGTAGTATCGTTCCTTATCTTTTAAAATTAGATCTATTTTCACTTTTCCTTTATCTGAGATCAGAACTGCCATCCCTTCTTTCTTTGCTTTGGCTGAAGCATAATAAATTGTACTCCAATTTTCTACTCTTACTCTATATGTATCTCTCTTTTTCAAGCGTTTATTTTATGAACAACATATTGTAGGATTCTTCTTTTTATGTTATTCACTTCCATTTTATGGGAGAGTTCATCCCATTCACATTATTAATTTTAATTACCAGCTTTTTATTTCCCTGTATGCTATTTTCTCCCCATTATATACTTTTGTTTTCTCTTTCCACCCTGTTCCTCCTTAATAATGTTTTGATTTTACTCCATCCTTCTTTTAATCTATTCTCTTTTTGATCATATTTCTTCTCTTCTCTTACCCCTTTCTCCTAATGATTTTGCCCTATCTTCTACTTATACCCTCCCTTTTCTTTCCCCTTTCTCCTCTTACATCCTTATAGGGTAAGATAAATTTTATACTCATCTGTGTGAATATGTTATTCCTTCTTTGAGCCCCAAATGATGAGATTAAGCTTCAGGCAATTCTTATCCTCCTTCCCTCTTTTCCTTTATGTTAACAGGTCTTTTGTGTCTCTTCATGTGACATAATTTATCCTACTTTACCTCCCCTTTCCTCTTCTTCTACAACAATCTTTTTTTCCATCTCTAAATGTCTTTTTTTTTTTTTTTTTTTTTTTTTTTTTTTGGATAACATATCATCAGAGTCAATTCATGCCCACACCCTCAGTCCCTATATGATCGTCTAATTGTCAAAATAAAATATACAGTTTTCAAGAGTTTCAATATCATTTTCCCATCTGGAGATGTGTAGACTTTAATCTATATATATATATATATATATTTTTTTTTTCCATTTACTTTTCTATGTTTCTCATGACTAGAGTGTTTGAAGATCAAATTGTCTGTCCAGATCTATTTTCTGGGTTGGCTGTCTTTCCAGTGAAATAATTATACATTTTCTTCCATGCTTTCATTATTTTTAATTTGTTTGACCGATTCTTGATGTCTCATAGAGTTATTAGCTTCCATTTGTCCAATTCTGATTTTTAATGTGTGATTTTCTTCAGTTAGCTTCTGTATGTCTTTTTTTTCCATTTGATTAATTCTACTTTTCGAGGCCTTGTTTTCTTCAGTAATTTTTTTGGCCATTTGACCAATTACATTTTTTAAAGAATTCTTTTCTCCAATAAATTTTTGTTCTTCCTTTTTCAACTTGTAGAATTTCTTGCATATCTGTCATTTTATCCCCATGATTTTTCCTAACTCTCTTATTTGCTTTTAAAATTTTTATGGATGCTTCCAAGAAGCTCTTTGGTCTTGAGACCAATTCATATCACAATTTAGATTTCCCATGTCAGTATTGGTGTTTTCTGTTTTTTGGTTATATACATACATACATATATATATATATATACATATCCTCTGGTAATTTTGAATGTTTTTATAGAAGAGAAATTTATGTTAAGTATCGAACATAAAAATCTCTATTTTTTGGTTATGCTTACATATTAATGGGGACCAAATATTCCCCCTCCACATCTCAATCTTACCAAAGATATATTAATCATATTCTTTGGTATTGACCAGTACAAGGTCGGACTTGTAGATGAAAAGTCTTAAAAATCTGTAAGTTATCGAGATAATTTTAAATATTTGGAAATTATGTAAAAAGTGAAAATACTTAGATGACTGATACTAGTTTTCAATTGTCATCCTTATATTTGATATTAATATTTGGGTTAATCAACAGTACTTGACCTGTGATTTTATTATTCCTGGTGGTCTATTCTATTTATAAAATTTGACACATGCTCTATAACTTAAAGCTATAGATTTGCCTGGGACTTGGAAAAGTTATTGTATTTGTATAGAGTCACACAGCTGGCATTGGCCCAAGGTAATAATTGAATTAAGGCCCTTTTAATTCCCAAACTTCTTCATTTCTCTAGTCACTAAACCACACTTTTCAGAATTAAGTATCTGTGGTCAATGAATACACACACACACACACACACACACACACACACACACACACACAAATACACAATAACTGATTTGTCAGAGGTTTACAATCTATTTGATAAATAGGGAGAATTTTGTAGAAAAGGAGAATGTAATTCTAACAAAATAACTAGTATGGGTACATTGTAATTATTTATTAATATTGTTTGAACCTAGTTTTATGTGCCTGGAAAATTGTCTAACTTAAATCTTACCATACATCTAATCTCCATTTTATAGATGGGAAAACTGAAGCAGTCAGAGTTTAGGTGAATTGCTTAAGAGTGACAGAGTTAGTGTCTGAAGCAGGATGTGTGCTGAGGCCTTCTTAACTTTAGTTTCATTTTAAGAGAGATTCATGGGTTTTATACGTGATTTTGCTAAAAAAAAAAAAAAAGTAAGTTGATATGTACTGCTTCCCTAATTTTTAGGTACCTTGGAATTATCTCTGTGTAAATATTTTCCAGATAATCCACTTTAGTGTCTCTCCTGACTGCCTAGTCAACTTTGAATGTTCCAATGGCCTCTCAAATTCAGTGTCCAAAATAAAACTCTTCTGGATTTACCTATTTTTATTGGTGGAATTAATATTTCTCAATTCACTTATAGATTCACAATCTCATTGTCATCTTCAAATCTTCACTCTATTTCATCTCATATATTCAGTGAGTTGTCAAGTCTTGTCAATTCTATCTTCAGAACACCTCATATCCTATCCCTTTTGTTTTTTCACAAGCACATCACCTTGATTCGGGTCCTCATTACCTCTGTCTTGGACTACTGAGATGACCTTGTAATTGTTCTCTCTGCTTTTAGTCTCTTATCATTCTATTCCTTATTTCACACAGTTATGCAAGTGATTTTCCTAAAACATGTATAACTAAGTTAATTCCTTGCTCAATTAATTCCAATGCCTCCCTATTGCCTTATGGAACATCAAAAAAAATTATTTTTGTTACTTTTAAATAGTTCAGTTCCTTATGTTTAGTTTGGTTTTAGTTTAAATCCTTTGAAATCTGTCTCTAATTTACTTTCCAAGTTTTGTTAAATAGTATATCCTCTCCCATATATTCCTGTCTAACTGTACTAGGTGTTTCTCACATACAACATTCCACCTCCAGTCAATGTTGATATCCTAAAGTTATTCTTTAGAACTAGATATATTATACATCTTTTTGTTGATTCTAGTCACTTCCTTAGTCACTTTCAGTCATCATTCTGATGTCTGTAGAGTCCTACCCCTTTTATAGGCTGCAATTCCTTATTGTCTTAGAATGACTAGACCACAGAAATCACTTAGAATCTTCTTCCCAAAATAGCAAGTCCTGTATATGTTTAATCTTTGTAATGAATTTAGCATGAATTCCTATGAGTCAAAGTGGAATGAACTTATACACAATGTGTTGTTATGGGCCAGAACTTGAAACAAGGTGCTAATGCTTATGTACATAGTTCACACCTTTAAAGGGGTTCACATATTAGGGTTCACACCATTAAGAGAGCATATGTAAAAAGAAGCCCACAAGCCCACTCTCAAAGAGGTGGATTCGGATTCATTCCAACTTCCACCTTTGTGCTGGCTGGGGATTTTGGGAGATTCAGAGCCAGATTTTAGTCAAGGAGATTCACAAATCAAGGAGATTTACAAGTCAGGCAGAAAGACAGAAGACAGAAAAGTGGTGGTGGGAGAACACTGATACCAAGATCTGGAAGGCCTCCAGAAAACTAGCCGAGCCCCAAGTGAAGGAGATAAGATTTGAAAAGAGACAGTAAAGGATCTGGACTTTAACTCCTGACTGCAGTTGAGGTGATTATTGAACTAAATTGAAACTAAGGCTACTCCCAGAACCTTCCCAAGAAACCTGCTCCTAGAGAAGATTACAATTTAGAGAAGAACATTACAATGTGTGATAAGATAAAACTCAGCATTTGGAGGGTGTGTAATGACAGGTTGTTTCTGTTCCAGTTCTTATTTTCAGATGATGGTTCTGTGAATATTAGCTTCTTCTGAACCAAATCTATATGTTTCAATTCTTTTCACTTTCTATTGAAGATGTCCTTTTATTGATTTATCATGACTTCTGTTTCCCTAACACCTGATATTTCCAAAGTAGGGCAATTATATTCACTATTCCACTTCTGCAAGCTCTTGAGTTCTTGTTTGAGAGAACAGTCTTGGGTCACATATATGAAAATACTAGAGATATTGTACTAGAAACTATTAAGTTAATATATGATAAGTATTCCAAATAAAAATAAAAATAAAATGACAGAACCAATTGCTTAGGAATCAGCAAAAAAGCCTTGCCAATGAATAATTATTTTACATCCTCTAGTGATGTCTTCCATCTCCTTGGTAAGAAATTATAGCCGTGGGCACCAAACCAAGTCAAGAAATCAACAAGTATTAATGTGCCAGGCCTATGTAAGTCAATTTGGATACACAACCTTCCTGGGTAGTTAATGTCCTCAAGTTTGGGACTTTTTTTTCTTTTTCTTTGAATTCATCATCCTTTTCTATGAGCTTGGATTCTTTTGTCAGAGACCTCTCCTTGACTTATTGGCAGTATTTCAGGCTCCTTGCAAATTTTATTTCTCTGTACTATTTGCTACATAACTACCAACATCTCAGATTTGGAATGAAAAGATCAGTTTCAATTGAAAATGGGAGGGAGGCAGCCAGCAAAATCAAAGATAAACTTTTGTGACTTTGAATGGATTCTGAAATGAAATTTGCTCAGAAATAAGTTAATATCAAGCAACAGAGTATTTGACCTTACTCAGTCTAAAATTTACTACAGTCCTTTATGGTATTCTTTAGGGCTTCTACCACTTCAGAACTCTCAAATAAGATCAAGGGCTTTTGCATCACCAATGCATGGTGTTAGTCATACCTACATCTCTCATCTACAAGGAAAAAAAAAAGATGCTATGATTTTTGAGTTGTAATAAGGAAAAAAGGTGGGAGTTAAATAATAAGTATTTTGTTCTGAGGAACAGTGATTTAGAATGTAAATTTTTTTTTATTCAAGCTTTTTATTTGCAAGACTATGCATGAGTATTTTTCCAACATTGACCCTTGCAAAATCTTTGGTTCCACATTTTCTCCTCCTTCCCTTCACCACCTCCCTAGCTGTCAGGTAGTCCAATACATGTTAAATATATGTTGGAATACATTTTAGAGGAGGGGGTGGAGCCAAGATGGTGGAGATGACACATGTTTCTCTCTGACCTTCTCTATAACACTCACAATGATTATGAAATCCAGGCTCTGAATTAGCTCTGGCCTAGCAGAACTCACAAATATTGGGAGTGCAACAAATGATTAATAGAAGATACTTTTGAAGATTGCCTGAAAAGGTCTATTTCAATTGAAAATGGGAAGGAGGCAGCCAGCACAGCCAGCTGAATACAAACGCCAGTGCAGACAGTACAGAGTTCTGAGGCAGTGAAGTCTCAGTGTAGTAGTACAGACTCAGCATGGCAGAGAATATGGGAAGAAAACAGACCAAAAAAGGGCTGTTTCAATCACAAATGGGAGGGTGTCAGCCTAACACAAACACCTGACCAAAAACGCAGACAGCCCAGAGTCCCAGGGTGTTGCAGATTCCACCTGTGTTGCTGACTCTGTGTGGCAGAGAATCTATGGGAAGGAATCTACAGGAATCCACAGCAGTGTTGGCCACTCTGCCCTGGCTATAAGCTAGTAGATCAGCAGAGAAGTTATAAAACATCCTACACAAACACAAAAGATCAATAGTGAAGTCCAAAATGCCAGAAACTCATGGGACCTGGCCACATCCATCTAACACCAGGAGTGAATTAGCACTGACCCAGCGCAGCTATGGCCACTTGGAAAATCTCCCACACCCTAAAGGAAGACCTTAACTTTAAAAAATGAGTAAAAAAGTAAAGAGGACTCTAACTATTGACAACTTTTCTGTTGAAAGAGAACAGATTTCAAACCCTGAGGAGACTACAGGCAGATTGTCTCGAAATGAAGCCCCAAAAGGTGATATAATCTTGTCCCCATCACACAAGGCTCTCCTAGAACAAATTAAAAAGGATCTTAAAGAGAGCTAGAAGAAAAATGGGGAAAGAAAATTTAAAAAAAAATGAAAGAGGGTCTGGAAAAGGCAATACAGAAACTATTGGAAGAAAATTCACTATAAAATAGACAGTGACATGGGAAAAACATATAAGTCATTCAAAGAAAAATTTGATAAAATGAAAAAAATAAAGTAACTCCTAAAAATCAGAATTTGTGAAACAACAACAACAACAACAAACAAAAAAAACCTCCTTAAAAAACAGAATGTGTGAAAAAGAAAAAAATTCCATAGAACAAAATAACTCATTTGAAAATTCAATTGGACAAATACAAAAAGAAGTAAAAAAAAGTAAAGGAAGAAAATAACTCACTAAAATTCAGAAACAAACAAATGGAAATGAATGACTCAATGAAATAAGAAGAATTAGTCAAGCGAAACCAAAAAAATGAAAAAAATAGAAAAAAGTGTAAAATACTTAATTGGGAAAACTGACCTGGAAAATAGATCTAAGAGAGACAATCTAAAGATTATTGGACTTCCTGAAAAACATGATGAAAAAAAAAGAGCCTAGATACTACCTTTCAGGAAATCATCAAAGAGAATTGCTGAAATATCATAAAAACAGAAGGTAAAATTACCATTGAAGGAATTCACTGAACTCTTCCTGAAAGACCCCAAAATTAAAACTCCAAGGAATATTGTGGCTAAAATTGGAAACTATCAGATCAAGGAAAAATATTATAAGCATCCAGAAAAAACAAAAAACAAACAAACAAACAAACAAAACAATTCAAGGAGCCACAATAAGGATTACTCAGTACCTGGCAGCTTTTACTTTAAAAGATCAAAGGGCTTGGAATCTGATATTTTGAAAGACAAAGCAACTTGGAATGCAGGCAAGAATAAATTACACTGCTAAACTAATTTTTTTTTCAAGGAAGAAGATGGACATTCAATGAAGCTGGTGAATTCCATTTATTTTTGATGAGTTAAACAAAATATTTGACCTCCAAATAGAGAATTCTAGATAAGCATAAAAAGGTAAAAAGAAAAAAAAAACACTTCAAACTGTATTTCTATTATGGGTATGCAAATAAAGTACTTGTATAATCTAATTTTACTGTTATAATATAAAAAAGAAATTAGAATTGGAAAGGGGATCATAACAGAAAAATAAGGGGAAAGTGGAGGAAAAATGAGGAAAATTACATCTCAGGAAGAGACAAAGAAAACCCATTATAATTGAGGGAAAGAAGAAAGAATGATGAATATTGTGTGAATCTTACACTCATCACATTTGGCCCAAAGGAAAAAAATATTAGATATATTTGGTTCCACCAAGAAACATCTCTTACCTTACAGAAAAGTGGGAATGGAAAGGGAATAAGGGAAGAGGTAGGCATAGAAGGGAAAAGAGAAATAGTAGGGGAAAGGTATAAGAAAGGGGGAGGTTCTCTAAAGGCAAGTAGTGTTCATAAGTAAAATACTAGGGAGGAGGGAAAGAGGAAAAGGAAAGAGAAAAGTATAATTTGGGGTTAATAAGATGGCAGGAAAATTCAGAATTAATAGTTTTAACTGTAAATATGAATGGGGTGAAGTCTCACATAAAATGTAAGTGAATAGCAGACTGGATTAAATGTCAGAATCCTACAATATGTCATTTACAAGACACATTTAAAGCAGAGCAATACATACAGAGTAAAGATAAAAGGCTGGAACAGAATCTATTATGCTTCAGGTGAAGTAAAAAAAAAAAAGTTAGTTATCCTGATCTCAGATTAAGCAAAAGCAAAAATTGATCTAATTAAAAGAAATAAGGAAGGAAACTATACCTTGCTAAAGGGTACCATAGATAATGAAGCAATATCAATATTAAACATATATACACCAAGTGGTGTGGCATCTAAATTCTTAAAGGAGAAAATAAGAGAGTTGCAAGAAAAAATAGACAGCAAAACTATAGTAGTGAAAGATCTCAACCTTGCTCTCTCAGAACTAGATAAATCAAAAATAAATAAGAAAGAAGTGTAAGAGATAAATAGAATACTAGAAAAACTAGATATGACAGATCTTTGGAGAAATTGAATGGAGACAGAAAGCAGTACATTTTCTTCTCAGCAGACTAGAGTAGAAGGGAAGCAAAACTCTGGGAAAATAATTTTATATCAAAGGATCTGATAAAGGCCTTATTTCTAAAATATATAGAGAACTGACTCAAATTTATAATAGTTCAAGCCATTCTCCAATTGATAAATGGTCAAAGGATATGAACAGACAATTTTCAGATTAAGTAATTGAAACTATTTATAGCCATACGAAAAGGTGCTCCATATCATTATTGATCAGAGAAATGTGAATTAGGACAACTCTGAGATACCACAACACACTTGTCAGATTGGCTAAGATGACAGGAAAAGATAAACATGAACGTTGGAGGGGATGTGGGAAAACTGGGACACTGATACATTGTTGGTAGAACTGTGAATGGATCCAACCATTTAGCAGAGCACTTTGGAACTATGCTCAAAAAGTTATTAAACTGTGCATACCCTTTGATCCAGCAGTGTTGCTACTGAGATTATATCCCAGAGAGATTTTAAAGGAGGAAAAGGGACCCACATGTGCTAAAATGTTTGTGGCAGTTCTCTTTGTAGTGGCAAGAAAGTGAAAACTGAATGGATGCCCATAAATTGGAGAATTGCTGAATAAATTATGGTATATGAATGCTATGGAATACTATTGCTCTGTAAGAAATAACCAGCAGGCTGCTTTTAGAGAAGCTTGGAGAGATCTACATGAACTGATGTTAAGTGATATGAACAGAACCAGGAAATTATTATACATGCCAACAACAAGAGTATACAATGATCAATTCTGATGGAAGTGGCTCTCTTTAATATTGAGATGTTTCAAACCAGTTCCACTTGTGCACTGATAAAGAGAGCCATCTACACCCAGAGATATAACCTTGGGAATAGAGTGTGGGACACAACTTTCATTCTCACTCTCTCTGTTGTTATTTGCTTGTATTGTGTTTTCTGTCTCACTTTTTCTTTTTTTCTTTCTTGATCTGATTTTTCTTGTTCAACAAGATAATTGTGTAAATATGTATACATATATTGAATCAAACATATATATATATATATATATATATATATATATATTTCAAAATATTTGACATGCATTCGATTACCTGCCAGCTAGGGGAAAGGGTGGGGGGAAGGAGGGGAAAATTTGCAACAAAAGGTTATGCAAGGTTCAATGTTGGAAAAATTACCCATGCATATATTTTTTAAAATAAAAGCTTCAATTAAAAAAATAAAGGAATATCTGGGAGAGTCCAAACATTATTTTAAAAATTAAAGAGGTACAGGAAAAATTGGGGAATGAAGAGAGAGTAATACAAAAAAAAGAAGGAAAAAAAGAGTTATCATTGTTGTTATCCATCTTTTGTTTTTGAAGTGGACCATAATATTAAGGAAGTGATGCCATGACATGAAAATGAATTGGATTTAAGTGAGGATGAGTATTGCAAAGTCACTAACTTTATTTTCTCCTTTATCATCTAGTTTCAGTGGTAAGATAAAGATCAGAAAGAGTGGAAATGGTCTTGAATGCAGCCAGAAACTTTGACCTTTTGAAGCTGAAGTCTTTAAAAATAATGATTGATGCAATGCCCAATCAGTAATTAAGGCTAGGTAAGAAATGAAGAAAGAAAGAAAGAAACAAACAAACAAAACCATCAGTCTGGGAGGGTAAGACCCTCAGGGTTTTTGCCCAGTAGAAACAATTGCTATTTGCATACATTGAGCCACTTAATGAAAAAAGAGTCAATAGCATGGTAAAAGAGGCATAAAAAGTAATGAAAAAAATAACACTAAAAAAAAAAATGGCCAAATGGTAAAAGAGATATAAAAGTTTACTAAAGAAAACAATTTCTTAAGATTTAGAAATAAGCATGTAGAAACATCCTCGTACACCAAGAACAGTAAAACAAAATCAATAACATGAAAACATGGTAGAAAATGTGAAATACCTCATTTGACAAATAACTGATCTGGAAAATAGAGAAGGAATACATTTTTGGGGTGCAGTTTCAAATACAGCTTGAGAAAGGTTGAACACATTTATAACTCTTCTGAAATGATATGTGTGCCTGCCCCCCTGAAATCTCTCAAATTATTATAATTTCCTATTTTCTTAAGTTTGTTTAATTGATGATATTGAGGTAAACTTCTGAATTTATTTTAATTTACATTTCTGTTTATTTTTTCATTTGGTTTATTGATGACATTGCTTATCTTTGAAAAGACATGGTCTTTGAGCATTTATCTATTGAAAACTTACTATTGTTTTTATTTTCTTGGCTTAATTTCTCACACAATAGTTGAATACCACACCTCTAACTCTCTCTCTCTCTCTCTCTCTCTCTCTCTCTCTCTCTCTCTCTCTCTCTCTCTCTCTCTCTCTCTCTCTCTATATATATATATATATATATATATATATAAAGATTTCTCTTAGTCCATTTAACTATTTATTCTCTAATTCTAACTCTATTGATACAGGCTGGTTAGATGTTTCACATAAATTTTTTGTAGTCAAAATTATTCATTTTATCCCTTATTATCTCTAATTCATATTTAGCCATAAATATCTCTTGTCTAATATTTGTTCATACATTTCCTTTCCATCATAATTTTTGTGATAATATATTTTATATCTTGATCATATCTTAATGTATAATTTATACTGGTATTTGTTGTGAGACAATGAGCTAAAACTAGTTTCTGCCAAAATATTTTTCATTTATTTTCAGCAAATTGTTGTCATAAAATGAGTCATTAACACGGTAATTATTATCTTTGGGTTTTGTACTTGAATTCTTCCATTAAAAAAAAAAAAACTTTTCTTAATTGTAGTCCTTCCTTCCTTCCTTCTTTCCTTCCTTCCTTCCTTTTTTCCTTCCTTCCTTCCTTCCTTCCTTCCTTCCTTCCTTCCTTCCTTCCTTCCTTCCTTCCTTCCTTCCTTCCTTCCTTCCTTCCTTCCTTCCTTGCTTCCTTCCTGTTTTTCTATCTATTTTTTTGAGTTTCTTGACATTTTTTTCCTTTAGTTGAAATGAATTATTTTTTTGGTCTCTAAAGTAGAAAAACAACCACAAGAAAATCATTTCTCTAGTTATTTGTAATTTATTTCTGTAAAAATGTTTCATAGTTGTTTTCACATATTTCCTCTGACTTAAATGGTTTCAGTATTTTTGTATATACTTCTCATCTTATTAGGAAGATATCTAGCATTTCTTTTTTATATGTAATACTGGCTTTTTATTTTAAACAGATATTTTATATCATGTGTATATTTGCATATATATCATCTTGGCTTCATGTCTTCTCTATCTATTATGCTTTTTTCTATTACCCTACTACTGTCATGGGGGAAAAAATTGAATGAAGGCCATTTTGTAATTTTCTTTTTTTGTGTGACTTTCCATGTTTAAATAATCAACCAGTGACTATCATAAAGATAGTAAGTCTCTAAGTTAAATTAAAAACAAAGGGATTGAAAAACCCCCACTATAGACATAAAATATATATTTTTTTCTGGATAGAATAAACTGGGTAAAAAGAAAAGTTTGTGTTAATCTGGTTTTCATATGATGAAAGATTCTATATATTGTTGCAAGTTGCTAACTATGTTTTCTCATCTTAAGAGTGAATTGCTGATATCATTTCTATTTATTTCAAAACTTGATAGGAATATTACTGTTAAAAGAACTATACTATCATTCTGCTAGGGCAGGAGATCAGTTAGATGGCATGACTGGGTGGCTTCTTTTACTTTTTTGATAAATGTGGCTCCATTTTGACATTATGTTCCATTTCTTGGAACATGAGGAGAAATCTAACCATTTCTTTCCAATTTTAATGAATAGACGTTTGTGCTAGTTACCTTTGAAATCTAATTATAGCATCAATCCCTACTCTAAAACATTCATTTGCCTCCAATATTTCTCTGGACATTCTTATCCTTTGCCTCCTGTCTATATCATGGATCCTTTCACATACTTTGATCTTTTTTTTTCCCTTGGCTTATTCTTATCAACAAGTATTTTAATAACTAGAGTGGTGAAAGTGGTATCATTGTCATACACAGGTAGAAATAGAATATTAGAATGAAGTGAGAAAAATAGACACTTAATAAATATTTCCCAAACTCATAATACTTTCTAACATTTAGAAATTATGAATTTAGGAGTGATATTCAATCTTTCTTTGTACTTCACTTGCTGACAAACATGATTTTCCTGTTTGAAGTGGGGGGATAGCCCATAGGGCATATTGGCCATTAAAGCTCAGCCCTAACAAAATATTTTGATGAGCTTAGTGTAAATGAATAAGACAACATATTGATTAAATTTCCACACAATACTCAAGAAAGTTTTTAAAAAGTAGAATTGTGAAAAAAAGCAATTACCAAAATAAGATTTTGATATTCATGAGTTTGAGTAATTTTTCTGGATCCAGAGAGTTTAAGGCAGTTATATCATTTACTTCAAGTTTATTGACTCCTTATCCAAACATATGCATAAAAGGAGAAATTGTTTTAATAAATACTATTTGGAATTAACTATTGGTCAGTATTCCTAAATAAATTTAATTTGATCCAAAATGAATTACAATTTTTTTTCTAAAAATAGATTAAAAATATTTAGCATAGGTTCAAAAGGGGGATTCTCGGAAGATTGTAGAATAAGTCAGAAAATTTTAAGCTCTCTAGATTTCTTCCACAAACAGAACAAATTTGATATTATAAACAAATAAGTACCTAGGGCAGAATAAGAATTTCCTGGGACAACCAAAGAAGACTGGATAAAAGATCCCCAGTTTAAGAGTTTAATCAATGTGAATTGTAAATATTTCCAGATTAGTTCCACAAATTAGGGAACCCTGGGACCAACTGGGTACAAAAGGAGCCTCAGCCAAAACCACAACAACTTTCAACTCCCTTGCAGTAAGGAGATCCAAGAGTCTGAGCATATACCAGGCCCAACTGTGCTGCTGAGACACTGCTCTGGGTGAGAAGGAATCAGCAAAGGTGGTGAGTGCAGAAGTAGTAAGCAGGGAAGCTGCTAGCTGCAGGAACTTGCAAGAGGGTGGAGTATTTTGGTTTGGGGTTCCAAGTCAGAGGGGAAAGTTGAAGTGAAACTAGAGGCACCATTTACACAAAAAATTTACATTTAAAAAATGAATTGACAAAGAAGAAAGAACCCAATCATAGAAACTTAATATAGGGATAGGGAAGACACTTTTAGAGGACGCTGCAGTTAAAAAAAAAGCCTCTTCCACCCAAAAGAGTACATGTTAACTGCCAAGAATTTAGAGAGGAACTTAAAAAAGACTTCAAAATCAAATGAGAGAGACAGGAACAATTAAAACTGTAACTGTTAAATATATCTAAACTCCAAATACCTTAGAATCAAATTTTGTAAGGAAAAAATTAACTTCACTAAAAAAATATGGACAGTAATATAATAGTGACAGATTTCAATTATTCTTTCTTAAATTTTGGACTACTCTAACAAAAAGAAAAGGACAAAACATAAAAGTGGATAATTTGCTGGAGGAATTAGAGATAAAAATTAGGCCTTCTAACTATTACTATTAAGTAATACATGTATTTCTCAAAAAGCACATTGATGGCAGCCCTCTTTGTAGTGTCCAGAAACTGGAAACTAAGTGGATGCCCATCAATTGGAGAACAACTGAATAAATTGTTGGTATATGAATATTATGGAATATTATTCTGTAAGAAATGACCAACAGGATGATTTCAGAAAGGCCTGGAGAGACTTACATGAACTGACGCTGAGTGATGAAATGAGCAGTACCAGGAGATCGTTGTATATTTCAACAATAATACTATATGATAATCAATTCTGATGGATGTGGCCATTTTCAACAATGAGATGAACCAAATCACTAAATCAATTCCCATAGAGCAGTAATGAACTGAACAAGCTACACCTAGCGAAAGAACTCTGGGAGATGACTATGAACCACTACACAGAATCCCCAACCACTCTATTTTTGTCCGCTTGCATTTTGGATTTCCTTTACAGGCTAATTGTACACTATTTCAAAGTCCGATTCTTTTTGTACAGCAAAACAACTGTTAGGACATGTACACTTATATTGTATTTAATTTATACTTTAACATATTTAACATGTATTGATCCACCTTGGGGGGGGGAGAAAAATTAGAACAAAAGGTTTGACAATTGTCAATGCTGTAGAATTACCCATGCATATATCTGGTAAATAAAAATTATTTTTAAAAAAGCACATTGAAATCTCACAAAAACTGGTCATGTATTATAATGCAGAGGTAGTGTAAGAAAAAATAAAAAGATAACAATAATAAAAACATCCTTTGTATAAGCTAATGCAATGAAAATATTAACACAGGAGTAAAAACTAAAAAATGAAATCTTAAATAATGAATGGATCAAAGAACAAATCATAAAAACAGTAATAAGGAAGAAAATTTTCCCACAAATTGAGAAAATATGCTACCAGATTCCTTTTATGAGACAAATGTAGTCAATATTTTAAAATGTATTTTATATGAATATATTTGAACTAGAGAAAGATAAATCATAGAACTATAGATGAAAGTAATCAATACATATTCAACAAAAAAAAATTAAGGTAAATTTCTTTCAGATGATTGCAGATAACATTTTCTGTCCGTTGAGATTCCTTTGGATCACTAAATTACTGAGAAGGACTAAGGCTTTCATAGCTGATCATCTCATATTCTTGCTGTTATTGTGTACAATGTATTCCTGGTTCTGCTTATTTCATTCAGCTTAAGTTCATGTAAATCTTTCCAGGCCTTTCTATAATGCACTTGTTCATTATTTTTTATAGAAAAATTATATGCCATTTCCTTCATGTATCACAACTTGTTCACCCAATCCCTAATTGATGGGCATCCACTCCTTTTCCAATTCTTTGCTACCACAAAAAGAGCTGCTACAAAAATTCCTGTATATATGGGTCTTTTTTCCTTTCTTTATGATTTTTCTTGGGATACAGACCCAGTGATGGCACTGCTGGGTCAAAGGTTATGCACATTTTTATCCTCCTTAGGGCATAGTATCATATTGGTTTTCAGAATGGTTGAATCATTTCACAATTCCACCAACAATTCATTACTGTCCCAATTTTTCCACATCCCCTCCAACATTTATCATTATCCCTTCCTGTCATCTTAGCCAATTTGAGAGGTATAAAGTGTCCATCAGAGGTTTTTTTTTTTTTTTTTTTTTTTGCATTTCTATAGTCAATAGTGATTTGGAGCACTTTTTTCATGTAACTATAAATGGCTTTAATTTCATGATCTGAAAATTGTCTCTTCATATCCTTTATCCATTTATCAATTAGGGAATGATGTGCATTCTTGTAAATTTGACACAATTCTTTATATCTTTTAAAAATGAGACCTTTATAAGAAATACTAGCTGTAGTATTTTTTTCCCAGCTTTTGACTTCCCTTTTAATCTCATTTGGATTGGTTTTGTTTGTGCAAATCCTTTTTAATTTAATATAATCAAAGTTGTCCATTTTACTTTTCATAATGTGTGCTAGTTTTTATTTTGTCATAAATTTCCTCCTTTTTCAAAGATCTGATAAGTAAATTATTCCTTGTTTTCATCATTTGTTTATGGAGTCATCCTTTATGTCCAAATCATGTATCCATGTTGACCTTATTTTGGTATGGAATGTGAGATGTAGGTCTATGGCGAGTTTCTGACATTATTTTCCAGTTTTCCAATGAGGCTTTGTCAAATAGTGTGTTCTTATTATAGAAGATGGAGTTTGGGGGTTTATCAAATACAATATTGCTATAGGCCTTGCATGTTGTGTCATGTATAGTCCAGGGGTTCTCAAACTATGGCCCGCTGGCCAGATGCGGCCTGCTGAGGATGTTTATGCAGCCCACTGGGTTATGACAAATGGGCTGAGGAGCGGAGACAGAGTTTTTACTATAGTCCAACCCTTCAACAGTCTGAGGGACGGTGAACTGGCCTCCTATTAAAAAAAATTGAGGACCAATCTATTCCATGATGTACCACTCTATTTCTTAGCCAGTACCAAAAGGTGTTGATGACTGCTGCTTTATAATAGGGTTTTAGGATTGGTACTGCTAAGCACCTTCCTTCGATATTCTTGACCTTTTTTTTTCTTCCAGATGAATTTTATTATCATTTTTTCAAGTTCTATAAAATAGTGTTTTGGCAGTTTTATTGGTATGACACTGAACAAGTAGACCAATTTAGGCAGAATTGTCATTTTTATTACATAAGCTCTGCCTAGCCATTTTCCAGTTGTTAATATCTGATTTCATTTGTGTGAGAAATATTTTGTAATTGTATTTATATAGTTCTTGGATTTGTCTTTGCAGGTAGAACCTCAAGTACTTTATTTTGGTTATAATAAGTTTAAATAGAATTTCTCTTTCAATCTCTTGATGATGGACTTTGTCAATATGCTATAGAAATTTTGATGATTTGTGTGGTTTAATTTATATCCTGCAACTTTGCTAAAGGTATGAATTGTAGTTTTTGGATGATTTTCCAGATCATCTAATCATCTAATCATATTATCTTTAAAGAGTAGTAGTTTTGTTTCCTCATTTCTACTACAATGCTGAATAATAGAGTTGATAATTGGCATCCTTGTTCCACTCTTAATATTACTGGGAATAAGTCCAGCTTTTCTCCATTACAAATAATGCTTGTTGTAGGTTTCAAATACACCTTTATTATTGTTTTAAGGAAAGCTCCTTTTAACCCTATGTTCTCTAGTGTTTTTAATAGGAATGGGTGCTGTGTTTTGTCAAACATTTTTTTCTGCAATCTCTATTGATATTATCATACAAATTCTGTTGGCTTTTTAAAATTTATATGTTCGATTATGGTAGTAGTTTTCCTGATATTGAACCAGACCAGCATTTCTGGTATAAATTCCACCTAATCATAATGTATTATCCTGTTAAGAAGTTGCTATAATCTCTTTGATGAAATTTTATTTAAAATTTTTGCATCAATTTTCATTAGGGAGATTGGTATGTACTTTTCCCCCTCTTTTTTGGTCTTTCCTGGTTTAGGTATCTCTGCCATATTTGTGTCATAGAAGGAATTTGTCAGTACTCCTTTACCTATTTTTCCAAATAATTTACATAGTATTGGGTAGAATTCACTTGTAAATCCATCTGGTTCTGGAGATTTTCTTTCTTAGGGAGTTCAAAACTAATGATATCAAGCTTCAGACAGTGCTTATCCTTCTTCCTTCTTTCCCTTCAATTATAATAGGTCTTTTGTACCTCTCCATGTGATATATTTGTTCCATTATACCTCCCTTTTCTAGTATAGATGTTTTTTTTCCACACCTTAATAGCTTTTTCTTTGATTTTATCACATGAGAGTCAATTCACAACCACACCCTCCATCCATGTGATGCCCCTTCTTTGTCTGCCCCAATGACAAATATAGTTCTTAAGAGTTACATATATCATTTTCCCATCTAGGGATGTAAATTGTTTGAACTTCCCTCTTCTCTTCCCCTTGGTACCAATTAATCCAATTTATGTTAGACATGTTAAAATTAGGTTAAATCCAACATGTGTATATACATTTATACAATCATCTTGCTACACAAGAAAAATCAGATCAAAAAGGAGAAAAAAATGAGAAAGGAAACAAAATGTAATCTAAAAAAGAATGAAAATGCTATGTTGTGATCCAAAATCAATTCCCACAGTCCTCTTTCTGGGTGTAGATGACTTTTTTCCTCACAAGATCATTGGAACTGGCCTGAATCATCTCAATGTTGAAAAGAACCATGTTCATCAGAATTGATCATCATATAATCTTGAGGTTCCCATGGATGATGATGTCCTGGTTGTGCTCATTTCATTCAGCATTGATTCATATAAGTCTCTCCAGACCTCTTTGAAATCATCCTGCTGATTATTTCTTATAGAAAAATAGTATTCCACTTACATCAATTGATACTGAGTGAAATGAGCAGAACCAGAAGATACACTTCAACAACAATACTGTATGAGGATATATTCTGATGGAAGTGGAAATCTTCAACATAAAGAAGATCCAACTCATTTCCAGTTGATCAATGATGGACAGAGGTAGCTATACCCAGAGAAGGAACACTGGGAAGTGAATGTAAATTGTTAGCACTACTGTCTGTCTGCCCAGGTTACTTGTACCTTTGGAATCTAATGCTTATTGTGCAACAATAAAATGGTATTTACACACATGTATTGTATCTAGGTTATATTATAACACATGTAAAATGTATGGGATTACCTGTCATCGGGGGGAGGGAGTAGAGGGAGGGGGGAGATAATTTGGAAAAACGAATACAAGGGATAATATTATTAAAAAAAAAAGATATAAGCTCTTTCAGGAAAAAAAAAGAAAAATAGTATTCCATAAAATTCTTATACCATAACTTATTTAGCCATTTTCTAACTGAACAATTCTTTAACTCAATTTCCAGTTTCTTGCCAATACAAAAATGGCTGCCACAAACAATTTTGCACATATTGGTCCCTCTCCCTCCTTTATGATCTTTTGGGGATACAAACACAGTAGAAACACTGCTGGATCAAAGGGTATACATTTTTTGATAGCTCTTTGCTCATGGTTCCTAATTACTCTTTAGAATGGTTGCATCCATTTACAACTCTACTAACAATGTATTAGTGTTTAAATTTTCCCACATCCCCTCTCACATTTGTCATTATCTTTTCCTGTCATTTTAGCTATCTGAGAGGTGTGCAGTAGTACCTCAGAGTTGTCTTAATTTGCATTTCTCTGATCAGTAGTGAGTTAGGGCAATTTCTTCATCTGAAAATTGTCTGTTCATATGCTTTGACCATTTATCAATTGGAGTATGGCTTATATTCTTATACATTTGAGTCAATTCTCTATATATTTTAGAAATGAGCCCTTTATCAGAATGTTTGAATATAAAAATTTCCACTAGTTTATTGCTTCCCTTCTAATCATGTCTGCATTGGTTTTGTTTGTATAAAAACTTTTTAATTAAATATAATCAAAATTATCTATTTTGTTCACTGATGATCTTAGGTTCTTCTTGGGCCACAAATTCCTTCCTTTTCCTCAGATCTGAGAAGTAAACTATCCTTTGTTATCCTTTGTCACTTTTTATGTCTAAATCATGAACCCATTTCTATCTTATCTTGGTATACAGTGTTAAATGTAGGTCAATGTCTAGTTTCTACCATTCTAATTTCCAGTTTTCCCAGCATTTTTTGGGGGGTCAAATAATGCGTTTTTATCCTGAAAGCTGTGGTTTTTGGGTTTATCAAACACTAGATTACTCTAGTCATTGACTATTTTGTCCTGTGAACCTAACCTATTCCACTGATCAACTACTGTATTTCCTAACAAAATAATCAAAACAAAATTTTGATGACTATTCCTCTATAATACAGTTTTAGGTCTGGTACATCTAGACCATCTTCATTTGAATTTTTTCATTAATTCTTTTGAAATTTTTGACCTTTTGTTCTTCCAGATGAACTTTGCAATTATTTTTTCCCCTAGATCTGTAAAATAATTTCTGGGGAGTTTGGTTGATATGGCACTGAATAAGAAGATTAATTAAGGTAGTATTGTTATTTTTCCAGTTGATTAGAACTGGCTTTATTTGCATGGAAAATGTTTTGTAATTGTGTTAGTAGAGTTCCTGACTTTCCCAAATATTTTATATTACCTACAGTTGTTTTAAATCGAATTTATCTTTGTATTTTTTGTTGCTGGACTTTGTTGGTAATATATAAAAATGCTGATGTTTTCTGTGGATTTATTTTATATCCTGCAATTCTGAAAAAACATATGAATTGTTTCTAGTAGTTTTTGTAATTGATTATCTAACCTTACTGGTTTTGGCATCAACACCATATCTGTGTCACCAAAAGGATTTAGTAGGACTTCTTTTTTTAATAGCATTTTATTTTTCCAAATACATGTGAAAATAATCTTCAACATTCATCTTCACAAAACCTTGTGGTCCAAATATTTTTCCCTTTCTCTCTCTCCCTCCCTCTTTTCCAAAGCAGCAAGCAATATGATATACATTAAACATGAGCATTTCTTCTAAATATATTTCCATATTCAGCATCCTGTGCAAGAAAAATGAGATCAAAAGTGAAAAAAACTATAAAAAAGAAAAAACTAAGCAAACAAACAACCAAAAAAGAAGGTGCAAATACTGTGATTTGATCCATATTCAGTCCTGATAGTTTTTTCTACATGCAGGTGGCACTTTCCATAACAAGTCTTTTGAAATTGGTAGGACTTCTTCTTTCCCTATTTTGTTAAATAGCTTGCATAATATTGGAATTAATCATTCTTTAAATGTTTGGTAGAATTTACATGTAAATTAATCTGGCCCTGGATATTTTTGCTCAGGGAGTTTGTTCTATTTCTTTTTTCTAAAATAGAACTACTTAAGTAATTCACTTCCTTTTCTGTTAATCTGGGCAATTTATATTTTTAAGCATTCATCCATTTCACTTAGATTATCAGATCTGTTGGCATATAGTTAGGCAAAATAACTTCTAATTATTGGACTCATTTCCTCTTAATTGGTAGAAAATTCACCCTTTTCATTGGTAGAAAGTTCACTCTTTTCATTTTTGAGACTAAAAGTTTATTTTTCCCTTTGTATTTTTTTGTTCTTTCTTCCTTTTTCCCCTCCAACTTCCTTATAGGATGAGACAAGTTTCTCTGTGAAGCCAAATATGTCTGATAATCTCTCTTTGAGCCAAATATGATGAGTGTTCAGTGTTCACAGTGGTCATCCTCTCCCTTCTTTTCCTAAATTGTAACAGGTCTTTTTTTGCCTCTTTACAAGATGTACCCCATTTTAAGTCCATCTTCCTTTTTTTCAAGGAAAATCACTTTTTTTCCTCTAGTTTCTTTTTATATCATCACAATATATCACTGCAGCCTGTAAGTATACCCATAACAGAGATATAGATCTGAAGAGTTAAATATATCATCTTCCCATATAGGGATATAAGCTTTTTAACTTTTAAAAGAAAGTTATTTATTTACTTATTTGCTTTTTACCATTTTATGCTTCTCTTAAGTTCTGCATTTGAAAATCACGTTTTCTATTCAGCTCTGGTCTTATCATCAGAAATAAATTCACCTATTTCATTGAATGTCCATCTTTTTATCCTGAAAGATAATACTCAATTTTTCTGGAAAGTTGATTTTAGGTTGATGTAGAGAGCCAGAACTTTGAAAGGTAGACTCGAAAGAAGTATATTTGAAACAAGGTGCTAACTCAAAGAAATTGATGAGACAATGATTATCTAGTTTACATATACTTAATACTTAGCATGGTGATGTAATAGTTTTCTACTTCACACATATTTAGTATGTTGTAATGAGGAAATTATAATAAAGTATATAAGAACAGGGCACAGGAAGTCAGACAGAAGTCAGACTAGCAGACTGCTGAGGGAGAGTGGGTCACTGATAGACTCAGACTATATAAGAGATGATAAAGACTTTGGACTCTATTCTTTTTAAAAATTTTTTTTCTAGTTTTTATTTACCAGACATATGCATGGGTAATTTTATAGCATTGACAATTGCCAAATTTTTGTTCTAATTTTTCCCCTCCTTCCCCTCTCCCCCCTGCAGATGGCAGATTGACCAATACATGTTAAATATGTTAAAGTATAAATTCAATACAATATATGTATATATGTCCAAACAGTTGTTTTGCTGTATAAAAAGAATCAGACTTTGAAACAGTGTACAATTAGCCCGTGAAGGAAATCAAAAATGCAAGCAGACAAAAATAGAGGGATTGGAAATTCTATGTAGTGGTTCATAGTCATCTCTTAGAGTTCTTTTGCTCAGTGTAGCTTGTTCAGTTCATTACTGCTCTATTGGAATTGATTTAGTGATTTGATTCATTTCATTGTTGAAGACGGCCACATCCATCAGAATTGATCATCATATAATATTGTTTTGAAGTATACAACAATCTCCTAGTCCTACTCATTTCACTCAGTATCAGTTCATGTAAGCCTCTCCAAGCCTTTCTCAAATCATACTGTTTATTTTTTTAACTCATTTTTTAAATTTTTATTTTATTTTATAATTATAACATTTTTTTGACAGTACATATGCATGGGTAATTTTTTACAACATTATCCCTTGCACTTACTTCTATTCAGATTTTTTTCCTTCCTCCCCCAACCCCCTCCCCCAGATGGCAAGCAGTCTTATATATGTTAAATATATTACAGTATATTCTAGATACAATATATGTGTGTAGAACCGAATTTTTTGTTGCACAGGAAGAATTGGATTCAGAAGGTAAAAATAACAGTTTACATTCATTTCCCAGTGTTCCTTTTCTGGATGTAGCTGGTTCTGTCCATCATTAATCAATTGGAAGGAATTGCATTAGCTCTTCTCTATGTTGAAGAAATCCACTTCCATCAGCATACATCCTCGTACAGTATCATTGTTGAAGTGTATAATGATCTTCTGGTTCTGCTCGTTTCACTCAGCATCAGTTGATGTAAGTCTCTCCAAGCCTCTCTGTATTTCTCCTGTTGGTCATTTCTTATAGAACAATAATATTCCATAACATTCATATACCATAGTTTACCCAACCATTCTCCAATTGATGGACATCCATTCATCTTCCAGCTTCTAGCCACTATGAAAAGGGCTGCCACAAACATTTTGGCACATACAGGTTCCTTTCCCTTCTTTAGTAGTTCCTTGGGGTATAAGCCCAGTAGTAGTATGGCTGGGTCAAAGGGCATGCACATTTTTATAACTTTTTGGGCATAATTCCAGATTGCTCTCCAGAATGGTTGGATTCTTTCACAACTCCACCAACAATGCATCAGTGTCCCAGTTTTCCCACAGCCCCTCCAACATTCATCGTTATTTGTTCCTGTCATCTTAGCCAATCTGACATGTATGTAATGATACCTCAGAGTTGTCTTAATTTGCATTTCTCTGATCAATAGTGATTTGGAACACTCTTTCATATGAGTGGAAATAGTTTTAATTTCATCATCTGAAAATTGTCTGTTCATATCCTTTGACCATTTATCAATTGGAGAATGGCTTGATTTCTTATAAATTAAAATCAATTCTCTGTATATTTTGGAGATGAGGCCTTTATCAGAACCTTTAACTGTAAAAATTTTTTCCCAATTTGTTACTTCCCTTCTAATCTTGTTTGCATTAGTTTTGTTTGTGCAGAAACTTTTTAATTTGGTGTAATCAAAATGTTCTATTTTGTGATCAATAATGGTCTCTAGCTCTCCCTTGGACACAAACTCCTTCCTCCTCCACAAGTCTGAGAGGGAAACCATCCCATGTTCCTCATTTTATTTATGATTTCGTTCTTTATGCCTAAATCTTGAACCCATTTTGATCTAATCTTAGTATGTGGTGTTAAATGTGGGTCCATGCCTAGTTTCTGCCATACTAATTTCCAGTTTTCCCAGCAGTTTTTGTCAAATAATGAATTCTTATCCCAAAATTTGGGATCTTTGGGTTTGTCAAAGATTAGATTGCTATTTTTATTCACTATCTTGCCCTGTGAACCTAACCTATGCCACTGATCAACTAGTCTATTTCTTAGCCAATACCAAATGGTTTTGGTGACTGTTGCTTTATAATATAGCTTTAAATCAGGTACACTTAGACCACCTTCCTCTGACTTTTTTTTCATTAGTTCCCTTGCAATTCTCGACCATTTATTCTTCCATATGAATTTTGTTGTTATTTTTTCTAGGTCATTAAAATAGTTTCTTGGGAGTCTGATTGGTATAGCACTAAATAAATAGATTAGTTTGGGGAGTATTGTCATCTTTATTATATTCACTCGGCCTATCCAAGAACACTGAATGTCTTTCCAATTATTTAAATCTGACTTTATTTTTGTGGCAAGTGTTTTGTAATTTTGCTCATATAATTCCTGACTCTCCTTTGGTAGATATATTCCCAAATATTTGATACTATCGACTGTTATTTTGAATGGAATTTCTCTTTGTATCTCTTGCTGTTGGATTGTGTTGGTAATGTATAAAAATCCTGAGGATTTATGTGGATTTATTTTGTATCCTGCAACTTTGCTAAAATTCTGAATTATTTCTAATAGCTTTTTAGCAGAGTCTTTGGGGTTCTCTAAGTATACCATCATGTCATCTGCGAAAAGTGACAATTTGATTTCTTCATTTCCTACTCTAATTCCTTGGATCTCTTTCTCAGCTCTTATTGCCAAGGCTAGAGTTTCTAGTACTATATTGATTAGTAATGGTGATAGTGGGCAAACTTGTTTCACTCCTGATCTTACAGGGAAAGGTTCTAGTTTATCACCATTACATATGATGTTTACTGAAGGTTTTAAATATATGCTCCTTATTATTTTAAGGAATAGTCCATTTATTCCTATACTCTCAAGCGTTTTTAGTAGGAACAGATGTTGGATTTTATCAAATGCCTTTTCTGCATCTATTGAGATGATCATATGGTTTTTATTAATTTGATTATTAATATGGTCAATTATACTAATAGTTTTCCTAATATTAAACCAGCCCTGCATTCCTGGTATAAATCCCACTTGGTCATAGTGTATTATCCTGGGGATGATTTTCTGAAGTCTATTTGCTAATATCTTATTTAAGATTTTAGCATCAATATTCATTAAGGAAATTGGTCTATAGTTTTCTTTCTCAGTTTTCGATCTACCTGGTTTAGGTATCAGTACCATGTCTGTGTCATAAAAGGAATTTGGTAGGACTCCTTCAATCCCTATTTTTTCAAATAGTTTACATAGCATTGGAGTTAGTTGTTCTTTAAATGTTTGGTAGAATTCACCTGTAAATCCATCTGGTCCTGGGGACTTTTTCTTAGGAAGTTGGTTAATAGCTTGTTCTATTTCTTTTTCTGAGATGGGACTATTTAGACTACTTACTTCTTCCTCTGTTAATCTGGGCAAGCTATATTTTTGAAGGTATTCTTCCATTTCATTTAAGTTATCGAATTTATCGGCATAAAGTTGAGCAAAGTAGCTCCTAACTATTGTTCTAATTTCCTCTTCATTAGTGGTGAGTTCACCCTTTTCATTTTCAAGACTATCAATTTGCTTTTTCTTTTTCCTTTTTTTAATCAGGTTTACTAAGGGTTTGTCTATTTTGTTGTTTTTTTCATAAAACCAACTCTTAGTTTTATTAATTAATTCAATAGTTTTTTTTACTTTCAATTTTATTAATCTCACCTTTTATTTTTTGAATTTCAAGTTTTGTGTTTGTCTGGGGGTTTTTAATTTGTTCCTTTTCTAGCAATTTTAGTTGTAAACCCAATTCGTTGGCCCTCTCTTTCTCTATTTTATGCAAGTAGGCCTGTAGAGATATAAAACTTCCCCTTATTACTGCTTTGGCTGTATCCCACACATTTTGGTATGATGTCTCATTATTGTCATTTTCTTAGGTGAAGTTATTAATTATGTTTATGATTTGCTGTTTTACCCAATCATTCTTTAGTATAAGATTATTTAGTTTCCAATTATTTTTTGGTCTATTTTCCCCTGGCTTTTTATTAAATGTTATTTTGATTGCATTATGGTCTGAAAAGGATGCATTTACTATTTCTGCCTTACTGCATTTGATTTTGAGGTTTTTATGCCCTAATATATGATCAATTTTTGTATAGGTTCCATGAACTGCTGAGAAGAAAGTATATTCCTTTCTGTCTCCATTTAGCTTTCGCCAAAGATCTATCATATCAAACTTTTCTAGTATACTATTTACCTCTTTGACTTCTTTCTTATTTATTTTGGGGTTTGATTTATCTAATTCTGAGAGTGCAAGGTTGAGATCTCCCGTTATTATAGTTTTGCTATCTATTTTCTCTTGCAGCTCTCTTAATTTCTCTTTTAAGAATTTAGATGCTGCACCACTTGGTGCATACATGTTTAATATTGATACTGCTTCACTATTGATGCTTCCCTTTAGCAGGATATAATGCCCTTCCTTATTTCTTTTAATTAGATCAATTTTTGTTTTTGCTTGATCTGAGATGAGGATGGCTACTCCTGCTTTTTTGGTTTTGCCTGAAGCATAATAGATTCTGCTCCACCCTTTTACTTTTAGTTTGAATGTCTCACCCTGTTTCAGGTGTGTTTCCTATAAACAACATATAGTAGGATTCTGACTTTTAATCCAGTCTGCTAACTGCTTCCTCTTTATGAGGCAGTTTGCCCCATTCACATTTATGGTTAGAAGGACTAATTCTATATTGCTTGCCATCCTATTAACCCCTGCTTATGCTTTTCCCCTTTCCTTCCCTTTTACCCTCCTATCCAGTATTAAATTGGTGAACACCACTTGCTTTTCACAGCCCTCCCTTTTTAGGATCCCTCCCCCACCTTAAAGATCCTCCCCTTATTTTACCCCTTTTCCTCGAAATTACTGTATTCCCTTCCCCTTAGCTTACTCCTTCCCTTTCACTTTTCAATGAAGTGGAAGAAGTTTCACCATAAATCGAATATGTCTATTGATACACACTATGTTTATTTCTTACAGAACAAAATTATTCCATAATATTCATATACCACAATTTATTCAGCCATTCTCCAATTGATGAGCATCCACTTAGTTTCCAGTTTCTGGCCACTACAAAGAGGGCTGCCACAAACATTCTTGCACATACAGGTCTCTTTCCCTTCTTTAAGATCTCTTTGGGATATAAACCCAGTAGTGACACTGCTGGATCAAAAGATATGCACAGTTTCATAACTTTTTGAGCATAATTCCAAATTTCTCTCCAGAATGGCTGGATGTATTCATAATTCCACCAATAATGTATCAATGTCCCTGTTTTTCCACATCCCCTCCAACATTGCACATTATCTTTCCCTGTCATTCTAGCCAATATGACAGGTGTGTAGTAGTATCTCAGAGTTGTCTTAATTTGCATTTCTCTGATTAATAATGACTTGGGAGAACCTTTTCATATGGCTAGAAATAGTTTCAATTTCTTCATCTGAGAATTTTCTGTTCATATCCTTTGACCATTTATCAGTTGGAGAATGGCTTGATTTCTTACAAATTAGAGTCAATTCTCTATATATTTTGGAAAGGAGGCCTTTATTAGAACCTTTGACTATAAAAATGTTTTCTCAGTTTATTTTTTCCCTTCTAATGTTATGTGCATTAGTTTTGTTTGTACAAAAACTTTTCAATTTGATATATTCAAAATTTTCTATTTTGTGATGAATAATGATCTCTAGTTCTTCTTTGGACATAAATTCATTCCTATTCCACAGGTCTGAGAGGTAAACTATCCCATGTTCTCTAATTTATTTATAATCTCATTCTTCATGCCTAAGTCATGAATCCATTTTGATCTGATTTTGGTGGTGTTGTGGGTCAATTCCTAGTTTCTGTTTGGACTCTTATTCTTGTCAATTCTCCTGGTGTCTATCCTGCTGAGACCAAGGACCTTCTGGAGAACCTCCAGAAAGCTAGCTTGAACATTACAGGCTACAATCCAAGTTTCTCTGGTTTTCAGAATATCCAATTCCATGCCCTTTGATCCTTTAAAAGTTGCTAGTTCCTGGCTAATCCTGACTGTGGCTTTTTGATATTTGAATTGTTTCCTTCTGGCTGCTTGCAATATTTTCTTCTTGATTTGATAATTCTGAAATTTAACTATGATGTTCCTTGGAGTTTTCATTTTGTGTTTTTTTTTTCCCCAGGAGGTGATTGGTGAATTCTTTCAATGGTTATTTTACTCTTAGATTCAAGGACATTAGAGCAGTTTTCCTTGATGATTTTTTTTAAATGACATCTATCCCCTGTGCAAAAATGTTTGTGACAGCCCTTTTTGTAGTGGCCAGAAATTGGAAACTGAATGGATGACCATCAATTGGAGAATGGCCGAATAAATTATGATATATGAATGTTTTGAAATATTACTGTTCTGTAAGAAATGGCCAATAGGATGCTTTCAGAGAGGCCTGGAAAGACTTACATGAACTAATGCTAAGTGAAATGAGCTGAACCAAGAGATCATTATACACAGCAATAACATAAATATATCATAATCAATTCTGATGGATGTGGCTGTCTTCAACTATGAGATTATTCAAATCAGTTTCAATTATTCATTGATAAAACATCATCTACACCCAGAGAGAGGACTGTGGGAATGGAATGTGGACCACAACATAGCATTTTCATTTTTTTCTGTTGATGTTGGTTTGCATTTTGTTTACTTTCTCGTTTTTTTTTCCTTTTTGATCTGATTTTTCTTGTGCAACAAAATAATTGTATAACTATGTATACATGTGTTGGATTTGACATATTTTAACATATTTAACATGTATTGGACTACCTGTCATCTAGGGGAAAGGGAGAGGGGAAATAGGGGAAAATTTGGAACGGAAGCTTTTATAAGTGTGAATGTTGAAAAATTACCCATTCATATGTTCTGTAAATAAAAAGCTTTAATTTTTTTTTAAAAAAAGAAAAATATTACAATTCCAAAAATTAAAAAAAATGAGGTCTAGGTTTTTTTTATCATGGTTTTCAGGACTTTCAACAATCTTAGATTGTCTCTCCTAGATGTTTTCCAGGTCAGTTGTTTTTTCAATGAGGTATTTTACATTTTCTTCTATTTTTTTCATTTCTTTTTTGTTTTCTTTGACTCATTCTTGTTCATTGAGTCATTCTTTCCATCTATCCAATTCTAAGTTTTAATGAATTATTTTCTTCAATTAGTTTTTAAATTTCCTTTTGCATTGGTCAATTCAACTTTTAATTGAGGTGATTTCTTCATTGCATTTTTTTCCATATCTCAAATTCTGTTTTCAACAAATTAGTTTACTTTTAAAATCTATTTTGTAAGGAATTATAAGCTTTTTTTTCATTTTGTCAAATTTTTTTGTAAGATGTTATTTGCCTTTTCTATTTCATTTAAATCTATATTTTAAGGAGTTTTCTTCAAATAATTTCCATTGTTTTTTTCCAAACTCTTGCAAATTTTCATTTCCTTTCCCTCTTTTTTTGTTCTAACTATTTTAAAAGATCCTTTTTGAATTCTTTCAAGAGAGCCTTGTGAAATAGGGACTAACTCATCTCATCCTCTGAGGCTTCATCTGGAGATGATTTATCTTTAGGATTCACAGCATTTGAGGTCTATTCTTCTCTTTCCCCCCAAAAAAGCTCTCTATTGTTAGCATTCTTTTTTTTTTTTTTTTTTTTTTTTTAAGTTTGAGGTCTGCTCTTAAGGCAAGACAGCTACTTTAGGTTGCCCTGGGCCTGATGCTGCTGACTTCTGATGCTGGGTGTGTGTGATCAGGTCCCCCATTTTTCTGGGGTTCAGGGGCTCACTAGTTGTCTTTTGTATTTATTTTTGATGTCTCACAGCTAATCTGCTGATCACCTGGCTAGTAACCAGGATAATGTAGCTTAAGTGCCACCCAACAGATTTCCCCAGTGAGGAAAGCCTCAAAGCCCTGGCTCTCTGCCCTGGGCTCCTTTCAGCTGCTCTGCCTTGGGAAGCCTTTCTCTCTGCCCAATTGAAATAGACTTTTTGTGAAGTTCTTCCAAAGTATCTTCTTCTGGAAACTTGTTAAACTCCAAATACTTGAGGGTTCTGTCACTCCAAAACTAGTTCAGTGGCTTAATCTGGTATTGATCTGAGGGTCACTAGAAGGAGCTCAGATAAAGACGTGTCTACTCTCCACCATCTTGGCTCCATACCCTCATAGATAAATATAATCTGAAAGATATTTTCTTTCTTGTTCTTTTAACTTGTGTTTAATTTGATTTATATCTAGAAGTTATCTTGGTATGTCATATAAGATGTTGGTCTTCAGTTGTGTGCCTAATCTGTTCCACTGCTCTACAATTTTCTGTCTCTTAAAAAAAAAAAAAACTCATACAAATGGGTCACCTAGATATTAAGCTATTATAGTGGATAGAGCTGCAACCCTGGAGTCAAGAGGAATGGAGTTCAAATCTTGCTGGCTGTCTAATTTTAGACAAGTCACTTAACCCCGATTGCCTTGCAAAAAACAAGAAAAATACCAAATGAGAGACATTATGTTTGATACCTTGGGACATGACACTTAATATCAAGTGGTGGGACATACTTTAAATGAGTTTCAATACCCTTTCCTTAAGGTCTGATACATGCTGGTATTCTTCACCAATTCTTCCTTTTGTTATCTTCCTTTCTTTCCTTCAGCTAAAATGAATGAAATGCCATTTCATTATTGTTCAAGTTAAAGAGGATGGGTTAGAAAGTATGTTTGAATTGTAATCACTTTAACTTTATGTATCGCTAATTTAGGTCTTGGGCATAGAAATAACGCAATGTATTATTCATCTTCCCCATCCTTCTCACAATTCTTCAGTATTTCTTGAGAGGTAGAATGAAATGAGTTGATGCATTTGAGACATGTACAAAAGTGAAATTGATGGACATTCACAACATCTTGGATATGGAGGATAATGTGTTAGTAAGAAATTGAGGATAACTCTCAGGTGATAAGATTGAGAATTTGATTAGTGTTACCCTGAATAATAAAAGGAAAGTTAAAAGAGGAAAGGATTTAGGAGGGAAAATAATTTTATTTTGGATAAATTTAGTTTAATATGTTTACTGGACATACAGTTTGAGATATCCAAAAGACAGTTTGAAATGAGAGAGTAGAGGTTTGAAAAGAGTTCTGACATCACAGGTATATGAATTATGTAGATATGGCTATTAAATCATCTTTATCTAATAAGATTATCAAGTTAAATTGTAATGTCCAGGCTAGCTCACTAGAGTCAGGATCAGTCAAAGTTCTTGGTCTTTAGGAGGTGAAGTGAAGGAGGCACACAAGCTGCCATGTGGCTCATCAAAGATGGATCCTGAACTCTGGAGATTGTAGCCTGAAGTCTCTTCTCTGCTGAGCATGCTTCAGCAGAGAAATTCTGATTCTCTCCCTCAGCCCTCCAATCCTTCCCTACACTTACCTCACCACAATACATTCAATAGTGAGGAGAGCCATCATATCACCATATCATCTAAGAATATTTTTATAAAACCATTATCTCCCATTGAGTAGGTACTTAGCCTTAAGAACTCTGCTGTTTTGGATTCAAGTCCACCTTTTCAGAGTTACAGTCCTCTACATCAAATAGTGTAGAGGAAGAAGAGGCCTAGAAAAGAAATCTCATGGACATTTATGATTAGAGAGCATGGCCTAGAGCTAGAGGGGGAATGTCCAGCCTATAGACCATATAAAGTACAAAAATCATTTGCCTGATGAGGCAAACTGCAGACAATAATGAATTGAAAACTAAGTACAACAATCTTTCATTGCTTGAGTTTTTAAACTGACATGGCTCAAAAATGATATTATAAGTATCCTAATGGCCATTGACTGAAAAAAAAAAAGGTTACTCATCCCTGATCTAGAAGAAGATTTGTCAACAAAGACTGAGGGGTAGTAGACAGATTCATAGAAGGAGATCCAGAAGAGAGAACCAGAAATTTACAAAGAAGAAAGTATCAAAGAGGAAAGAGTGATCAACAACGTTAAGGGCTGCAGAAAGATCAAGAAAAATAAAGATTGAGAAAATTCCATTAAATTTGGTAACTAAGAAAACACTGACTGATAACTTTGTAGAGAAAAGTTTTGGTGAAGTAATGAAGTTGGAAACTGGATTGTAAGGGGAAGAACTAAAAGAGTAGAGTTACTTATTTTAGGTTACCTTTTCTTAGGTATTTAAGTACAAAGGAGAGAAAAGATATAAGATGGTAGTTATTGGAATTAGAAGCATAAAGTAAGGGCTTTTTTCAGAATGAAGGAGACATGGGAATGTTTTAGGCAGTAGATAATAAGACAGCAGACAAAGACTGAAAATAACTGATAGAGTTAGAATGAGGGGAGCAATTTCTTGAAATGAAATTGTTTGAATAGGTAGAGGAGTTAGCTTTCGTAAGGAGTAAAGTTACTTCATTATTTGTGATACAACTTTTTAATGATTGAAATTAAAGTAAAATGAGTACAAAATCCAGAGAACATTTAATTAAGTAGTAAAGAAAGACATTACCACTAGAAGGGATCTTTAGATCCTCAAAACATACTAAATGAGGGAAGACATATTTTAAAATATTATTTTTCCCAAATACCTATATGAATTATTCTCAACATCCGTTTTTATAAAACTTTGTGTTCCAGATTTTTCTCCTTCCCTCCCTTACCACCCCCTTCCCAAGGCAGCAAGCAATTTGATATAGGTTAAATATGTGCAATTCTTTTAAAGATATTTCCCTAATTGTCATGTTGTGCAAGAAAAAAAAAAAAAACAACACAAGAAAGAAAAAAAAATAACACAAGCAAAAACAAACAGCACCAACAAAAGGAGAAAAGGAGAAAATGCTATGATTTGATCCACATTTAGTCTCTATAGTTCTCTGCTTGGATGTGAATGGCATATTCCTTAAATCACCACATTGTTGAAAAGAGCCAAGTCCATCACAGTTGATCACATAATCTTCTTGTTACTGTATAAACATTCTCTTGGTTCTGCTCACTTTACTCAGAATCAGTTCATGTAAGTCTTTCTAGGATTTTTTTGAAATCATCCTACTAATAATTTCTTACAGAACAATAATATTCCAGGACATTCACATGCCATAACTCATTCATTCACTTCCTAACTGATGGGCATCTAATCAATTTCTTAATTTCCCAGTTCCTTGTTACTCCAAAAAAGGTTGCTACAAACGTTAGACAAATCATTTTTAGACAAAAGGAGAAGTATCAAAAAGCTAGAAGGCAGCATTATACATGAAAATGTGATTGGTTATAAAACTTAGCATTATAGATGAGGAAAGCAATATGATTGCCTACAAAGTCTGAAGTATCAGATGCATAAGGCATCTTGCCACTTATTGGTGGTGTCAACCTGCATAGCTAGTTTGCATTATAATGATAAAAACATACTTTCTTGAAAGACAATCAGCATTACAGGGATAACAAACAAGAAAATAATTTCTACATTTAAATGAAAAACAAATGAAATATTACTTTTAGGAAGTTATACAAAATGTTGATAGTGATATAAAATAAAATCAATTTCAGAATGGAATCACTTTGACTTTCTCAATTTTCAGGGTAAAGAAGATAGTGGCACAAAACAGGAATGATAGGTGATGAGAAAGAGGAGGAGATAAGATAAAAGTCATGGTGAATGGGTTCAATTTTTTTCTGTAAAACTTGCCTTGCATGAGGCAAGAATCTCTGAGCGAGGCAAAGGGGAACAATGGGGAGTTTGTGTAAGATTGAAAATATTTGAAGGAGATACTATGAAAAGTAAGATAGTGATTTGATAAGGGAGTTCTAGCAGAGGTTTGCCTAGTAGAAATGAGGGCTGAGTTGAGCTTTTATAACAGCAATTTCTGATGGGTCTATTCAGAATAATTGCATGATTTTCTCCAACTTTGTTGAGTAGCACATCTAGGAATGAAAGCAGTAAATGGTGGGAGTGCTCCAAAGTTAATGATTGGAAGGACATAATAGGTATTCAAGAGAGATGAACAACTTAGAGTTGAACTGGTTTACCAAGTGGGGAGAAGGGGAGAACAGGGTAGTTAGTACATGGGAAATTGCTAGGAAAAGAATTTAAGACTCATTGGATAGGAAGACATTTGTAGAAAAGAGTAGAATAAAGGAGAGATGAAATAATGATTTGATTATAATTAGATTAGGTGATTTTGGATTTTTAAACACAGAAATGTCAAATTCGTGGGTGTTGACAAGATCAAAGATATGATCTGTAATGGACCTGGAACTGATCCCCCTGTGCGGAAGGGAGCCGCCCTAATGTCAGTCATCTCCAGGATGTGGTTCCGGGTTGACTAATAGAGCTACGTGTCAGTAGATGCATGGAACTATGAGTTGCCTGGCTATATAAGGAGAAAAACGGCTAGGCATTGCTAAAGGAGCTGGCCCCGCCCACGAAGGGAGGAATCGGGGAGGGTCCAAGAAGATTCTGTATAAAAGTAGGGAACAGCAACGGCTCGGGGAGACATTTTGGGGAGCAGACAATAAAGAACAGCTCTGCTACTTGTTGGCTCTCTGTTTGCTTATTCCCTGCTCCTGTCTCCGGAGCGGGCCAGAGACGTCCAAAGGCTGGTGGAAGCTAGAAGTGCGTGGTAAGAAACTTTCAGTTTCCAGTGAGACTGCAACAAGTGGTGTGGAAAAACCCCCAACAATGATCATCTTTGTATGTTTGAGATGAAATGAAGCAATAGTTCGGGGGAAATAAGTAAATTGAGGAGCTGAGTGGTTAAATAATTGGAGGAAGAGTCACTATGTATGTTGAAGTCATATAAGGGCAGGAGTTACAGGAGATGTTGAAATATGTATCAAACACATTGAGAAAAGGAGAGTTACTGGAAGTTTATAAGTAACAGCTATTAATATTTTAATACTTTAATTGTAAATAGAATGAACCTCTTAGGGAGGGATGATATGGAATGATTGAGGTTGGGGGAGAATATTGAAATGGAAATGGGGAGCAAAGAATATTCTGACTCCCTCATCTTGGTCAATGAACTAACTAGAATGAATCAAGATGTAACCAGTACTGGAACGGGTGACAAGGGGGATGTGATAAAGGGGACTGAGGTATCTTGGGGGCACCAGATTTCAGTAATATATAGCAAATGTAAGGAGTTGGGGAAGAAAATATTAAGATTGAAGGGAAGTTTGTTGCCTATAAAACAGGCATTCCAGAGGGCACAGAGGAAGGATTGAGTGGTGTTTGGATGAAAATTTGGGGTGGGAGGGTTTAGTGTGATGGGGAAAAAGGAACTGATGATAGAGGATAGAGAACTGAATTTGGACGATGATGTTTTTGAATCCTTTAAGATTTTGAACATTTGAATATGTGAAAACATTCTCATTGACTGTTTTAGTTAGTTATCCTTTCCAGATTTGATTTACCTGAAATTTGATGAGAACATCATCTACTTTTTCATCCACTTTACTGATAAAATTATCAAATAGCACAGCACCAAACACAGATCTCTCAGGTATTGCAAAGGATACTTCCTGTCACATTGAAATTAAAACATTAACAATTAGTCATTCAGCCTAGCCATTCAAATACTTTTAAATCCATCTAACTTTATTTATCTGCATCTTCTCCACAATGATGGCATGAAATTATTGATAAAATGCTTTGCAAAAGTTCAAGTTTAGTAATCTTGTTACAAAGGAAATAAAGTTAACTTGTGAAGCTATTCTGGCTCTGTGTTAATTATTTCTTTTAAGATGTTCTAATAATTTATTTAATGACCTCTTCTGTGATTTTCACTGAAATTGAAGCTAAGTTCACTAGCCTAAAGTTTACATATCTTTTCCCCCGGCCCCCCCATTTAAAAAAAAATGAGTCATTGTTTGCACTTATCTAATTGTCACTTCGCTGTTTTCTATGATCTTTCAAATGTTAGGAACAGTGGTTCATCAGCTAAAGCCACTTGTTTTTCTGGTATTAGAGAATGTACTTCATCTCAAACTTGTAAATTGAATTCATTAAATACTTTGATGATAGCTAGCGGTATATTTTTAATTTTGTATTTCCAGTACCTAACATTGTGCTTGGCATAAAATAAGTGCTTACTAAATGATTTATTGATTAATTTATTAATCAAATACAGTTAATTATTCTTAATATTTATGCTAAGAAATCATCAGAATTATTGCTTGACATTATTTTTAAAAACTTATCCTAAAATCACCCCAGGTTTTTGCTCATATTTTTGATTTTAGTTCAAAGAATTTTTGTTTCATTTTTATTCCTTTTAAAATAAAACTTTTAGTTGCCCTTTCCTTTATAAAACCATTCTTTACTGAGAACACAGAAACTGGAAAAATGTGCCAGTTAAGTCAAACCACCACCAACAACTTGATTATCATTTTCTCTCAGAGACTGATAGAGTCAATTTAGGATCCTGAATCTAAAAAGTTTGGAAATAATAATGCTTCCAACTCAATGTCTACAGCTATCAGAAAATAAGTCAAATGATTGGTAAGTTCCCTGAGGAAAAAAACAAAGAAACAAAAAAACCAAACCAAACCAAAACAAAACAACAAAAACAAAAACAAAAACAAAAAACCAACATGGTTCTCTTCAGATAGCTCCCATAATCCCCTTCATTTATTTTTTTTTGGGGGGGGTGTCCTGAGAATTTCCTTTTTAAGCATTTTCCATATCACCTGGGCTGACTTCCAAGTAAACTTTTTCTCCTTGGGATGCTGATTAACTTATCTCTTAAACCTTTGGATTATGCTTTTACAAACTCTAATGTGCCTGTCAGACTATGACCAGATTTCTTCTTCTTTAGAATAAATTCTAATAGATAGTGGTCACATCTAGGATTTTTATTTCTACTCCAGCAACCATTTTATCCCATCTAAGCAAGAATCAGATCAAGAATAGAATTTCTTTTTTTGGCACGTTTTTAGGTGAAAATTTTTTAAAGGGTGAAATTATCACTAAGGCAAGTCAAAAATTATTAACTGCTCTGGTTTTGGCATAGAAGTCCTGTAGATATTTGTGTAATTGAAGTCCCTCATCAATACTATGTCATGCTTGTCTGCCAGGCTTACAATCTGTTTCCAGTGTTTCTATCTATTCCTTTTTTTACATCCAGGTGGTCTACAGTATCAACAATGACAAAAAATAATTTCTATTTTTTCCTTCCATTAACCTTCATCCAGATACTCTCTTCTATGATTTTCTCTTTCTGATTTCTGAATACACTGACACTTTTACCTAGCCAGTTTCTTTTGAATAATGTATAGCCATCTAGAGCAATATTCCAGACATGGATTTTATCCCACAAAGTGTCAGTGATATGTTTAAAATCATTTTTCTGCTTTTCATTAGTATTTGTTTTTTGTTTTTTTGTTTTTTTTTGAACTGCTTGTTGTCATGTATGTATACAGGGAATTCACTTGTGACTTTTTTTAGATTTTGTTTCATACTAATTTCTTTGTCTCTAAAATCCTTTTCTTTTTTCTCTGTGACAATTTAGCTTGGTGGATATATGTAGATAGTATATGTTCTCCCCTATCCATTTTGTTTAAAACCCTTTTGATTAAATTTGCATGACACCAAGCAAATATATTCTTATCAGTCTTTGTCATGTGTACTTCATTCCTTGCCAGGAATCTGTCATCTCTACTTTTTAAGTTGTGATCCAGAAGACCAAATTCCATATTTAAAAACTTTCTTTGCCAGCTGTTCACTTCCCAAATCAATTTATCTTTTTTGTATTCTTTGCCTTCAATGGATAATAGTGAAGAAAATACAATTTGTGCCCTATCTTTCCCAAGACTTCATAATCTTTGGCAATACTCTTTATGTTTCTCTAAATGGATAATTTGTGCCAACACGAGTCTATGTCTTGGGATATTTTCTGTTGTATTTTGGATACATGCCCTGGAGAGACAATGGGTTTCTCTATTTTTATCATGTCAATAAATAGTTTCTTTAATATCCACAATCAGAGAATTATCTTCCTAATAGATCACTAACTTTATTTTTCTTTATGATAGAAATAATTATTTCTTTCTGAAATCATCAAGCTACTTCTTTAAGAAGGGCTTTTTTGGGCTCTAAATCACTACTGATCAGAGAAATGCAAATTAAGATAACTCTGAGGTACCACTACACAGCTCCCAGATTGACTAAGATGACAGGAAAAGATAATGATGAATGTTGGAGGGAATGTGGGAAATTGCTATCGAAGTTGTGAACTGATCCAACCTGGAGATCAATATGGAACTATGTCCAAAGAGTTATCAAACTATACATACCCTTTGATCCAGGAGTGTTTCTAATGAGTTTGTATCCAAAAGAGATCACAAAAATAGAAAAGGACCCACATGCAAAAATTTTTATAATGGCAAGAACCTGGAAACTGAGTGGATGCCCATCAATTGGAGAATGGCTCAGTAATTTATAATATATGAATATTATGAAATATTATTGTTCTATAAGAAATTATCAGCAGGATGATTTTAGAAAGGTCTGGAGTGACTTACATAAACTGATGTTAAGTGAAGTGGGTAGAACCAAGAGAATATTGTAAACATTCTAGACACATTACAAAGATAATAGACCAGACTCCCTGGCATCTATCTGCATATTTCAAGGTTAACAAATTTCTTTGACATAAGAATAGAGCAATAGTTAACAAGAAAACTTAATTTCTAAACTTAACTAAAAAAATAAAATGTTACTTTTAGGTAGTTACACAAAATGTTGGTAGGGATGTAGAGAAGATTATAAGATGATCAACTATGATGGACATGGCTCTTTGAACAGCAAGGTGAGTCAGACCAATTCCAATAGTCTTGGGATGAAGAAAGCCATGTGCACCCAGGAAGAGAGACTGAGTGTATTCACTTTTTTGTTGTTATTTGATTGCATTTTGCTTTCATTCTCTTTTTTCCAGTTTGATCTGATTTTTCTTGTGCAGCATAATAATTAAGGAAATAATTATTTGCATATATTTAACATATCTTGAATTACTTGCAGTCTAGGGAAAAGGAAAGAGGAATTACTGCCATGGGAGGAAGGGAAAGAGAAAAAACGAATTGGAACACAAGGGTTTGCAAGGGTGAATGCTGAAAACTATCTTTGAATATGTTTTGAAAATAAAAAAAAGAAATACTAATTTGAATTTGAAGGTCATAATGATTATTTTTTTTCTTTTTTGTAACATTTATTCTTTATTATCTTGAGAAGACTTACATCTTCCTTTATTGACTTCAGATATGCTTTTCCACATTGAACACTTGTTTATGATTCCTTTTGAAATGCCATTGTCCCCAACAACCTTGGGTATCTATATACCCAAAAGCATTCCAGTACAAAGGCTAATCCCTAAATATTAGTGATAGCTGTGACATCAATTTTATCTCTTCTCTTTGGGGTATTCCACTCTATATTGTCTACATTTTGTGCCTTTACATGAATGAATCTGAGGGACTTAGTCTCACATTTTTCTTTCATAATATATCAATTATTGATTCTCCCTTCTGCTCTTCTTTTATTACTTTTTAAGAAAACATTTTATGGCTATTCTCTTTTCTACATCACCATAATTTCTCCCAGTATTTATCCTCTCAAAATCCCAGAAATCAATCCTTATAAAATGTTTTCAAAGACAAAAAGAAGAGAAAAAAGATAAAAAAATTTCTAACTGATCATTCATTGAAAAAGGTATGAAAAATATGTGTAACATACTGTACTCGCCACTTCCTTGAAGAGATGGGAAGGGAGTATCTTATTATAGCACTTCCAAGCTATACGCTATATGCTATAGTAAGCAGGCAGAATTGTTCTTTATAATTTTGTAATTATTATTTGGTAATATTTTATTATTTGGTGGATTTTTTTTCTATTAACATTGCTATAGTCATAAAATAACAATACTACTGTCATTTTGTTTATTGTGTTTTTTTGCTCTACTTCCTTAGCTCTGAATCATTTCATATAGATATTCCACATACTTTTTTATATTTACATGTTCATCTTTTCTTGACGAATAGAAATGTTTCATTATATTTGCATAAACAATTTGTTTTACCATGCCCCAAATGAGCATTTACTCTATAAAGAATTATTACAAATATTTTGATATATATGTAGAATTTCTTATTAATCATCTTATTGGGATATTAGCATAGGAATGATTGAGTTGAAGGTATAGATATTTTAATCAATTTGTTTGCATTATTCCAAATTGCTATTCAGAATGGTTCTCTTTATTCATTACTCTACAGTATTATGCATATTTCCTCACAACCTTCCAATGTTGACTCTTCTCACCTTTTTTCATCTTTCATAATTTGCATAGTGAGTTGATATTACAAAGTTTTTTGATTTGCATTTTTCTTATTAATGATTTAAAATATTCTTTCATATAATTCTTAATAGTACTTTTGAGGAAGTTTTATTCATGTAGTTGAACTGCTTATTTGTTTGGAATGGCTTTTAATATTATTTACAATATTAATTATGTAATTAATAATATTACACATATTATTCCAAAAGTCTTAGTGAAGTTTTAGATCAATCTAAAATTTTTTTAAAAAACATTTTTTTATGATTTTATTTAGTATTTTATTTTCCCCTGGTTCATATAAAATAATTTTTAACATTGATTTAAAAACCTTTCAGTTCCAGATTCATTCTTTTCTTTCTCCCCAACTCCCCTTCATTGAGACTGCAAGGAATTTGTTCATGCGTAATCATACAAAACATTTCCATAATTGTCATGGTATGAAAGGAGAAAAAAAAAGTAGACAAAAAAAACCCCTCAAGAAAGATAAAGAAAGCAAAAAAAAAAATGCTTCAGTCTACATTCAGATGGCATTAGTTCTCTGGCTGTGGATAGTATTTTTCATCTTAAATTCTTCAGAGTTGTCTTGAATCATTGTATTGCTGAAAATAGTTAAATCATTCACAGCTGATCATCTTACAATATTGCTGTTATTTTGCACATAGCACATTTTAATTTGCATCAGCTTATGTAAGTCTTTCCAGGTTTTTTCTGAGAGCATTCTGGCCATCATTTCTTATAGCACATGATATTTTATCATAATGACCTAGAAAAAATAACAACAAAATTCATCTGGAAGAACAAAAGGTCATGACTTTCAAGGGAACTAATGAAAAAGCAAATCAAATGAAGGTGGCCTAGCTGTACCAGATCTAAAACTATATTATAAAGCAGCGGTCACCAAAACTTGCTAAGAAATAAAATAGTTGATCAGTGGAATAGTTAGGTTCACAGGACAAAATAGTTAATAACTTTAATAATCTGGTGTTTGACTAACCAAAAAAAAAATCCCAGCTTTTGGGATAAGAATTCACTGTTTTACAAAAACTTCTGGGAAAATTGGAAATTAGTATGGCAGAAACGAGTCATTGACCCACACTTAACACCATACACCAAAATAAGGTCAAAATGGGTTCATGATCTAGGCATAAAGGTTCATGATCATAGGTTCATAATTCTAGGTGTCATTGCAAATAAATCAGAAGAATATAGGATAATTTACCTCTCAGACCTGTGGAAAATGAAGGAATTTGTGACTAAAGAAGAACTAGAGATCATTATTGATCACAAAATTTAAAAAAAAAATTGATTCTATCAAATTAAAAACCTTTTTTTAACAAACAAAACTAATGCAGATAAGATTAGAAGGGAAGCAATAAACTGGGAAAACACTTTCTATAGTCAAAGATTCTGATAAAAGCCTCATTTCCAAAATAGATAGGGATTGACTCTAATTTATAAGAAATCAAATCATTCTCCAATTAATAAATTATGAACAGACAATTTTCAGATGAAGAAATAGAAACTATTTCTAGCCATATGAAAAGATGCTCCAAATCATTATTAATCAGAGAAATGCTAATTAAGACAACTCTGAGATACCACTACACACCTGTCATATTGGATAGGATGACAGGAAAAGATAATGCTGAATTTTGGAGGCCATGTGGGAAAACTGGGACACTGATACATTATTGGTGGAATTGTGAACAGATCCAACCATTCTGGAGAGCAATTTGGAACTATGCTGAAAAAGTTATCAAACTGTACATACCCTTTGATCCAGCAATGTTACTATTTGGTTTATATCCCAAAGAGATCTTAAAGAAGGGAAAGGGAGCTGTATGTTCAAAAATATTTGTGGCAGCCCTTTTTGTAGTGGCTAGAAACTGGATATTGAATGGATGCCCATCAACTGGAGAATGGCTGAATAAGTTATGGTATATGAATCTATGGAATGACCAGCAGGATGATTTCAGGAAAGCCTGGAGAGACTTACATGAACTAATGTTGAGTGAAATGAGCAGACACAGGGGATCATTATATACTTCAACAACAATATTATATTATGATCAATTCTGATGAATATGGTCTTCTTCAACAATGAGATGAATCAAATCAGTTCCATTTGTTCAATAATGAAGAGAACCAGCTACATCCAGCAAAAGAACTATGGGAAATGATTGTGAACCACAACATTGCATTTCCAATCCCTCTGTTTTTATCCACTTGCATTTTTTATTTTCTTCGCAGGTTATTTTTTACCTTATTTCTAAGTCTGATTTTTCTTGTTCAATAAAGAAACTGTATGGATATGTATACATGTATTGTATTTAACATATACTTTAACATATTAACATGTATTAGCCTACCTGCCATCTAGGGGAGCAGGTGGGAGGAAGGAGGGAAAAAGTTTAACAGAATGTTTTGCAAAGGTCAATGCTGAAAAATTACCCATGCATATATCTTGTAAATAAAAAGCTATAATTAAAAATATTTCATCATAATCAAATCCCACAATTTCTTCAGCCATTCCCCAATTGATTGGCATCCCTTCAGTTTCCAGTTCTTTGCCTCCAGAAACAAGTTGCTATAAATATTTTTGTACATACATGTCCTTTTACTTTTTGTTTTTTCTCTCTTTTGGGATGTTGCTTTTGTCCTGCATTCTCAAAGAGGACCAAAATAACTGTTAAGAGTCAAGTCAGTGTGTCCTTTTGTGACTGATCAGATCTATCAAAACATATGTACTATTACAGATAGGGCACAAATACTCCAAGGGAACATTTGGGGTGGATTCTCTAAATGGGTGCATCTTCTGTTTCTTTTGAACTACTTAAATTCTGCTTTCATCATAGAGCATAGCACCTTCTTTGAGGAGAGCATACCATGCTGGGTGATCTTCTGCTAGTGTCTTGCATGTCAGGCAATGAATTATATGTTGTAAGATTATCGTTGTGAATGCCTTAATTATTCTCAGAAATACAGTGCTCTAAGACATGCCTTAGTCTTTCCCATTTATAATCTCTTATTTCTTAATTTTTGACTTGTTCTTTGATTATGGTTTCCCTGGAAACTAGACTTTACCACTATCTCAGCTTTCTCCCATGCTGGACAATTCATATTTAACTGGATTCAGTATTTGTCCCATATGACTTTTCAGATGACAGAACTAGTTGCAGTTGGATGCTGGGCCTTTTCCTTTAGATGAATCTCATGGCTTCAAGCATATTTTGATTTTTTACCATAATTCCCTCTGCTCCTTACTTTTCTAAATACTGTACCTTATAGGCTGCTGCCATCCCTGACAGAGTAAGCATCTATTTATTGGTTTTCTCCAGCACTGGTGAGAGGAGACACAAAATTGACTTTTCATCTTATATATCATGGTTTGCCTTTTGCCAGAATTTGGAGTGAATTTGGGCAACTGGTCCTCAATGAACAGATAAAGGTTCTGCAACTAGCTGTCTCTGTTATAAGTTTGTTGGTCTTTTATCTCTTTAAGGTTCTTGGTATTCTAGACTGTGGAGCCAACTGAAATTGCTTTCTCTTCCACATAATTTTTATTTTTCAGAGGTTTAAGAGTTCATGGAAAAAAAAAGTCTAGGCCTCCATCTTCTTGCTCATGTGACCCAGCTGTTTTGCTATTCTTTTTATTTAAATTATTTATTTATTTTTTTCACAATTAAAAATGAGTTCTTAAATTTTTTTCTTATTTAGCCATTCCACCTATAAATAATACAAGCAATATGATGCCCATTATATATTTAAAGTCATGGAAAACATATTTCCATTTTACCTATGTTGCAAAAAAGCCAAACCCAAGCAAGAAAAAAGTGGGAAAAATATTCTTCAACATGTATACAAAATTCATCTTTTCTCTCTTTGAAAGTGGTTAGCATATTTCATCAAGAATCATTTGAAATTGTCTCAGATTATTATTATTTATTAGTAGCTAATGAGCTAACTCTTTCATAGTTAATCATTTTTTACAATACTGTTGTACATTATATTCTCTTGATTCTTCTCACTTCACTTTGTTTCACTTTGTTCACTTCAAGTTTTTCTGAAACCATTCCCCTTGTCATTTTATTGTTTACCATTCTTCTTAATGATAATTGCTTAAGTGTTCTCAAAGCATGCTTCATGCTTAATCTCATTTAATCATCAACAAAATTTTCTGTTGTTATTACTTTAAGCACTACCATTTTTATTTTGCAACTGAAAATACAGACTCAGATAGATTACATGACTTGCTCAAAATCATGTATCTAGCATTCTGTCAACGGCACAATCTATACCTAGGCAGCTTCATACTCCAAGGGCACTGCTTTTTTATGTTCAGTTGACTTCTTATGATGTATGTATGTCAGGTAATATGATATTAGGACTGATGGATTTATATGTGGTTTTACCTTTCCTTCTTTCTTTTTATTTTATAGGATATAGGTATATTCATCATCCAAATGAAATAACAGAAACAGAAGAGTTGAGTGATGTAAGAAAACAGATAAAAAACAGAAACATGGTCTTGAAAGACATGCTATCTTAAGTGCGTCATATCATTCTAAATATTCAAATATTCAATATTAAATATCATTCATATGTTCAGCACAGTTCCACTGCTATGGGGAGACAAAATTAGCAGAACACAAGGCATGTGACTATTATAAATGAAAATGATTCTTGAGATGAATATATTCTGTTTTTTCTAAGGAACTTGAATTAAGCACAATACTAATAATAACAATAGTTATTTCCATGACACTTTATAATTTATACAGCATTTAGATATAATAATTTTATTTAAATCTCATAACAACCTGTGAAGTGCTATTATCTCTGTTTTATAGATGAATAAAATGAGATTGAGAAGTTAAATGAGGTGACCTATTTAATATATCATCTAATTTTCATGATGTCATTGATTTTTATAAAGACAGGAGAATATAATCTTCATGAGCTGGAGGTTGTGTTGCAAAGAGAGTATGTTTCATTTTTTAGCAGTTAGGTGTTATTGAGTCAGGAAGACGTGAATTCAAATCCAACCTTAGATCCTTACTAACAACCTCTGCTTGACCCAATTCCTCACTTTAAAAAATAGCTATAATAATATTATTTGCTTTTCAGAATTTTTTGAGTCAGTTGACTAATAACTGTAACATATTTAAGCATATGATAAGCACTAGACAAATGTGGTTATTATTTTTCATTTTACCTTTGTATGTATCCCTAATGCAAGTGCTTAGCAAATGACAGATACTTGAAAACTTCTTGTTGAATTGAACTGAATATGAATAAATCAAATAGTTGATATTATGGTTTCATATTTAATTATCAGAGACTTAAAGCTAAATAAAATAATGATTTGTCCAAGGTCACGATAATTCATTGTAAAGCGAAGACAAATTTTAACCAAGAATATATAATCTTTTCACCATCCAACTAATAATTAATATTGATATAGGATTTTATGGCTTACCAAATGCTTTTGTGAAATAAATAGTGCCAGTATTACGATATTCATTTTGTATAGTGGGCAAAAAATGCACTCAGAAAGGTGAGGTGGCTTGACCAAAGTCTCATTGGAAGCAAACATAAGTGTCAAGGTGTTCTGACTGTAAACCCTACATTCTTTCTATTCTATTCTTCTGTCTTTACTCTGGGACTAAATTAAATCCCTGAACATACACTAAAACTCCTGGGATTTAGTCAGTATTTCTTATATTTGGGTTGATACTGATTAAAAGCATAAAGCATAATGTAATAATGCACCTAATAAGAGATCATGGAAATACTGAGTAGCAAACAGAAATGAAAACTGAATTAGTATTTTTATCATAAGAATATGACCTAATCTGTAGCTACATATGGTTCATATTGAATCCAAACTGATGGAAATTTGACAAATTTCCTTCACTCTGCTTCCATTGTTGAAGTTCATGTTGGCGAGACAGATATTACTCATTTTGTGTGTGTGCTTCTTTGATGCCATTCCCACTCTTTCTCTTATTTTTTGCCAAGTGAATAACAGAACATTGTAGGTATACAAGCCATTCTTCAGATACATCTGAGGAAATGTTTGGTCTATGGCTGCTCTGTTGAAATGTAGTTAGGTTTGGAGACAAGAGATAGACTTGGAGAAAGAATCATGGTCCATTCAGTTTGATGCAAACAAGCCCTACCTTTCTCAGCAATCAACCTTATAGAACAAACTTAGGCCTGTTGGCAATTTTCTTTTGTCAAATAATAGTGTTTTCAAGGTCATTTAAAAAGTTGTCTTGAAGAATTTCCCACTGGGTTGGTGGTCTGGAGATCCTGCTTTCTGAGAGACAGCTTTCTTTGATGAAGGCCGGTTATAGCAGCCCTGTGCTTTTAAGTCTCCAAAATGGTTATAAAATGTATCTATAAGATATATTTAATACCTATGATATCTTTCATAAATTAGCTGAAGTATGGATCCAGTACTTTCTGAATGACATTCAAAGGAATTAACATCACACTGAATTGGCTCTTAGATTATAATGATCCCTTCAAAGAGGTTATCCCAATTTATATGGTATCAGGTACAATATGCTGGACCAAAACACTCCATGTAGTTTTGGCCTTTTAGATTTTTTATTTTATTTTTTTATATTATCCAGATCTTCCTGCCCACCCCCATCCCCATCTATTAATGCATAATATTCAGTTCCTTTTTTCTTTCCTCCTTCCCTCCTTCCTCCTCCTGCTCCTCCTCCTCATTTTCTTCCTGTTCTTCTTGTTCTTCATTGTTGTCATTGACATCTTCATCTTCTTTTTTGTTCTTCTTCTCCTCTTCCTTCTCCTCCTTGTTCTTTAATATTAATGACTCTTTCTCAGATTGCCTCCAATTTACTTTGTATATTGAATATACCCAAATTATTTATATTCTATGGCTTCCATTTAAGGTGAATTCTTTTGAGGATAGGAGCTGATTTTGTCCCCTCCTCCTTCAAAGGATAAATAGGAGGAAAATAAAAAAAAAAGATCAATGAATTACTAAAAATAATCAGAAGAAACAAGGAATTTCAGAAAGGGACATATAAATAAGATAATATTGGGACTACCATATTAATTGTGAAACATAGGGCAGAGGAATACAATTTCTTCTGAAACATGCTTCTTAAAAACAGTAACATTGCATGTGTGTGTGTGTGTGTGTGTGTGTGTGTGTGTGTGTGTGAGGGAGTATATGTAAGTGTATTGTGTAAACACATTGCCATTCTAGCTTGGGGCAATTTTCCTGAATGATACTACCATGATGCTTGCTGCAATTGTAGAAGGAAATGTTTCTCTTGATTAGCTGAAGGAATGCTGATCTTGTAAAATAGTATATATGAAAAAAAAAAAAGCACACATAAAAAGAGAGGCAGAAAATATAAATAAACCTGAACTGTCAAGTTGTACATTGGTGATATCGTAGGAGTCAAAGTCAGAAGGCTCTCACCATGTCATACGATTGCCCAAATCTGTAACTCTAGAGACTGCTAGGAGCAGTATGTTCTGTGAAGAACTCATTTAATTTGGTTATTCTTAGAATTTTAAGTTCTATCCGCATGACTTTTCCAATTTCTGCTTTAAATTTAGTGGTTTACTATTCATGATGGCCTTAAATTTGGATTGAGTATCAATATGGTAGTATTAAGCTGTGTTATTCTTCCCTTGAAATGATAATAATAATAATAACAATGATCAGGGAAATCCTTATATTCTCAATCCCTCCTATATACTTTATATCCTTACAAATATTAAAGTGTGATAGCTGCAATTCTAGTGTGATAATATTCTTTAAGATAGTAGACTACAAGACTCATCTATGATGTTGTCTTGCATCCTGTCTGCTCTTCCCCTGCTAGAATATTGACAATTCATGTGTAGCCTTTTTGCCACTTCATAAAGGTAGAAACCATTGTGTCTCTTGAAGAGGAGGATTTTAGATCAGATAAGTTTATTTATAACTCGAGAGAGCCACTTATATTTTTATTTCACATGATTCATCCATATTTTTTCTACAAGTGTTTTTTATTTCTTAGTTGGGTTTAGTGGGGATTCTCTCTATATCATTTTCTTCTAATTTTTGTTAATACTATATATGAATTTTTTTGTGCTTTAGAGTTTAACAGGTTTTTAAATATATCTTTTTTATTTAATTGAAGTGATTGCTTCAATTGTTTTCTATATTGATTCTCCAAGATTTTCAAAGTAGAATTATAGGTACAAATAATCAGAGTTGAAAAAAGACTTCAGACAATACCTTTTTGTTTAATATTAGAATTTGACAGATATTGTATATAAATAGGAATAAATTTTTCTTTATCTCTACATGTTAAGCTATATGGCAAATAAAAATTATTGGCTTAATAATTGTCAAAAAGCTCTGGGTTCCAGGATTACCCATTTTTAAGACATCTTTTATTTTTTTCCATGTAAATGAGTGAAGAGGGGAAAAAGTTATAGAGGCAAACTATGGCCAAGATCAGTTTCACTGAATCAACCATTTACTCATCCACATTTCAGATCTTTTCATATAAAAATGAGATCACTCTTTTGAATGTTTTTTTGGCATCAAGAATTATTTTATTTGCTATCATTGCAATAATGCCTATATTTTAGATGATCATTTATGTAATTCCTCCTCTGACAATGAGACCACTCTTTTTGATTTAATTCAAATTGCAATTCTTTTAATCCTCATATTTATTTCAGGTTCTTCTATTCTGCTTTCTTTTCTTTCCTTTCCTTTTTATCCTTTTTAAAAATAATATTTTATTTTTCCCCAGTTACATATCAAGAAAATTTTTAGCTTTCACTTTTACAAGGCTTTGGGTTCCAAACTTTTCTTGCTTTATCTTTCCCCTCTCCTTTTCCAAAAATGGTAGTTTATATATGTGTTATCATGTAAAACATTTTTCCATATTAGTAAAAGTTGTGAATGAATAAAAACATTAAAAACATACAAGAAAGAATAAAGTAAGCGAAAATTATTATTTTTTTTTGTACTGAGAGCCAAGAAGTTTTTAAACTGGCTATGAATAGTACTTTCCTTTGTGAATCCTTTGTATTTGATTGAGATCATTATGTTGCTGACAAGAGTTGAAATAATCATAGCTGATTGTCACACATTGTTGATACCATGCACAGTATTTACTTTGTTCTGTTCATTTCATTTTAAATTAGTTCATACATGTCTTTACACTTTTTTCCTGAAATTTACCTGTTCATCATTTCTTATTGCACAATAATATTTTATTACATTCATATATTACAGCTTGTTGAGACATTCCTAAATTGAGAGTTATCCCCTCAATTATCAATATTTTACCACTATAAAAAGGGCTACTATAAATATTGTTGCACATATAGGCACTTCCTCTTTATTATGATGTCTTTGAGATCCAGGCCTATTAGTGCCATTGCTGAGTCTAGAGTGGTTGGATCAGTTCACAGCCCTACTAATAGTTCATTAGTATCTCAATTTTCCCACATACTCCTCAACATTTATCATTTTCCTTTTTTTGGTCACATTTACCAATCTGATAGATATAAGGTGATATTTTAGAATTGTTTTAATTCATGTTTTTTTCTAATTAAAAGTGATTTAGATGATGAATGTTGGAGGGGCTGTGGGAAAACTGGGACACTGATGCATTGTTGGTGGAGTTGTGAAAGAATCCAACCATTGTGGAGAATAATCTGGAATTATAACCAAAAAGTTATCAAAATGTGCATACCCTTTGACCCAGCAGTGCTACTACTGGGCTTATATCCCAAGGAAATCCTAAAGAAGGGAAAGGGACCTATATGTGCCAAAATGTTTGTGGCAGCCCTTTTTGTAGTGGCTAGAAACTGGAAAATGAATGGATGTCCATCAATTGGAGAATGGTTGGGTAAATTATGGTATATGAAGTCTATGGAATATTATTGTTCTGTAAGAAATGACCAACAGGAGGAATACAGAGAGGCTTGGAGAGACTTACATCAACTGATGCTGAGTGAAACAAGCAGAACTAGGAGATCATTATACACTTCAACAATGATACTGTATGAGGATGTATTCTGATGGAAGTGGATATCTTCAACACAGAGAAGAGCTAATCCAATTCCAATTTATCAATGATGGACAGAATCAGCTACACCCAGAAAAGGAACACTGGGAAATGAGTGTAAACTGTGAGCATGTTTTTCTTCCCAGATTATTTTTACCTTCTGAATACAATTTTTCCTTTGCAACAACAACAACAACAAAATTCGGTTCTGCACATATATATTGTACCAAGCATATAGTATATAAGATATTTAATATGTATGGGAATGCCTGCCATCTAGGGGAGAGGGTGGAGGGAAGGAGTGGAAAAATTCAGAACAGAAGGGAGTACAAGGGATAATGTTATAAAAAAAATACCTATGCATATGTACTGTCAAAAATGTTATAATTATAAAATTAATAAAAAATAAAAAATAAATAAAAATACTGTTTTTAGAGGGGGAAAAAGTGATTTAGAGTAACTTCTTCATATTCCTATGGATAATTTTGATTTCTACGTCTAAAAATCTCCTGTTCATATTCTTTGACTACTTATCAATTGGGGAAAATCTAATTCAGTCCTCCATATATTTAAGAAATGAGGCCTTTATTATAAACACTAGCTGTGAAGATTGTTTCCCAGCTTTCTAATTTCCTTCTAATCTTGATTGCATTATATATTGGATTTAACATATATTTCTATCAAGTTGAACATATATTGAATTACTTGCCATTTAGGAAAGTAGGTGGAAAAAGGGAAGGAGAAATCAGAATACAAGGTTTTGCAAGGGTTAATACTGAACAATTGTCCAAGTATATGTTTTGAAAATAAAAGGCTTTAATAAAATTATCTTGATTGCATTGATTTTCTTTGTACAGAAGCCTTTTAATTTAAAATAATCAAAATATTTACATTCATAATACTATCTTTTGCTTGGTCATGAACTTTTTCCCTTCCCATAAATCTTGACAGGTAAATGATTCTTTGATATTCTAATTTGCTTATGGTCTCTAATATTCTTTTTACTTTCCTAGTTTCTCTTTTGTTGTTAGATCTACCAAGTTGAAGTTTTCAGTAGTGGTTTTGTTGGGTATTTCTTCCTGTCACTCACTTAGCTTCTTCTTTAAGAATCTGTTTAAAATACCATTTAGTGCATATTGATGCTTAGTATTGATATTGCTCCATTGTCTTCTGAAATACCTTTAAGCAAAATTGTATTTTCTTTCCTTATTCTTTTTTTTTTTTTTTTTTTTTTTTTTTTTTGGAGGCAGGGGTTAAGTGACTTGCCCAAGTTCACATAGCTAGGAAGTGTTAAGTTTCTGAGACCAGATTTGAACTCCAGTCCCCCTGAATTCAAGACTGATACTCTATCCACTGAGCCACCTATCTGCCCCTCCTCATTCCTTTTAATTAGCTCCAGTTTTGCTTTCATTTTGCTGTTAGACAGTCAGTTAGAATTGCTACCCTGTTGTTTTTTTTTTTTTTTTTTAACTTTAACTGAAGTAAAATTTGTTCTGATCTAGCCCCTTACCTTATTCTCTGCTTCAAGTGTTTTGTTTGTTTGTTTGTTTTTTTAATTAAAAAAAATGTTCCTTTACCATTTTTATGTGTTTATTTTTCACTTTGATCTTGATGTTGGAGGTGAACTTTTTGGTTTTGTTCTTTCCTTCTCCTTGTGAAAGCTTGAAATCATTTTATTCTGTTGATGTATTATGATTATTTTTGCCTGCTTAGTGATTTTCGTTTGTAATTTTATCTTCTTTGCCTTCTAAAATATCATGTGTCATGATCTCTGATCCTTTAATGTTGTAGCACCAAGTCCTGCGTAATCCTGTCTGTGACTTGCTGATATTTGAATTTTTTTATTTCTAGCCAATTATATATTTCCTTGACCTGATATTTGCTTAAAATATTACTTGGAGTTTTTATTTTAAGATCTTTTCCTGAGGTGATCAGTTGATTATTTCAATGGTAATTTTGCCTTCTGTTCCAAAACATCAGGACAGTTTTCCTTCACATTTTTTTGAAAAATGCTGTCCAGGTCCTCCTTTTGATGATGACTTTCAGATAATCCAATGACTCTGAATCTGCATTGCAGAAGTCTTCAATCAATACCAAGGTAAATTTGCATCCACAAATCAAGGTAATGCTAGAGCTAAAATACAATAAAAGTTGAAAAATAAAGAGGGTGATAAAAATGTGGGTGGATTAGTTGAGGAAAACTTCTTAGAGGAGTCTTTTGAAGTAAGTCTTGAGAAAGGATATTTCTTCAAAACTTTCTTGTTCATTTGATATACTGTAGTAAATAGAGCATCAAATTAGGAGAACACTTGAATTTGGATCTGGGTGTTTCCCTATGTAATTTTAGGCAAGCAATTTAACTTCTTTGCACCTCAATATCCTTATCTGTAAAATGAGAGAATTGAATGAGACAGTTTTAAAAGTTAGAGCTCTAAAATCTAAGCATTCTGGTGAACTTTGTTACTGTAATAACCTCTTTCCTAAACCTCATTTGTGTTGACTGATTAGGTACACTAATCTTGAGTATTCTAGAAGTTTCTAGGGGTACTGTCTTGAGGGGTTGTGGCTTTTAATGCAATCCTTTATAAGTCTCCATCTGGTGAGGTCCCCAAAATTGATCAAACAGTTCATATAAATTAATTCTGATATTTGTTGAGAACATATAGCAAGGACAAAAGTTTCTAAAACTTTTCCAAAGTGCAGTTCACTCTTGTGTGTATAAAATCACTGGGGTGTGTAAGCTTAAATATGAAGTACAAAAATTAAACAAATAGAAAAAAAATGGCTATAGAAAATCTTGAGTTCAAAGAGTATTTTCCCCTGTACAATGTCTTCCTTTTCTCTACTAAGTTTACTTCTGGGGCAGATCTTTTCAGGATTTAGAATCTTGGCTGATGGGCACTAAGCTAGTTCAAGAACCTGTATGCCAGAATGATTCCTCACCAGGACTGGGTCTTGATGCTGCAATAAGGATCTTTCTGATAACTCTGATAGATCTCTTACTCTTAGTCCTTTTACCAGCATTTTCTTCTCCTCATTCTTCTCTTTTTTTTTCTTCCTTCTAGTTTTCTATTTTTCCCCTTATGCTTCTTTTTGCATCTTCCTTCAGTTTGGAAGGACCAAATCAGAGATTTTGATGACTGCCAGGGACTAGGGTGAAACATGAATTATTTGACATGGAATCCAAACTGAACTCTCTTTCTCAGCCAGGTCTACCTTCTCTTTCAGTATTGTTCTTTCTTTTTGAATCTCTAAGGAATCATTGTTTGTATGATGAGCTGTGAAAACAGGGATGTCAGTAATCCAGCTAAACCCCCTTTCCCTACCCTCAGTCCCACTGAAGTAAAATCCAGTATAATTTCTCTTACAGTAGGAAGGGCAGACCTGGCTCTCTTTTGGATTCATTAACCATCTTGAACTATTTTCCAAATGTTTTGGGTTCGGAAAAACCTGAACCATGCTGTACCAGCCATTTTTCCCCTTCATTTTTAAACCTGTGTATATTTTAAGGGAAATACAATCCATATGTTTCTGATTCCTTTATACTTAACTCATCAAATTGGGGGTTTGTAAGAGCTATTTGATGTCTTGGATGCCTTTTGAACCATTTCCTTGGGACTTTCAAAGCTTTTTATTATCTAGAAATAGGAAGCTGCATTTTATGAAATGTAAATGAATTCAAACCCCCAAAGGTCTGATTTGGGTCAGAATTCTGAGCTTTGGGGATTAGAAACATGCACCATTCCATCCCCTTTGAGTTTTCCAATTCAATGAAAATCTCCACATTTTCCAATGCATGAAATTGGATAAATTGGAATTCCATTTATAATGAAACTTTAAGCCAGAGAGAACAACCATTGTGTGTGCAGGGGTGGGAGGGATTGAGGAGTTTAGGAAGGGGGGAACAGGAATGGAGAATGATGGCAAGGGCACCATCATTGCTTAAAAGGATATTTTCATCTGGTGATTAAATGAGATAGATGTGGCCTAAATCACTTTTAAGTAATACTCTAATACAAACTTCTCATCATAACTCATACAGATCATTAACACTTGTAATATTTCTGACTTACTTCCTCTAGTACAATCTAAAAAAAAAAGTTACTGGAAGTAAATACATTAATTTTTCTTTCAGAATATACCATAGAATAGACAAATAAGAGCTAAACAATTTTTATTTCCCAGATAGTCATTACAGGTAGTAAAAAAGAACTCTAATTGTAATCAAGTAATCTAATTTACCTGCTAGCTTTTTTGGCCCTTACTATGTGTGAACTTTGATTTTATAGGCCTAAAATTAGAAGATTGAATCAGATGTAATTGAACAGCTTTTCAATCTTGTTTCTTGATTTGGCACTGGGTTTTGGTGAATATGAAAATTTTTGGAGTTGTTTTTTAAGACCTAGGTATGGACTATGAAAATTAAATTCTTTAAATGTGAAACTATCATTGACATATGTTATTTGCAAGGAAAGAATGACCTATAATGACAGTGTTAATTTGAGAAGTGACTAATATCTACTTATTGTAGCCTTAATAGTTAATAGTAGAAAATACAAGGGCACTTTCCAAATCAAAAGGTAGAGAAGTTTCTTCTTCCTTTTTGTTCCTCCATTAGCCGCATTAGTTTCTTTTTCCTATCAGACTTTTTTTGTTGATTAGTCATATTTAATTTTCCATGATCTCATTTGGGGTTTTCTTGGCAAAGATAGTGGCATGCTCTGCCATTTCCTTCTCTTTCCTTATTTTATAGGTGGAAAAACCAAAGCAGATAAGGTTAGATGACATGTTCAGGGTCACAAAGTTGCTAAGTTTCTGAGACCAGATTTGACCTCAGGTCCTCCTGACTGGAAGGCTGATAATCTACTCACTGTGCTATCTATTTACCCCTTAAGTTAATAAAACTGCCTAAATAAATATTATCTTCATACTTTAGTGCAAAAAATAAACTTCAAGCTTGATTCTATTAAATTCTGCATAGGAAAAAATATGCATGGCTATAACTGCTTCCTGAAATATTTGAGGAAAAAGCCAAGACTGGAAGTAGTTACTTAAAGATAAAAGCTTGCTTAGGCATTAAATCAATAAATTCATACACAAATATTTACACTGACTCCTCTATATACATCAAAGAATTAGTTAAGAAATTTTTAGCCTAAGGGGGATTCTCTGAAATTCATGTAGCATTAAATTAATAAAGTTTTTGAGCTCAGAACAAAGTTTAAACAAACATCAATTACCTCTAATAAATAAAAAAATCAGTGGCAAAACTAAGCATAGACATATCTTCCCATCATCTTTGAAATGCAGTGATTTGAATATGTCATTAAATCTAGGCAGTAAGAACATTTTTGAAGTTTTATGATTACATATAGACATGCATTCTTTCTAAATATAATCAAAATTGTAACCATTTGTTTACATATAATATGTACATATATGTGTATATATTTATGTGTGCATATATTTATATATACCTATATATTTTACATTTGAATATAGATGTATCATAGTATATTACACAGAGGTCTACACATGGATTGATTCCAATTGATTCCAACAATTACTAGGTCTAAGATCATAAACAAATAATTTAACCTCAGTTTCTTGATCTGTAAAGTGTGGAAAGCAGGGGCAATAAAGCCTGTAGTAGCTAATTACATTATTGTGAATCATATGAGAATGATATTGGGAAAGTACATTGCAAACTTTCTAGTAATATATACATTTCTGATAGCTTTTAAAATTAATTTTTATTAATTCAATAGTTTACTTATTTGCTCATTCAGTCTTCCATTTATCTACTTATGTATTTGTTTATCTATCTGGTCCCCAAAAAAAGCAATATAATATTCAAATTTGTAGTAGTGTAGAAGAAGAATGAAGTGAGGGAAAATGAGAATGAGGAGCAGTAAGAAACAAAATTAGGGTTTACTCATGAAAGAAATATCTTTATATTGCAAGACAAAGAGCTTTAAACAAGGTCTCCTGTTTTTTTTTTTTCTAACATAGATAATAGATTTAATAAATCAATTGGAAAGTCATCATACTTGAGGTTCATCTTAAAAAAATATAAACCTAAGAATAATTCTGGAATCTTAAAGGAAAAAAAAAATGGGGCACATTTGAATCACAAGGAATGGGCTATAAAAATGTAAATGGAAAGGAGCTAGGTTTTCATTTTGGAATACCATTTAGTTTTCTTTTTCTTTTTTTCTTTTTCTTTTTTTTTTTAGAGTTTTGTCAAGATAATTTGCTGGCTATATAGCATATTTTTTTTCTGTTTTTTTTTTTATTCATTTTTCCAAATTATCCCCTCTCTCCCTCCACTCCCTCCCCCCGATGACAGGTAATCCCATACATTTTACATGTGTTACAATATATAACCTAGATACAATATATGTGTGTAAATACCATTTTCTTGTTGCAAATTAAGTGTTAGCTTCCAAAGGTATAAGTAACCTGGGTAGATAGACAGTAGTGCTAACAATTTACATTCACTTCCCAGTGTTCCTTCTCTGGGTGTAGTTATTTCTGTCCATCATTGATCAACTGAAAGTGAGTTGGATCTTCTTTATGTTGAAGATATCCACTTCCATCAGAATACCTCTTCATACAGAATTGAAGTGTACAGCGATATTCTGGTTCTATTCATTTCACTCAGCATCAGTTGATGTAAGTCTCTCCAAGCCTCTCTGTATTCCTCCTGCTGGTCATTTCTTACAGAGCAATAATATTCCATAACCTTCATATACCATAATTTACCCAACTATTCTCCAATTGATGGGCATCCATTCAACTTCCAGTTTCTAGCTACAAAAAAAGAGCTGCCACAAACATTTTGGCACATACAGGTCCCTTTACGCTCTTTAGTATTTCTTTGGGATATATTTCCAATAACAGCAATGCTGGGTCAAAGGGTATCCACAGTTTGATAACTTTTTGGGCATAGTTCCAAATTGCTCTCCAGAATGGCTGGATTCTTTCACAACTCCACGAACAATGTATCAGTGTCCCAGTTTTCCCACATCCCCTCCAACATTCATCATTATTTGTTCCTGTCATTTTAGCTAATCTGACAGGTGTGTAGTGGTATCTCAGAGTTGTCTTAATTTGCATTTCTCTGATAAGTAGTGATTTGGAACACTCTTTCATATGAGTGGAAATAGTTTCAATTTCATCATCTGAGAATTGTCTGTTCATATCCTTTGACCATTTATCAATTGGAGAATGGTTTGATTTCTTATAAATTAGGATCAGTTCTCTATATATTTTGGAAATGAGACCTTTGTCAGAACCTTTACTTTTAAAAATATTTTCCCAATTTGTTACTTCCCTTCTAATCTTGTTTGCATTAGTATTGTTTGTACAGAAACTTTTTAGTTTGATGTAATCAAAATCTTCTATTTTGTGATCAATAATGATCTCTAGTTCTTCTCTGGTCATAAATTCCTTCCTCCTCCACAGGTCTGAGAGGTAGACTATTTTCTGTTTCTCTAATCTATTTATTATCTCACTCTTTATGCCTAAATCATGGACCCATTTTGATCTTATCTTGGTATATAGTGTTAAGTGTGGATCCATATCTAATTTCTGCCATACTAATTTCCAGTTTTCCCAACAGTTTTTTCCAAATAATGAATTTTTGTCCCTAATGTTAGTATCTTTGGATTTGTCAAAGATTAGATTGCTATAGATGTACCCTTTTTTGTCCTTTGTATCTAATCTGTTCCACTGATCTACCAGTCTATTTCTTAGCCAGTACCAAATGGTTTTGGTGACTGCTGCTATATAATATAGTTTTAGATCAGGTACACTTAGACCACCTTCCTCTGACTTTTTTTTTTTTCATTAGTTCCCTTGCAATTCTCGACCTTTTATTCTTTCATATGAGTTTTGTTGTTATTTTTTCTAAGTCATTAAAATAGTTTCTTGGGAGTCTGATTGGTATAGCATTAAATAAATAGATTAGTTTGGGGAGTATTGTCATCTTTATTATATTCGCTTGGTCTATCCAAGGGCACTGAATGTCTTTCCAATTATTTAAATCTGACTTTATTTTTGTGGCAAGTGTTTTGTAATTTTTCTCATATAATTCCTGACTATTCTTTGGTAGATGGATTCCCAAATACTTTATACTCTCAACATTTGTTTGGAATGGAATTTCTCTTTGTATCTCTTGCTGTTGCATTTTGTTGGTGATATATAAAAATGCTGAGGATTTATGTGGATTTATTTTGTATCCTGCCACTTTGCTAAAATTCTGAATTATTTCTAATAGCTTTTTAGCAGAGTCTTTGGGGTTCTCTAAGTATACCATCATGTCATCTGCAAAGAGTGATAGTTTGATTTCCTCGTTTCCTACTCTAATTCCTTGAATCTCTTTCTCTGCTCTTATTGCCAAGGCTAGAGTTTCTAGTACTATATTGAATAGCAATGGTGATAGTGGGCAACCTTATTTCACTCCTGATCTTACTGGGAAATGTTCCAGTTTATTTCTATTGCATATTATGCTTACTGACGGTCTTAAATATATGCTCCTGATTATTCTAAGGAATAGTCCATTTATTCCTATACTCTCAAGAGTTTTTAGTAGGAATAGATGTTGGATTTTGTCAAATGCTTTTTCTGCATCTATTGAGATGATCATATGGTTCTTATTAATTTGATTATTAATATGGTCACTTATACTAATAGTTTTTCTAATATTAAACCAGCCCTGCATTACTCCAATGAATCCTACTTGATCATAGTGTATTATCCTGGGGATGATTTTCTGAAGTCTTTTTGCTAATATCTTATTTAAGATTTTAGCATCAATATTCATTAAGGAAATTGGTCTATAATTTTCTTTCTCAGTTTTCAATCGACCTGGTTTAGGTATCAGTACCATGTCTGTGTCATAAAAGGAGTTTGGTAGGACTCCTTCATCCCCTATTTTTTCAAATAGTTTATATAGCATTGGGACTAATTGTTCTTTAAATGTTTGGTAGAATTCACATGTAAATCCATCTGCTCCTGGGGATTTTTTTCTGGGGAGTTGATTAATAGCTTGTTCTATTTCTTTTTCTGAAATGGGACTATTTAAGCAATTTATTTCCTCCTCTGTTAATCTAGGAAGCCTATATTTTTGGAGGAAGTCATCCATTTCACTTAAGTTATCAAATTTATTGGCATAAAGTTGGGCAAAGTAACTCCTTATTATTTCTCTAATTTCCTCTTCATTGGTGGAAAGATACCCCTTTTCATTTGTAAGACTAACAATTTGATTTTCCTATTTCTTTTTTCTGATCAGATTTACCAAAGGTTTATCTATTTTATTGGCTTTTTCATAAAACCAACTCTTGGTTTTATTTATTAATTCAATAGTTTTTTTTTTACTTTCAATATTATTGATTTCTCCTTTTAATTTTTGTATTTCAAGTTTAATTTTTGGTTGGGGGTTTATAATTTGGTCTTTTTCTAGCCTTTAAAGTTGCAAGCCCAATTCGTTAATCTTCTCTTTCTCTATTTTCTTCAAATAAGCCTCTAAAGATCTAAAATTTCCCCTTATTACCGCTTTAGCTGCATCTCACAGATTTTGGTATGATGTCTCATCATTGTCATTATCTTTGGTGAAATTATTAATTGTTTCTATAGTTTGCGCTTTCACCCAGTCATTCTTTAAGATGAGATTATTCAGTTTCCAATTACTTTTTGGTCTATTTACCCCTAACTTTTTACTGAATGTAGCTTTTATTGCATTGTGATCTGAGAAGAAGGCATTTATTATTTCTGCCTTCCTACATTTAATTTTGAGATCTTTATGTCCTAATATTTGGTCAATTTTTGTATAGGATCCATGAACTGCCGAGAAGAAAATATATTCCTTTCTATTGCCATTCAGTTTTCTCCAAAGGTCTATCATACCTAGTTTTTCTAATGTTCTATTTACCTTTTAAATTGCTTTCTTATTTGTTTTGTGGTTTGATTTGTCTAAATCTGAGAGTGCAAGGTTGAGATCTCCCACTATTAGTTTTACTGTCTATTTCTTCTTGCAATTCTCTTAACTTTTCCTTTAGAAAGTTAGATGCTATACAACTTGGTGCATATATGTTTAGTATTGATATTGCTTCATTATTTATGCTACCTTTCAGCAGGATATAGTTTCCTTCCTTATCTCTTTTAACTAGATCAACTTCTGCTTTTGCTTGATCTGAGATAAGGATAGCTACCCCTGCTTTTTTGGCTTTACCTGAAGCATAATAGATTCTGTTCCAACCTTTTACCTTTACTCTATATGTATCTCCCTGCTTTAAGTGTGTTTCCTGTAAACAACATATTGTAGGGTTCTGACTTTTGATCCAGTCTGCTATCCGTCTCCGTTTCATGGGAGACTTCATCCCATTCACATTTACAGTTAAAATTACTAATTCTGTATTTCCTGCCATCATATTATCCCCAGATTATGCTTTTTCCCTTGACCCCCCTGAACCCCTTCCCCGATATTTAATTTATAGACCCCCCTTGTGATGCGCAGCCCTCCCTTTTTTTTTTTAGTATCCCTACCCCTCCCTCCATGTCCCTTCCCTTATTCTCCTTTTCCTTTTCCCTTTTCCTCTCCCCACTTTTAATGAGGTGATAGAGAATTCTCTGAAAAACAAATATGTCAATTATTTACTCTTTGAGCCTCTTCTGATGAGAGCAAGATTTACACAATGATTCTCCCCCTCTCTAAATTCCCTCAGATATGGTGTATTTTCTATGCCTCTTCCTGGGATGTAGTTTCCCTCTTTTTATCACTCCTTCCCCTTTTTCTGATACTACCCCCTTCCCTTTCCTACATCCCCTTTTTTATATCAGTAAAATCAAATTATCCATGCGTACTTTCTATATACCCACAACAGAGATACAGTTCTCAAGGGTTCTGTGTACCTTTTTCTGTTTCTCTTCAGTCTTGTGGATGTAGATCAAATTTTTTGTTTAAGTCTGGTTTTTTTCTTAGAAACATATGGACTTCCTCTATTTCATTGAATGACCATCTTCTTCCATGGAAAAAGATGCTAAACTTAGCTGGATAGTTCATTCTTGGTTGCAATTCTTGATCTTTTGCCTTTTGGAATATCAGGTTCCAGGCCCTTCTATCTTTTAATGTGGAGGCAGCCAGATCTTTTGTGACCCTTATTGTGGTACCTTGGTATTTAAATTGTTGGTTTTTTTTTTTTTTTTTTTCTAGCTGCTTGCAGGATTTTCTCCTTTGTGTGGTAATTCTGCAGCTTAGCCACAATGTTCCATGGTGTTCTTTTTTTAGGGTCTATTTCAGAAGGAGTTCGATGAATTCTTTCGACATCTACTTTCCCTTCTGTTTCTATTATCTCTGGACAGTTCTCTTTGATAATTTCCTGTAAAATAGAATCTAGGCTCTTGTTTTGGTCATAGTTTTCGGGAAGTCCAATGATCCTCAGATTATCTCTCCTAGATCTATTTTCCAGGTCTATAGATTTTCCCAGTAAGTATTTGACATTATTCTCCAGCTTTTCATTTTTTTTTTTTTTTTTTTTTTTTTGTTTTGTTTGATTGATTCTTGGGTTCTCAATGAATCATTCATTTGTATTTGTTCCATCCTGAATTTTAAGGAGTTATTTTCTTCATTCACAGTTTTTAGTTCTTTTTGTAAATGCCGAATTTCATTTTTAAATGAATTATTTTGCTCTATTTAATTTTTCTCCATTTCCCTATTTTTTTTGAGAATTATTTTCTTTTTCCAATTCAGAAATCCTATTTTCTTGAGACTTTTTTATCTTCTCCAATTCAGAAATCCTATTTTCCTGTGATTTTTTAACGTTTTCTAATTCACAAATTTTGTTTCCTTGCATCTCCTGTGAATTCTTTATTTTTTCCAAGTCCAATTTCAGAACCTTGTTATTCTCTACCATAGCTTCTCTTTCCTTTCCCCATTTTTCTTCAAACTCTCTTAACTTTTTAATAGTCTCTTCTAGGAGAGAGTTATGTGATGGGGGCAGGAATCGTTCCCCATTGGGTTGTTATCTGCTGACTCTCTGCAGTTAACTTCCTCAGAGTTGGATACCCGCTCTTTCTCTGTGTAGAATGGGTCAATGGTTGCTCATACTTGAAAAATCTTTTGGGGTCTGTCCCTGGGGTAGGAAATTATTTATTTATTTCTTTACCAGCTTCCTGCCAGACTGGATGGATGCAGAGGCTCCTGTGCCTGACTTAAGAGAGAGCTCTGGGAGAGAGTTCCCCACCCCCTCCCTGAAGTGCCTCACAGGTGATTAGTAGGATTGTGCTGTGAGTGAGCTGTGTCCTAGCGGCTTCCCTGAGGTTTAAGACCAAACAGTAAAGGCGACACAAAGCCCAGCCTATGAGTCCCGGTGGGGCGTGGATGTCAGCAGCAGGTGACGTGAAAAGCCCCTGCGCTCAAACTGGAAGTGTCTGCCAGAAACTGCAGTCCCTATTTCAAAGGTTCTGCTTCTCTGGGACTTCCCGGGGCTGAGTTCCACAGCCTCCAGCAGAGCAAGGCACTATGAGTTACCTTGGGCTGTGTCAGCCTGCTTTTCAATATCTTAATTACTCCCAAGTGAAAGCCCCGACAGCCTAAGTTGGCCACACCCACAGTGCCGAGATCTGCTGAGTCACCCCCAGGGTTGAGGAAGGTTCAGTTTCTGGCTTTAAATTTTTAAAGTGGCTTGATTTCTCTTCTGAACTGCTGTTTTATAAACAGAGAAGAGCTAACAGCCTGTGCCAGATTCCTCTATGTCAGTGGCTTCTCTGATCCCAGAGCCCTCCCCAGTGCGATCGGCGCAGTGTGCCAGCACCCAACTGTCTGCGCTGGCCTCTCTTCTTCCTCCCCTGGGAACTGACCTTTCCTGTTGAAACTCCAGATTCTCTTCAGCTGGTAAGTCGTGCTTCCAGTCCTTGTGGTTTCTATCAGTCCAGTGCTATTTTTGAGGCTGAAATTATCTGATTGGTAGTGAGGAAAGAAAGGAGCTTACAGAATCACGTGTATCTTCTCCACCATCTTGGCTCCTCCCTCCCCCACCCCCTCGTTTCATTTTTTCCTTTATTTAACTTGTAGCATTTTTTTCTTGTAAGAACTGGAAAATTGTAGACTCATATTTAACATTTCCTGAGTTTTGGATTATGGCTGATATCCTCGGCTACAATTAAGTAATCAAAAATGGCCCAGTAATTTACCTATAGCCTTATGAGTATTCAACTAATAAGAAATGAAGCTTGTTATTCTATAAAATTATAAATATGAGAATTTCAAGACCTAAGGTGGGGAGTTGTCCCTTTTTTCCTGATGTTTGAAATTATTTGACTTATGGGGAACAGTGATACACACACACACACACACATATATATATATAAAATTTCATGAAGGATAAAACATTATATCCCCTTGTTGCTCCAAACCATAAGCATTATTTGATTTTTAAAAATATTAGGCTTTTAAAATAACTTTTCTTTCTTGATTATATTCTCCTTGGGATAATTTAAATTCTTCCATTTGAAGCATATACATGTAAGATGAATGTACTTATTATATAGGAAATAATAAATATGAAGAATTGAGAAATACATGGAAGAGCTTCTATGAAATAGTATAGAAAAGAATCAAAAGACCAATATACACAATGACTACAGTAATGTGAAAGGATGTAGCAGGTCAAATTCAATGATTGTTCGAGATTATGGATGTTAAAATATATTTCCTTTTAGTTAAGAACTGGTAAGCTATATAAATCTAGATTTATGGTGATGTCAGTAATAATGACAATATTGAATATTTGCTCAAGGGTTTTTATCTCCTTGGTTGTATTATTATTGTTGTTGTTATCAGAATTTATGTGAGCTCTATATTTGGCTATGTAAAAAAGTCATGCTGATATCTTTGCATTCTTTTTTATTTTATATTTTTATTAAAACTTTTAAATTTTTTTGCTGAAACAATTGGGGTTAAGTGACTTGACCAGTATTAAGTGCCTGAGGTTGGATTTGAACTCAGGTGGTCCTGACTTCAGGGTAGTACTCTATCTATGAGCTTCTCAATTTTCAAAACATATGCATAAATAATATTTCAATATTAACCCTTGCAAAATCTTAAGTTCCCCTAGGTGTCAAGTACCTCAATATATGTTAAACATTGTAAAATATATTAAATCCAATATATGCATAAACATTTATAAATTTATCTTGCTGCACAAAAAAAATCAAATTAAACAGGAAAAAAATGAGACAGAAAATAAAATGTAAGCAAAGAACAAGAAAAAAATGAAAATATTGTGTTGTGGTCTGTCCTCAATTATCATATTCCTTTCTCTGACTGTAGATGGCTTTCTTCAGCACAAGATCTTTGGAACTTGTCTCAATCATCTCGTTGGAAAGAGATGGAAAGAGTCAGGTCCATCAGAATTGATCATCATATACTCTTGGTCTTGGTGTATAGTGATCTCATGGTTCTGCTCATTTTGCTTAGCATCAGTTCATGTAAGTCTCTCCAGACCTCTCTAAAATCATCCTGCTAATCATTTCTTATAGAACAATAATAATCCATATTATTCATATGCTATAACTGATTCATCATTCTTCAACTGATGGATATTCAGTCTGTTTCCAGTTTCTTGCCACTCCAAAAAAGGGCTGCCACAAATATTTTGCACATATAGTTCACTTTCCCTCCTTTAAAATTTGTTTGGGATATAAGCCTAGTAGAAACACTGCTGTATCAAAGGGTATGCATATCTTGATAGCTTTTTTGAGCATAGTCCAGAATGGTTGGAGCCATTCACAGTCCACCAACAATGTATCAGTGTCCCAGTTTTCCCACATCCCCTCTAACATTTGCCATATCTTTTCTTGTAATCTTAGTCAGTTTGAGAGGAGTATTGTAGTACCTCAGAGTTGTCTTAATTTGCATTTCTCTGATCAACAGTGATTTAGAACATCTTTTCATATGACTAGAAATGGTTTTAATTAATTCAACTGAACATTATCTGTTCATATCCTTTGACCATTTATCAATGGGAAAATGACTTGAATATTTATTCAGTGATAAGGGAAATTCCATGGAAAACTTTAAGAATTTTTAATACTAAGATGGTGGCGTGGAGGCAGACAGCTGCTTGACCAACTCGTTTTCTCTCAGGACTTACTTCATGACAAGCCTCAGAGTTAATCCTTGACCGGAAAAGAAACCCACCAATAATCACCAACAGAAGACATCCTTGAAATTCACCAGAGAAGGCCTGTGTTGCTCGGGGGAGGGGACGAACAGACTGGGCACAGACTGAAGGCAGGCAGCCAGAGCTAGACAGGCAGCTCATACTAGAGACCGGAGTGGGGAGGGGTACGTTCTCTTCCATTTCTGCAAAAAGACTTTTACCCCAGAGTGGATACTCCATCTTGGCAGCAAGCCAAGAGTAGCAGAGAAGGTGTAATTACCGGAGGTGAAGAGTAAAACTCAGAAAGCTAGCATCTCTCGGGACCCGGCCACTCCCACCCCCACCCAGAGTGGCTCAGCACGTTCTTAGAGCCTCAGAGCACAGATCCAGCACAGCCATCACTGTCCTATTAGTGCCTTGCTGCTGTCTCCCTCAGTCTGTAAAAGATGCTCCCTAATACCATCCAGCCCCATCCTCCACAGAAACAGACCAATTTTTTCTCTTGTCAATTTGTTTTCTTTGATTCTGCTCTGACAAAATGAACAAAAAATTGAGAAGGGCTCTAACAATTGACAACTTCTGTATGGAGAGAGAGCAGACTTCAAATGCTGAGGACACTAAAAGCAGATTGTCTCCACAGGAATCCCCAAAGGGGGATATGAGCTGCTCCTCAATACAAAAGAATCTCAGAGAGGAAATCAAAAAGGCTCTCACAAGAGAGCTAGAAGAGAAATGGGAAAAGGAAAGGGAAGCTTGGCAAGAGAGTCTGGAGAAGTCATCCCAGGCATTTAAAGACATAGTGGATAAAGAAAACAAATCATTGAGAAATAAAAATTAGTGAGTTGGAAAAAGAAAACAGCTCTCTAAAAAATAAAATGGATGAAATGGAAAAAAATTCCATAGAAGAAAAAAACTCACTTAAAAACTCAATTGGACAATTACAAAAAAAGATATAAAAAAGTGAGTGAAGAAAATACATTATTGAAAATTAGACTTGAACAAGTAGAAATGAATGACTGAAGAAGAAACCAAGAAGTAGTCAAGCAAAACCAGAAAATGAAACAATTGAAAAGAATGTCAAGTACCTTATTGGAAAGACCAGGAAAACAGATCCAGGAGAGACAAATTGAGAATAATCGGACTCCCTGAAAAATGTGAGGAAAAAAAAAAGCCTAGACACTATTTTCCAGGAAATTATCAAAGAGAACTGCCCAGATGTTTTGGAAACAGAGGGTAAAATAGACAATGAAAAAAATTCATCGATCACCTACTGAAAGGGACCCTAAAATCAAAACGCCAAGAAATATATTGGCCAAGTTCAAGAACCATCTGATGAAGGAAAAAATACTGGAAGTTGCTAGAAAATCAATTCAGATATGGAGGAACCACAATAAGGACAACCTAGGATCAAGCAGCGTCCACATTAAAAGAACAAAGGGCCTGGAACACGATGTTCTGAAAGGCTAAGGAACTTGGTATGTAGCCAAGAATAACTTACCCAGCAAAAATGAGCATCCTTTTTCAGGGAAGAAAATGGACATTTAACGAAATGAATGAATTCCATCTATTCTTGATGAAAAAACCAGACCTACACAAAATGTTTGATCTTCAAATACAGAACTCAAGAGATTTCTAAAAAGGTAAAAAGAAATCTTGAGAACTATATTTCTGCCATAAAGATATGTATAGAACACATGTATAATTTGTCCTAGAAACTAGATGTGGAAAGGAAATTAGATCATAAAAAAGGGTAAAGTGGTGGTACTACATCTCATGAAGAGGCAAAGGTAACCTATTATATCTGAGAGAAAGAAAGGAGGGGGATGAACATAGTGTGTATCAATAGACATATTCAATTTATGGTGAAACTTCTTTCACTTCATTGAAAAGTGAGAGGGAAGGAGTAAGCTAAGGGGAAGGCAAAAACAGAAATTGTGAGAAAAAGGGGTAAAATAGGAAGAGGAACTTTAAGGTGGGGAAGGGATACTAAAAAGGGAGGGCTGTGAAAACAAAGTGTTATTCACAAGTTTAATACTGGGTAGGGGTGCAAGAGGGAAGGAAAGCAGAAAAGGATAAGCAGGGGTTAACAGGATGGCAAGCAATATAGAATTAGTCATTCTAACCATAAATGTGAATGGGGTAAACCAGCTCATAAAGAGGAAGCAGTTAGCAGACTGGATTAAAAGTCAGAATCCTACTATGTTGTTTACAGGAAACACACCTGAAACAGGATGAGACATTCAAACTAAAAGTAAATGACTGGAGCAGAATATACTATGCTTCAGGTGAAGCCAAAAAAGCAGGGGTAGCCATCCTCATATCATCAAGCAAAAGCAAAAATTTATCTAACTAAAAGAGATAAGGAAGGGTATTAGATCCTGCTAAAGGGTAGCATAGATAATGAAGCAGTATCAATATTAAACATACGCACCAAGTGGTGCAGCATCTAAATTTTTAAAAGAGAAATTAAGATAGCTGCAAGAAGAAATAGACAGCAAAACTATAATAGTGGGAGATCTCAACCTTGCACTCTCAGAAGTAGATAAATCAAACCACAAAATAAATAAGAAGTCAAAGAGGTAAATAGAATACTAGAAAAGTTTGATATGATAGATCTTTGGCGAAAGCTAAATGGAGACAGAAAGGAGCATACTTTCTTCTCTGTAGTTCATGGAACCTATACAAAAATTGATCATATACTAGGGCATAAAAACCTCAAAATCAAATGCAGTAAGGCATAAACAGTAAATGCATCCTTTTCAGACCATAATGCAATCAAAATAACATTTAATAAAAAGCCAGGGGAAAATAGACCAAAAAATAATTGGAAACTAAATAATCTTATGCTAAAGAATGATTGGGTAAAAGAGCAAATCATAGACATAATTAACTTCACCCAAGAAAATGACAATAATGAGACATCATACCAAAATGTGTGGGATAAAGCCAAAGCAGTAATAAAGGGAAGTTTTATATCTCTACAGGCCTACTTGCATAAAATAGAGAAAGAGAGGACCAACGAATTGGGCTTACAATAAAATTGCTAGAAAAGGAACAAATTAAAAACCCCCAGACAAACACAAAACTTGAAATTCAAAAAAATAAAAGGTGAGATTAATAAAATTGAAAGTAAAAAGACTATTGAATTAATTAATAAAACTAAGAGTTAATTCTATGAAAAAAACCAACAAAATAGACAAATCCTTAGTAAACCTGATTAAAAAAAGGAAAGAGAAAAAGCAAATTGTTAATCTTGAAAATGAAAAGGGACAACTCAGCACTAATGAAGAGGAAATTAGAACAATAGTTAGGAGCTACTTTGCTCAACTTTATGCCAATCAATTCGATAACTTAAATGAAATGGAAGAATACCTTCAAAAATATAGCTTGCCCAGATTAATAGAGGAAGAAGTAAGTAGTCTAAATAATCCCATCTCAGAAAAAGAAATAGACCAAGCTATTAACCAACTTCCTAAGAAAAAATCCCCAGGACCAGATGGATTTACATGTAAATTCCACCAAACATTTAAAGAACAACTAACTTATATAACAACTTATATATGCTATATAAACTATTTGAAAAAATAGGGATTGAAGGAGTCCTACCAAATTCTTTTTATGACACAGACATAGTACTGATACCTAAACCAGGTAGATCGAAAACTGAGAAATAAAACTATAGACCAATTTCCTTAATGAATATTGATGCTAAAATCTTAAATAAGATATTAGCAAATAGACTTCAGAAAATCACCCCCAGGATACTACACTATGACCAAGTGGGATTTATATCAGGAATGCAGAGCTGGTTTAATATTAGGAAAACTATTAGTATAATTGACCATATTAATAATCAAATTAATAAAAACCATATGATCATCTCAATAGATGCAGAAAAAGCATTTGATAAAATCCAACATCCATTCCTACTAAAAATGCTTGAGAGTATAGGAATAAATGGCTTATTCCTTTTTTTTTTTTTTTTAAAGTTTTTATTTTATTTTATAATTATAACATTTTTTGACAGTACATATGCATGGGTAATTTTTTACAACATTATCCCTTGCACTTACTTCTATTCAGATTTTTTCCCTTCCTCCGCCTACCCCTTCCCCCAGATGGCAAGCAGTCTTATATATGTTAAATATATTACAGTATAGTCTAGATACAATATATGTGTGTAGAACCGAATTTTTTGTTGCACAGGAAGAATTGGATTCAGAAGGTAAAAATAACAGTTTACATTCATTTCCCAGTGTTCCTTTTCTGGATGTAGCTGGTTCTGTCCATCATTAATCAATTAGAATTGGATTAGTTCTTCTCTATGTTGAAGAAATCCACTTCCATCAGCATACATCCTCGTACAGTATCATTGTTGAAGTGTATAATGATCTTCTGGTTCTGCTCGTTTCACTCAGCATCAGTTGATGTAAGTCTCTCCAAGCCTCTCTGTATTTCTCCTGTTGGTCATTTCTTATAGAACAATAATATTCCATAACATTCATATACCATAGTTTACCCAACCATTCTCCAAGTGATGGACATCCATTCATCTTCCAGCTTCTAGCCACTATGAAAAGGGCTGCCACAAACATTTTGGCACATACAGGACCCTTTCCCTTCTCTAGTAGTTCCTTGGGGTATAAGCCCAGTAGTAGTATGGCTGGGTCAAAGGGTATGTACATTTTGATAACTTTTTGGGCATAATTCCAGATTGCTCTCCAGAATGGTTGGATTCTTTCACAACTCCACCAACAATGCATCAGTGTCCCAGTTTTCCCACAGCCCCTCCAACATTCATCGTTATTTGTTCCTGTCATCTTAGCCAATCTGACAGGTGTGTAATGATACCTCAGAGTTGTCTTAATTTGCATTTCTCTGATCAATAGTGATTTGGAACACTCTTTCATATGAGTGGAAATAGTTTTAATTTCATCATCTGAAAATAGTCTGTTCATATCCTTTGACCATTTATCAATTGGAGAATGGCTTGATTTCTTATAAATTAAAGTCAATTCTATGTATATTTTGGAGATGAGGCCTTTATCAGAACCTTTATTTGTAAAAATGCTTTCCCAATTTGTTACTTCCCTTCTAATCTTGTTTGCATTAGTTTTGTTTGTGCAGAAACTTTTTAATTTGGTGTAATCAAAATGTTCTATTTTGTGATCAATAATGGTCTCTAGTTCTCCCTTGGACACAAACTCCTTCCTCCTCCACAAGTCTGAGAAGTAAACCATCCCATGTTCCTCCAATTTATTTATGATTTTGTTCTTTATGCCTAAATCTTGGACCCATTTTGATCTAATCTTAGTATGTGGTGTTAAATGTAGGTCCATGCCTAGTTTATGCCATACTAATTTCCAGTTTTCCCAGCAGTTTTTGTCAAATAATGAATTCTTATCCCAAAATTTGGGATCTTTGGGTTTGTCAAAGATTAGATTGCTATTTTTATTCACTATCTTGCCCTGTGAACCTAACCTATGCCACTGATCAAGTAGTCTATTTCTTAGCCAATACCAAATGGTTTTGGTGACTGTTGCTTTATAATATAGCTTTAAATCAGGTACACTTAGACCACCTTCCTTTGACTTTTTTTTCATTAGTTCCCTTGCAATTCTCGACCTTTTATTCTTCCATATGAATTTTGTTGTTATTTTTTCTAGGTCATTAAAATAGTTTCTTGGGAGTCTGATTGGTATAGCACTAAATAAATAGATTAGTTTGGGGAGTATTGTCATCTTTATTATATTTTCTCGGCCTATCCAAGAACATTGAATGTCTTTCCAATTATTTAAATCTGACTTTATTTTTGTGGCAAGTGTTTTGTAATTTTGCTCATATAATTCCTGACTCTCCTTTGGTAGATATATTCCCAAATATTTGATACTATCGACTGTTATTTTGAATGGAATTTCTCTTTGTATCTCTTGCTGTTGGATTGTGTTGGTAATGTATAAAAATCCTGAGGATTTATGTGGATTTATTTTGTATCCTGCCACTTTGCTAAAATTCTGAATTATTTCTAATAGCTTTTTAGCAGAGTCTTTGGGGTTCTCTAAATATACCATCATGTCATCTGCGAAAAGTGACAATTTGATTTCTTCATTTCCTACTCTAATTCCTTGGATCTCTTTCTCGGCTCTTATTGACAAGGCTAGAGTTTCTAGTACTATATTGAATAGTAATGGTGACAGTGGGCAACCTTGTTTCACTCCTGATCTTACAGGGAAAGGTTCTAGTTTATCACCATTACATATGATGTTTACTGAAGGTTTTAAATATATGCCGGTTATTATTTTAAGGAATAGTCCATTTATTCCTATACTCTCAAGCGTTTTTAGTAGGAACAGATGTTGGATTTTATCAAATGCCTTTTCTGCATCTATTGAGATGATCATATGGTTTTTATTAATTTGATTATTAATATGGTCAATTATACTAATAGTTTTCCTAATATTAAACCAGCCCTGCATTCCTGGTATAAATCCCACTTGGTCATAGTGTATTATCCTGGGGATGATTTTCTGAAGTCTATTTGCTAATATCTTATTTAAGATTTTAGCATCAATATTCATTAAGGAAATTGGTCTATAGTTTTCTTTCTCAGTTTTCGATCTACCTGGTTTAGGTATCAGTACCATGTCTGTGTCATAGAAGGAATTTGGTAGGACTCCTTCAATCCCTATTTTTTCAAATAGTTTACATAGTATTGGAGTTAGTTGTTCTTTAAATGTTTGGTAGAATTCACCTATAAATCCATCTGGTCCTGGGGACTTTTTCTTAGGAAGTTGGTTAATAGCTTGTTCTATTTCTTTTTCTGAGATGGGACTATTTAGACTACTTACTTCTTCCTCTGTTAATCTGGGCAAGCTATATTTTTGAAGGTATTCTTCCATTTCATTTAAGTTATCGAATTTATCGGCATAAAGTTGAGCAAAGTAGCTCCTAACTATTGTTCTAATTTCCTCTTCATTAGTGGTGAGTTCACCCTTTTCATTTTCAAGACTATCAATTTGCTTTTTCTCTTTCCTTTTTTTAATCAGGTTTACTAAGGGTTTGCTATTTTGTTGGTTTTTTCATAAAACCAACTCTTAGTTTTATTAATTAATTCAATAGTTTTTTTACTTTCAATTTTATTAATCTCACCTTTTATTTTTTGAATTTCAAGTTTTGTGTTTGTCTGGGGGTTTTTAATTTGTTCCTTTTCTAGCAATTTTAGTTGTAAACCCAATTCGTTGGCCCTCTCTTTCTCTATTTTATGCAGGTAGGCCTGTAGAGATATAAAACTTCCCCTAATTACTGCTTTGGCTGTATCCCACACATTTTGGTATGATGTCTCATTATTGTCATTTTCTTGGGTGAAGTTATTAATTATGTCTATGATTTGCTGTTTTACCCAATCATTCTTTAGTATAAGATTATTTAGTTTCCAATTATTTTTTGGTCTATTTTCCCCTGGCTTTTTATTAAATGTTATTTTGATTGCATTATGGTCTGAAAAGGATGCATTTACTATTTCTGCCTTACTGCATTTGATTTTGAGGTTTTTATGCCCTAATATATGATCAATTTTTGTATAGGTTCCATGAACTGCTGAGAAGAAAGTATATTCCTTTCTGTCTCCATTTAGCTTTCGCCAAAGATCTATCATATCAAACTTTTCTAGTATTCTATTTACCTCTTTGACTTCTTTCTTATTTATTTTTTGGTTTGATTTATCTAATTCTGAGAGTGCAAGGTTGAGATCTCCCACTATTATAGTTTTGCTATCTATTTCCTCTTGCAGCTCTCTTAATTTCTCTTTTAAGAATTTAGATGCTGCACCACTTGGTGCATACATGTTTAATATTGATACTGCTTCACTATTGATGCTTCCCTTTAGCAGGATATAATGCCCTTCCTTATCTCTTTTAATTAGATCAATTTTTGTTTTTGCTTGATCTGAGATGAGGATGGCTACTCCTGCTTTTTTGGTTTTGCCTGAAGCATAATAGATTCTGCTCCACCCTTTTACTTTTAGTTTGAATGTCTCATCCTGTTTCAGGTGTGTTTCCTGTAAACAACATATAGTAGGATTCTGACTTTTAATCCAGTCTGCTAACTGCTTCCTCTTTATGAGGCAGTTTGCCCCATTCACATTTATGGTTAGAAGGACTAATTCTATATTGCTTGCCATCCTATTAACCCCTGCTTATGCTTTTCCCCTTTCCTTCCCTTTTACCCTCCTATCCATTATTAAACTGGTAAACACCACTTGCTTTTCACAGCCCTCCCTTTTTAGGATCCCTCCCCCACCTTAAAGATCCTCCCCTTATTTTACCCCTTTTCCTCGAAATTACTGTATTCCCTTCCCCTTAGCTTACTCCTTCCCTTTCACTTTTCAATGAAGTGGAAGAAGTTTCACCATAAATCGAATATGTCTATTGATACACACTATGTTCATCTCCCTCCTTTCTTTCTCTCAGATATAATAGGTTACCTTTGCCTCTTCATGAGATGTAGTACCACCACTTTATACTTTTTTATGATATAATCTCCTTTCTACCTCTAGTTTCTAAGACAAATTGTACATATGTTCTTTACATATTTTTTTGACAGAAGTATAGTTCTCAAGATTTCTTTTTACCTTTTTTAGAAGTCTCTTGAGTTCTGTATTTGAACATCAAACCTCTTATGTAGGTCTGGTTTTTTCATCAAAAATAGATGGAATTCATTTATTTCGTTAAATGTCCATCTTCTTCCCTGGAAAACGATGCTCATTCTTGCTGGGTAAGTTATTCTTGGCTGCATACCAAGTTCCTTAGCCTTTCGGAATATCATGTTCCAGGCCCTGCGTTCTTTTAATGTGGATGCTGCTAGATCCTGTGTTATCCTTATTGTGGATCCTCCATATCTGAATTGTTTTTTTCTAGCAGCTTCCAATATCTTTTCCTTTGTCTGATGGTTCTTGAACTTGGCCACTATATTTCTTGGCGTTTTGATTTTAGGGTCCCTTTCAGTAGGTGATCGATGAATTTTCTCAATGTCTATTTTACCCTCTGTTTCCAAAATGTCTGGGCAGTTCTCTTTGATAATTTCCTCGAAAATGGTGTCCAAGCTCTTTTTTTCCTCCCATTTTTCAGGGAGTCCGATTATTCTCAAATTGTCTCTCCTGGATCTGTTTTCCAGGTCTGTTGTCCTTCTGGTAAGGTACTTGACAGTCTTTTCAATTGTTTCATTTCTCTGGTTTTGCTTGACTCCCTCTTGGTTTCTCCTTGAGTCATTCATTTCTACTTGTTCCAGTCTAATTTTCAATGATGTATTTTCTTCACTCACTTTTTTTATATCTCTTTGTAATTGTCCAATTGAGTTTTTATCTTCTATGGAATTTTTTTCCATTTTATCCATTTTATTTTTTAGAGAGCTGATTTCTTTTTCCAGCTCTCTAATCCTGTTTTCCTTGGAGTTGTTTACCTTTTCCAGCTCACTAATCCTGTTTTCCTTGGAGTTGTTTCCCTTTTCCAGCTCACTAATCTTGTTTCTCAATGATTTGATTTCTTTATCCACTCTGTCTTTGAATGCATGGGATGACTTCTCCAGGCTCTCTTGCCAAGCTTCCCTTTCCTTTTCCCATTTCTCTTCCAGCTCTCTTGTGAGAGCCTTTTTGATTTCCTCTATGAGGTTCTTTTGTATTGAGGAGCAGCTTATATCCCTCCCAGGGGATACATCTGGGGACAGTCTGTTCCTAGTCTCCTCAGCATTTGAAGTCTGCTCCCTCTCCACACAGAAGCTGTCAATGGTTAGAGCCCTTTTGAATTTTTTGTTCATTTTGTCAGAGCAGGAATCAAAGAAAACAAATTGACAAGAGAAACAATTGGTCTGTTTTGTGGGGGATGGGGCTGGATTGTATTAATGGGCTTCCTCTACAGACTGGGGGTAGGGCAGCAGAGAGCCACTAACAGAACAGCAATGACTGTATTGAGTCTGTGCTCTGAGGCTCTGAGAACGCACCGAGTCAGTCCAGGTGGGGGTTGGGGGTGGCAGGGCTCTGAGAGACACTGGCTTTCTGGGATTTTAATCTTCACCTCCGGTGTTTACACCCTCTCCACTGCTCCTGGCTTGCTGCCAAGACGGAGCATCCACACTGGGGCAAAAGTCCTTTCACAGAAACGGCAGAGATCATACCCCTCCCCCTCTGGTCTGAGCTGTGTGAGCTGCCTGTCTTGCTCTGGCGACATGTCTGCCCTCAGTCTGTGCCCAGTCTGATTGACCCTCCCCCGAGCAAACACAGACCTTTTCTGGCGACTTTCAAGGATGTCTTCTCTTGGTGATTATTTGTGGATTTCTTTCTGGGTCAAGCATTAAGTCAGAGGCTTGTCATGAAGTAAGTTCTGAGAGAAAACGAGGAGCTCAAGCAGCTGTCTGCCTCCACGCCGCCATCTTGGCCGGAAGTCCCCTTATTCCTTAAAATAATAACAAGCATATATTTAAAACTTCAGTAAACATCATATGTAATGGCGATAAACTAGAACCTTTCCCTGTAAGATCAGGAGTGAAACAAGATTGCTCACTATCACCATTACTATTCAATGTACTATTAGAAACTCTAGTCTCGGCAATAAGAGCCGAGGAAGAGATTCAAGGAATTAGATTAGGAAATGAGGAAATCAAATTATCCCTCTTTTCAGATGACATGATGGTATACTTACAGAACCCCAAAGACTCTGCTAAAAAGCTATTAGAAATAATTCAGAATTTTAGCAAAGTTGCAAGATAAAAAATAAATCCACCTAAATCCTCAGCATTTTTATACATTACCAACACAATCCAACAGCAAGAGATACAAAGAGAAATTCCATTCAAAATAATGGTCAATAGTATTAAATATTTGGGAATATATCTACCAAAGGAAAGTCAGGAATTATATGAGCAAAATTACAAAACACTTGCCACAAAAATAAAGTCAGATTTAAATAATTGGAAAGACATTGATTGCTCTTAGATAGGCCGAGCAAATATAATTAAGGTGACAATACTCCCTAAACTAATCTATTTATTTAGTGCTATACCAATCAGACTCTCAAGAAACTGTTTTAATGGAATCTATCATATGGAACAACAAAAGGTGGAGAATTTCAAGGGAAGTAATGAAAAAAAAAATTAAATGAAGGTGGTCTAGCTGTACCTGATCTAGAACTATATTATAAAGCAACAGTCACCAAAACCATTTGGTATTGTCTAAGAAATAGACTAGTTGATCAGTGGCATAGGTTAGGTTCAAAGCCAAGATAGTGAATAAAAATAGCAATCTCGTGTTTGACAAACCCAAAGATCCCAAATTTTGGGATAAGAATTGGAGTAAGTACATAAAGGATCTGGTTGAATAATACATTCAGCTGTGGTCAATCAATCAAGCACTTGAGTTTGATCTTGTTGTCACAAAAATTGTTTATAGGCTGTCCTGATTAATGGATTCCAGTCCTGTCAAATTATTTACACTAAGCATTTGCATATAGGTCACTCAGGACAGGTTCAAAGGACCATATATTTCATCCTTACAAAATGGAAAAGTCTTTATCTTCTGAAAGTTCCTATTAGAAGAATCTGTATAGAATCACACAAGACATGGCTATAGCTACATTTAATGACTACAGGTCTTAGAACACCATATATTGAACAGCAAATAAATTGAGGTTGCTGCTTAAGAGATATCAAGTTAAGCATAATCCTAAAAAAAATTGCCAGACATGCAGGATTTTGATTAAAAAAACCTTAAGTTTTTTATATTAATAAGTTTATTTACTTTAATACATATTGCTTTATGAATCATGTTGGGAGAGAGAAATCTGAGCAGAAGGGAAAATCATGAGAGAGACAAAAAAACAGAAAAAAGAAGTGAACATATCATGTGTTGATTTCCTTCAGTCTCTTTAGTTCTTTTCTGGATGCAGATAACATTTTCTATCCAATGTCTTTTGGTATTGCTCTGTATCACTGAACCACTGAGAAGAATCAAATCTTTCATAATTGATCATCTCACATGCTTGCTGTTATTGTGTACAATGCATTCCTGGTTCTGCTTGTTTCACTCAGTGTCAGTTCATTTAAATATTTTCCAAGTCTTTCTAAAATCAGCTGGTTGCTCATTTTTTATAGAACAATAATATTCCATTACCTTCATGTAGCACAACTTGTTCAGCCATTCCCCAAATGTTGGGCATCCACTACTTTTCAGTTCTTAGCATTTAGAAAAAGAGCTGCTACAAACATTTATACACATATAAGTCCTTTCCCTTCCCTTAGGATTTCCTTGGGATACAGAATCAATTACAATATGGCCAGGTCAAAGAGTATTCACAATTTTATAATCCTTTGGGCATGGCTCTAGATTCCTCCCTAGAATGGTTGGATCATTCCACAACTCCTGCAGTAGTGATTTAGAGCATTTTTTTTTTTTTTTATAACTATGAATGCCTTTAATTTTGTCCTCTGAAAAGTGTTTTTTCATCTCCTTTGACCATTTAGCCATTGGGGAATGACTTTTATTCTTATAAATTTTAGAAATGAGAACTTTATCAGAAATATTGGCTGTAATGATTTTTCCCCAATTTTATACTTCCTTTTTAATTTTGTTCATGCAAATCTTTAATTTAATGCAATCAGTTGTTTAATTTAATGCAATCAGTTGTTTAATTTAATGCAATGAAAATGAAAGACAGATCTCTTCAAAAAATCTTTTTTTTGTCTTTCATAACGTTGTCTAGTTCTTCTTTGGTCAAAAATTCCTCCCTTCTCCAAAGATCTGATGGGTAAATTATCCCTTGTTCTCCTAATTTGTTTATGGTGTTATCATTTATGCCCAAAATGATGTACCTATTTTGATTTTAATTTGGTATGGAGTGTGAGATGTAGATCTATGCCAAAAGAACTGGATTTAACAAACATTTTAACATACAAGAGCCAAGAAAAATATGAGGTCAACATCAAAGAGTAAATACAAAGGATTCAAAAAAGACAAATTGTTTCTTTTCATATGTGCAAATGTAAACTGTAAGGCTGTCATTAATAATTGGATAGTTTGTAAAATAATAAGCAGTATCAATATAAAACCAACAAAAAGCATTATTTGTAATGGAGAAAAGTTGAACACATTCCCAGTAAGATCAAAGGTGAAAATAGGATGCCCATTATCACCACTATTATTCAACATTGTACTAGAAATATTAATGTTAGCAATAAGAAAAAAGAAATTAGAATAGCCAATGAGGAAATGAAACTATTACTCTTTGAAGATGATATGATGATATTCTTAGAGAATTCTAGAAAATCATCCAACAACTTAATGGAAAATATTTATAGCTTTAGTAAAAATGCAGGATATAGTATAAACTCTCACAAATCATCAGCATATGCTACTGACAAAGCCCATCATTTAGACATAGAAAGAGAAGTTTCATTTAAAATAATTGTAGACAAAATAAAACATTTGGGGATCTACCTGCAAAGACAAACCCAAGAAGTATATGAACATAATTACAAAATACTTCTCACACAAATAAAGCCAGATATAAACAATTGGAAAAATACCAATTTCTCATGAGTAGGCCAAGCCAATATGATAAAAATGACAATTCTGCTTAAATTGGTCTACTTATTCAGTGCCACACCAATCAATATGCCAATGCCAACAATATTTTATAGAAGTAGAAAAAAATAAAATTCATCGGGAAGAACAAAAGGTCAAAAATATCAAGGGAATTGATGAAAAAAATACAAAGAATGCTGGCTTAGCAGTACCAAACTTAAAGCTACATTATAAAGCAGCTGTCATCAAAACTAGTTGGTACTGGCTAAGAAAGAGTGATTGATGAGTGGAATAGATTAATTAGATATACATGACACAATAATCAAGATCTACATAATCTAGTATTTTTTAAACCTCACAACTCCAGTTTCTGGAATAAAAACCCACCATTTGACAAAAATTGCTGGAAAAACTGGAAAATAATGTGTCAGAAACTCAACATAGATCTACATCTCACATGCTAAATAAGGTTAAAATGGGTCCATGATTTGGCCAAAACGGATGATACCATAAATAAATTAGGAGAACAATGGATTATTTTTCAATAAGATCTTTGGAGAAGGGAAGAATTTGTGATGAAAAAAGAACTAGAGAACTTTATGAAAGACAAAATGGACAACATTGATTACATTAAATTAAAAAGGTTTTGCACAAACAAAACCAACAGAAGCAAAATAAAAGGAAAGAACAAAGCTGGGAAAAATATTTATATCCAGTATTTCTGATAAAGTTCTCATATCTAAAATACATAAAAAAAACTGTGTCAAAATTTTAAGAAGAACATTTTAATAAGTGGTCAAAGGGTATGAATAGACAATTTTCAGATGACAAAATTAAAGCCATCTATAGTTACTGAAAAAATGCTCTAAATCACTATTGATTAGAAAAATGCAGATTAAAATAATTCTAAGGTACCACTTTACACCTCTCAAATTGGCTAAGATGACAGGAAAAATAATGATAAATTTTGAGGGAGATGTGGGAAAACTGGGACACTAATGCATTGTTGATGGAGTTGTGAAATGATCTAACCATTCTGGAGAGCAATATGAAACTATACATAAATAATGTAAATAAATGCTAATATTTTTTTTCTACTTGCAATGTGTTTAAAATGAAGGAAAAAGGAAAACTTTTTTCAATTCTATAATTAATATTTGAGAATAGGATTTTATGCACATAATAAAAGATGAAACAATGAATCATGCTTTCTATACTTTTTGGTTTTTATTTTTTTAACCCTAACCCTAACCCTAAATGTATTACTTATTTTAAACTTAAAAAAATTGAGTCCCAAATTCTCTCCCTCCTTTCCAATCCGCCCCCAGCCATTAAGGAGACAAGCAAAGGATTATTGACTATAAATTGAAAACATGCACAACATATTTCCCTATTAGCCATATGGGGAAAATGCAAATATATATATATATATATATATATATATACTTCAACTTGCATTAAAAGTTCATTAGTTCTTCCTCTGAAGGTAATATCATTTTCTACATGAATCTTTCAGAATTGGCTTGGATCAATTTATTGCTAAGAATAGCTAAATCAGATATAATTGATTATTGTTATAGTACTATTGTTACTTCGTACAATGATCTCCTAATTCTGCTCACTTAATTTTGCATCAGTTGATACAGGTCTTTCCAAGGTTTTCTAAATCATTCCTTTCCTCCTTTCTTATAGGACAATAATATTCAACCCATTTATATACTACAAATTGGTTAGCTATTCTCCAGTAAATAAACATCCCTCCAATTTCCAATTCTTTGCTGCCACAAAGAGTTCTCCTAAAAATAGTTTTCTACATATGATTCCTCTTTGATATATAGATATATCTCTCTACATAAATATAGAGATATATCCATATAGATATAGATATATCTATCTATATTTGTATGTAGTAGTGTTGTTGCTAGTTGAAGGGTCATAATTTGGTAGCTCTTTGGACATAGTTCCAAAGTGTTCTATGAATGAATGATTAGACCAGTTCAAAACTCAATCAATAATGTATCAGTATCCCTCTTCTTATATATACCCTTCAGTATTTGTAATGTTCCTTTTCTGACATGGTAGCCAACTTGGTAAGTGTGAGGCAGTGAATACCCCAGAATTATCTAATTTGCATTTCCCTAATCAATAGGAATTTAGAACATTTTTTCATGTGACCATAGATAGCTTTGATTTCTTCTGAAAACTACTTGTTCTTATCATTTGACCATTTGTCAACTGGGAAATGGCTCTTTTTGTTTTATGTTTGGCTCAGTTCCTATGTGTTTGAGAAATGAGACCTTTATCAGAAAGCTTGCTAATATCTCTCCCCTTGCCTGGTTTCCTGTACTCCTTTTAATTTTGGTTGCATTGATTTTGTTTATATAAAATCTTTCAAATTTTATGTGATTAAAATTATCCATCATTTTACTAGTGATTCTCTCTCTCTCTCTCATTTAGTCATAAACTTTTCTCTTATCCATGGATATAACAGGTAATATTTTCCATATCTTTCTGACTGCTTATGATATATCCCTTTTTATCATATACCCATTTTATCCTGTCTTAATATAGTGTAAAATGCTGGTCTGTGCCAAATTTGTGCCAAACTGCTTTCCAGTTTTCCCAGTAATTTTTTGTCAGTGAATTCTTGCCCCCAAAATCTTTGGGTCTTTGGGTTTATCAAACATTAGATTACTATGATCATTTACTTTTTTGGGTTATATTACTAATCTATTCTACTTATTTGCCACTGCATTTCATAGCTTGAATTGTATTGTTTTGATGATTACTGCTTTTTAACATAGTTTGAAATATCGTACTGCTAGAGCATATTCCTATGCATTTTCTTCAACTTCCTTGTTATTCTTGACCTTTTATTCTTTCAGATTAATTTATAAATTAATTTCAGATAATTTCAAAATTATATTTTGATTGGTATGGCACTAAATTAATTTAAGTATAGTAATTACTCAGCCCTACACATGAGCAATTACTATATCTCTAATTGTTTAGGTTTATCCTTAATTGTATCAAAAACATTATTGCATTTGTAATTATGTAGTTCCTGGGTTTGCTTTGGCAGGTAGATTGTTACAATGCTGTTATTTCAAATGGAATTTCTCTTTCTATCTCTTTCTGATAAGTTTTGTGGGTAAGTATATAGAAATGCTGCGAATATGTGAGTTTATTTTTCTATACTGCAATTTAGTAAAGTTGTGTTTCAACTAACTTTTTAGCTGATTCTCCAAATTTCTCTAAATGTATCATTTTATCATCTACAAGGAATGAAAGTTTTGTTTCCTCATTGCCTTTACTCCTTCAATTTTTTTATTCCTTCACTTTCTTTTTCTTTTCTTATAACTTTTTGATTTTTTTTTAAAAAAGCTTACCATAAATATAATCTTTATTTTTGAAATTGTTCTGGTTGCCTATTTACTTTTAAATCTCCTTTCTTTACTCTTGTGTGCACTTTTAAATATATTCTAAGTACTCTGATGCTTATTTCTTTTCTCCTTATATTTTTTACATCCCCAGCACTTTCAGCCCTTCTCTTCCCTTCCTCCACCATTTAAAACAGAAAATATGAACAACCAACACCCCCACAACAACAACATCCTTTTAACAAACATACTCAGTCAAACAAAGCAAATTCAAATAGTGGCTATAGTAGAAGATAGGCAAAATTGTCCATCATAACTATTCTAGAGAGATATTTTTTATTAGAATCCACACATTTTTCAAAGTTATTTTTTTTTCTTTGCAGCATCACTATTTTATAAATTGTTCTTTTAGTTTTCCTCACTATCTTTCCACACTGTTCTTGCTATCTCAGGATTTTCTGAAATTCTCTTTTATCATTTCTTTCAGTGCAATATTATTCTATTCTACTCATATATAACAGTTTGTTCAGCCATTCTCCAATTAATTGATACTGTCCTAATTTCTATTTCTTCAACATAAGAAGGTTTGATTTATTAGTGATTATTTACTCCTCAGGATTATCTTCTTTCTTAAATTCCCCCCAACTTTTTTCATGTTAAGTTAGAGATATTTCTACATCAAATTCTTTGAATGAAAATGTTGAACACTTCACACATTTACATGCCATCTTTGTGTAAGAGCAAAGTTTATCTTTAACATTCTAATTTAATATATATGCTGATGAAGTGAAAATGACAACTTTCAATTACATAGGATTTTTTAAGGTTTAGAAAATGAAGGGAAATAGCTCCATGAAGTAGGTAGTATACATGTTGTGATTTCTTTTTTACAGAAAAAAGCTGAGGTTCAGAAGCATTAAGTGACTTACTTATGGACATGCAGGTTCTCTTAAAATATAGAAAAGCTGGTATTTTTGGTAATCTTTCAAAATTCTTAGCAACTTTTCTCAAATGTTTTTTTAAGATTGAGGCTCACAATGTAATCTTTTGGTTTAAAAAACCCTCAAGTTCTTCTATTGCCATCTATTGTTATATATACCTTTTTTCATCTTAAACAGAAAACAATTAAGCAAACATAGGACTGGAGTGTGTCTTGCATTTGCCTACATGTAAGGCAATATTTAGTGTTGGGCAACTTAAGAAACAGGGATAGAACAATAAGAAAAGCCTCACTCAATTGATAATGCATATTTTCAAGGTAAGTATGGTTATTTCAAAAAAGCAGCTGGTGTCTAGACTTGCAAACATGGAGCTTTCATCTAAGATGATGTTCTGTTATAGTAATAGTAGCCACAACCCAGATTTTCCCACTACTGAGTGGAAAGTTGGCAAATATCCAGCTCATTTTGTGCTTTGAAGACAATTTATTCTGATCATTCCACTCAAATGAGAGAATGAACAGACCAATTTCATATTTTCAGATTGATCATCAACAATAAAAGCTGGAAAAATGTATTGAGACCTTCCACAAGTGTGGAAATATCTTGGAAAAGATATAATATAGTAGAGGTACTCTTGTTGATTAGATTGCCATAGTGGAACTTCTGTAGAATAGAATGACAAAAAGTCATCCTGGAGATAAAAAATAATAAATACAGTTTCCTTTATTAGGTGAAGATATTATAGTTTCAATTCAGTTTAAGAACATGAACAAAACACCTTTGTGAACAGGATTTGTAGGATTACAAACACAATCGTATTGAAATAATGTTATAAATTATTATTTTTAAATCAAGTTGGATCCTAAAGTCGTTTTTTTATTATAACTTTTTATTGACAGAACATATGCCTGGATAATTTTTTACAACATTATCCCTTGCACTTACTTCTGTTCCAACTTTTTTCTTCTCTCCCTCCACTCCCTCCCCTAGATGGCAAGAAGTCTTATACATGTAAATTATGCTATAGTATATGCTAGATACAATATATATGTGCAGAACCAAACACTTCTCTTATTGCACAGGGAGAATTGGATTTAGAAGGTAAAAATAACCTGGGAAGAAAAACAAAAGCGCAAACAGCTTACACTTATTTCCCAGTGTTACTTTTCTGGGTATGGTTGATTCTGTCCATCATTGATGAATTGGAACTGAATTAAATCTTCTCTTTGTCAAAGACATCCACTTTCATCAGAATATATCCTCATACAGTATTATTGTTGAAGTGTATAATATTCTCCTGGTTCTGAACATTTCACTCAGCATCAGTTGATGTCTCTCCAAGCCTCTCTGTATTCATCCTGCTAATCATTTCTTATACAACAATAATATTCCATAACATTCATATACCACAATTTACCCAGCCATTCTTCAATTGATGGGAATCCATTCATTTTCCAGTTTCTAACCACTACAAAAAGGGCTGCCACAAACATTTTGGCACATATAGGTCCCTTTCCCTTCTTTAGCATTTCTTTGTTTATAAGCCCTGTAGTAGCACTGCTGGATCAAAGAATATGCACAGTTTGATAACTTTTGGGGCATAATTCCAGATTGCTCTCAAGAATGTTTGGCTTCATTCACAACTCCACCAGCAATGCATCAATGTCCCAGTTTTCCCACATCCCCTCCAACATTCATCATTATTTTTTTTTTTCTTGTCATTTTAGCCAATCTGACAGGTGTGTAGTAGTATCTCAGAGTTGTCTTAATTTGCATTTCTCTGAACAATAGTGATTTGGAACACATTCATATGAGTCGAAATAGTTTCAATTTCATCATCTGAAAATTATTCATATCCTTTAATCATATATCAATTGGGGAATGGCATGATTTATTATAAATTAGAGTAAATTCTCTATATATTTTGGAAATGAGGCCTTTGTCAGAACCTATAACTGTAAAAATATTTTCCCAGTTTGTTGCTTCTATTCTAATTTTGTTTGCATTGGTTTTGTTTGTAGAAAGGCTTTTTAATTTTATGTAATCAAAATTTTCTATTTTGTGATCAATAACGGTCTCTAGTTCTTCTTTGGTCACAAATTCCTTCCTCCTCCACAAGTCTGAAAGGTCAACTATCCTATGTTCCTCTAATTTATTTATGATATTGTTCTTTTTAAAAAGTTAATTAATATTTAATTAATTTTCACAAAAAATTTATGCATAGCTAATTTTTCAGCATTGACAATTGCAAAACCTTTTCTTCCAACTTTCTCCTTCATTCTCTTCACCCCTTCCCCCAGATGGCAGGTTGATCAATACATGTTAAATATGTTAAAGTATAAGTTAGAAACAATATATGTATACATGTCCAGACAGTTATTTTGCTATACTAAAAGAATCAGACTTGATATTACCATTAGCCTGTGAAGGAAATCAAAAATGTAGGCAGACAAAAATATAGGGATTGGGAATTCTATATAGTGGTTCATAGTCAACTCCCAGAATTCTTTCACTGAATGTAACTGGATCAGTTCATTGCTGCTCTATTGGAGCTGATTTGGTTCATCTCATTGTTGGAGAGAGCCTCTCCATCAGAATTGAGCATCATATAATATTGTTGTTGAAGTATACAATGATCTCTTGGTCCTGCTCATTTCACTCAACATCAGTTTATGTAAGTCTCTCCAGGCCTTTCTGAAATCATCCTGTTGGTCATTTCTTACAGAACAATGATAATCCATAATATTCATATACCACAATTTATTCAGCCATTCTCCAGTTGATGGGCATCCACTCAGTTTCCAGTTTCTGGCCACCTCAAAGAGGGCTGCCACAAACATTCTTGCACATACAGGTCACTTTCCCTTCTTTAAAATCTCTTTGGGATATAAGCCCAGTAGTAGAACTGCTGGATCCAAGGGTATGCACAGTTTCATAACAGTTTGAGGATAGTTCCAAATTGCTCTCCAGAATGGCTGGATTTATTCACAGTTCCACCAACAATGTATCAGTGTCTCTGTTTTCCCACATCCCTTCCAAATTTTTCCCTGTCATTCTACCAAATCTGACAGGTGTTTAGTGGTATCTTAGAGTTGCCTTAATTTGCATTTATCTTGATTAATAATTACTTGGAACATCTTTTCATATGGCTAGAAATAGTTTCAATTTCTTCATCTGAGAATTGTCTGTTCTTATCCTTTGACCATTTATCATTTGTAGAATGGCTTGATTTTTTATAAATGAGAGTCAATTCTCTATATATTTTGAAGATGAGGACTCTATCAGAACCTTTGATTGTAAAAAATGTTCTCCCAGTTTATTACTTCCCTTCTAATCTTGTCTGCATTAGTTTTGTTTGTATAAAAATTTTCAATTTGATATCATCAGTTTTTTCTATTTTGTGATCAATAATGACCTCTAGTTCTTATTTGGTCATAAATTCATTCCTTTTCCACAGGTTTGAGAGGTAAACTATCCTATACTCTTTTAATTTATTTTTAATCTCATTCTTTTCACCTAGATCATGAACCCATTTTTACCTGATTTTAGTATATGGTGTTAAGTATGGGTCAATGCCTAGTTTCTGTCATATTAATTTCCAATTTTCCCAGCAATTTTTGTCAAACATTGAGTTCTTATCCCAAAAGCTGGATTCTTTGGCTTTATCAAACACGAGATTATTGAAGTTATTGGCTGTTTTTTCCTTTGAACCTAACCTATTCCACTGATCAACTAGTCTATTTCTTAGCCAATACCAAATGGTTTTGGTAACCACAGCTTTATAATATAATTTTAGATCTGGTACAGCTAGGCCACTTTCATTTTTTTCCCCATTAATTCCCTTGAAATTCTTGACCTTTTGTTTTTCCATATGAACTTTGTTGTTATTTTTTCTAGGTCATTAAAATACTTTTTTTGGAATCTGATTGGTATAGTGCTCAATAAATAGACTAGGAAGCTTTGTCATCTTTATTATATTTGCTCTCCCAATCCAAGAGCATTTAATATTTTTCCAATTGGTTAGATCTGGCTTTATTTGTGTGGAAAGTGTTTTGTAGTTTTGCTCATATAGTTTCTGATTTTCCCTTGGCAGATGAATTCCTAAATATTTTATACTATCGGAACTTATTTTAAATGGACTCTTTGTAGCTCTAACTGTTGGATTTTGTTAGTGATATATAAGAATGCTGATGACTTATGTGGGTTTATTTTGTATCCTGCAACTTTGCTAAAGGTGTGGATTATTTCTAATAGCTTTTTAGTAGAATCTCTGGGTTTCTCTAAGTATACTATTATATTATCATCAAAGAGTGATAGTTTCATTTCCTCATTACCTATTCCTTTAATTTCTTTCTCAACTCTTATTGCCAAAGCTAGCATTTCTAATACAATATTTAATAGTAATGGTAATAGTTGGCAATCTTGTTTCACTCCTGATCTTATTGGGAATTATTACATATGATGCTTATTGATGGTTTTAAATAGATGCTACTGATTATTTTAAGGAAAAGTCCACTTATTCCTATACTCTCAAGTGTTTTAATAGGAATGGATGTTGGATTTTATCAAGTGCTTTTTTCTGGATCTATTGAGATCCAATTATATGGTCAATTATACTAATAGTTTTCCTAATATTGAACCAGCCTTGCATTATTGTATAAATCCTACTTGATCATAATATGTTATCCTGGGGATAATTTTCTGTAGTCCTTTTGTTAATATCTTATTTAAGATTTTAACATTGGGGATATTGATCTATAGTTTTCTTTCTCAGTTTTCAACCTACCTGATATAGGTATTAGTTCCATGTTTGGATGATCTCATTCTTTATGCCTAAATCATGGACCCATTTTGATCTTATCTTGGTATGCAGTGTTAAGTGGGTGTCCATGCCTAATTTCTTCCATACTAATTTCCAGTTTTCCCAGCAGTTTTTGTCAAATAATGAATTCTTCTCTCAAAAGTTAGGATCTCTGGGTTTGTCATACACTAGATTGCTATAGTTATTTACTATTATGTCTTGTGAACCTAACCCATTCCATTGATCAACTAATCTATTTCTTAGCCAATACCAAGTTGTTTTGGTAACTGCTGCCTTATAATATAATTTTAGATCAGGTACAGCTAGGCCACCTTCATTTGATTTTTTTCTATTAATTTTCTTGAAATTCTTGACCTTTATTGTTATTTTTTCTAGGTCATTAAAATAGTTTTTTGGGAGCCTGATTGGTATGGCAATAAATAAATAGATTAGTTTAGGGAGTATTGTTGTCTTTATTATATTTGCTCAGCCTATCCAAGAGCACTTAATATTTTTCCAATTATTTAAATCTGACTTTATTTGTGTGGAAAGTGTTTTGTAATATTGCTCATATAATTTCTGACTTTCCTTTGGTAGACAGATTCCCAAATAATTTATGCTATCAACAATTATTTTGAATGGAATTTTTCTTTGTATCTCTTGCTGTTGGATTTTATTGGTGATGTATAAAAATGCTGAGGATTTATGTGGATTTATTTTGTATCCTGCAACTTTGCTAAAGTTCTGAATTATTTCTAATAGCTTTTTAGCAGAGTCTTTGGGGTTCTCTAAGTATACCATCATGTCATCTGCAAAGAGTGATAGTTTGATTTCCTCATTACCTACTCTAATTCCTTGGATCTCTTTCTTGGCTCTTATTGCCGGGGCTAGTGTTTCTGATACAATATTGAATAGTAATGGTGATAGTGGGCAAGCTTGTTTCACTCCTGATCTTACTGGGAGAGGTTCCAGTTTCTCCCCATTACATATGGTGTTTACTGACGGTTTTAAATATATGCTCCTGATTGATTATTTTAAGGAAAAGTCAATTATTCCTATCTTCTCTAGTGTTTTTATTAGGAATGGGTTTTGGATTTTATCAAATGCTTTTTCTGCATCTATTGAGATGATCAAATGGTATTTGTTAATTGGGTTACTGATATAGTCAATTATGCTAATAGTTTTCCTAATATTGAACCAGCCCTACATTCCTGGTATAAATCCTCCTTGGTCATAGTATATTATCCTGGGGATGATTTTTCTGTAATCTTTTTGCTAATATTTTATTTAAGATTTTAGCATCAATATTTATTCGGGTGATTGATCTATAATTTGCTTTCTCTGTTTTCAACCTACCTGGTTTAGGTATCAGTATTTTCAACCTACCTGGTTTAGGTATCAGTACCATGTCTATGTCATAAAAGGAATTTGGTAGGACTCCTTCAATCTCTATTTTTAAAAATAATTTATATAGCATTGGAGTTAGTTGCTTCTTAAATGTTTGGTAGAATTCACATGAAAATCCATCTGGTCCTGGGGATTTTTTCTTAGGGAATTGGTTAATAACTTGTTCTATTTCTTTTTCTGAAATGGGACTGTTTAAACTATTTACTTTTTCCGCTGTTAATCTGGACAAGCTATATTTTTGAAGGTATTCTTCCATTTCATTTAAGTTATTGAATTTATTGTCATAAAGTTGGGCAATTATTGTTCTAACTTTCTCTTCATTAGTGGTGAGTTTTCCCTTTTCATTTTTAAGACTAACAATTTGATTTTCCTTTTCTTTTTTAAAATCAGATTTCCTAAGGGTTTGTCTGTTTTTTTTTTTTTTTCATAGAACCAACTCTTAGTTTTATTAATTAATTCAATAGTTTTTTTTTAACTTTCAATTTTTTTGATCTTTCCTTTTATTTTTAGAATTTCAAGTTTAGTGTTTCACTGGGGGTATTTAATTTGTTCTTTTTCTAGCATTTTTAGTTGCAAGCCCTATTCACTAATCTTCCCTTTCTCTATTTTATGCAAGTAGGCCTCTAGAGATATGAAATTTCCTCTTATTACCGCTTTGGCTGCATCCCCCACATTTTCATATGAAGTCTCATTATTGTCATTTTCTTAGGTAAAGTTATTAATTATGTCTATAATTTGCTGTTTCACCCAATCATTCTTTAGTATGAGATTATTTAGTTTCCAAATATTTTTTGGTCTATTTCCCCTGGCTTTTTATTGAATGTAATTTTCATTGCATTGTGGTCTGAAAAGGATGCTTTTACTATTTATGCTTTATTGCATTTGAGTCTGAGGTTTTTACATCCCGATATATGGTCAATTTTTGTTTAGGTTCCATGAATTGCTGAGAAGAAAGTGTACTCCTTTCTGTCTCCAATGAGTTTTCTCCAAATATCTATCATTCCTAATTTTTCTAGTATTCTATTTACCTCTTTGTCTTCTTTCTTATTTATTTTGTGGTTTGATTTATCTAGGTGTGAGAATGCAAGGTTGAGATCTCCCACTATTATAGTTTTGCTGTCTATTTCTTTTTGCAGCTCTCTTAATTTCTCTTTTAAGAATTTAAATGTTACACCACTTATTGCATATATCTTTAATATTGATTTGCTTAATTATCTATGCTACCCTTTAGCAAAATATAGTGCCCTTCCTCATCTCTTTTAATTAGATCAATTTTTGCTTTTTCTTTATCTGAGATCAGGATGGCTATCCCTGCTTTTTTTTACTTCACCTGAAGCATAGTAGATTCTGCTCCAACTTTTTACCTTTACTCTGTAAGTATCACCCTACTTTTAGGTATGTTTCCTGCAAGTAACATATTGTAGGATTCTGGATTTTAATCCAGTCTGCTAACTGCTTCCTCTTTATGGCGGAGTTTACCCCATTCACATTTATAGTTAAAATTACCAATTCTCTATTACTTGCCATCTTGTTAACCCTGCTTTCCTTTCTCCTTATACATGTCCCCAGTGTTAAATTTATGAGCACCACTTGCTTTTCACAGCCCTCCCTTTTTAGTATCTCTCCCTCCACCTTAAAGTTCCTCTCCCTACCTTATCTCTTTCCCTCACAATTTCTGTATTTCCTTTTGCTTAGCTTACTCCTTCCCTTTTCACTTTTCCCCTCCCACTTTTCAATGAGGTGGGAGAAGTTTCAGTGTAAATTGAATATTTCTAACATTTTTCTCTTTAAGCCAATTCTGATGGCAGTACTATACACATTGTGTTCATCCTCCTCCATTCTTTTTCTCAGATATAATATGTTTCCTTTGCCTCTTCATGAGATGTAGTACCCCCACTTTACCCTTTTTTGGATACAATTTACTTTCCACCTCTAGTTGTTTCTAGAATAATGTATACATGTGTTCTTTATATATCTTTATAGCAGAAATATAGTTCCCAAGAAGAAATCCTTTTAGATTTCTCTTGACTTCTATATTTGTAGATCAAACTTTTTGTTTAAATTCACTTTTTTCATCAAGAAAAGATGATTCACTTATTTCGTTGAATGTCCATCTTCTTCCCTAGAAAAAGATGCTTATTTTTGCTGGGTAAGTTATTTTTGGCCTCATACCAGCTTCCTTAGCCTTTTGGAATACTATATTCCAGGCCCTTCAATTTTTTTAATGTGGATGCTGCTAGATCTTGGGTAATCCTTATTGTGGCTCCTCCATATTTGAATTGATTTATTCTAGCTGGCTCCTAAAGTCTTTTAGTTATGTGCTTATTTTCTGCAAATTAGCTAAAAGACTTTAGGATCCAATTTAAGGCCTTTGATTTAAAAAAATAATAATTTATAACATTATTTCCGAATAATTGTGTTTATAATCCTACAAATTTCATTTTATGCATTTAAAAAGTTCTCAGGTCTGTAAGCTTTACCAGTTTGCCAAAGGAATTCAAAACACACAGATACATACATAAACATAAACACACAGAGAGCATGAGATTGTTGATAAGCATTTATTAAGGAAGTACTATTTGCTAGGCTTTGTAATTAAAGATGGAGATACAAGAAAGGCAAAAGATTATTCCTACTATAAAAAAAGTCTCATGTGGGAATCTGCAGAGAAAGAACTGTGTACAAATAAGCTATATACTAGAAGAAGTGGAAATACTAAACATAGAAAATTAACAGAAACCAGAAAGAATTCCTTCAGAAGATGGTAAATTAGCTGGACCTTAAAGGAATCCAGGGAAGCCAGGTGATAGCAATAAGGGAGAACATTCTGGGCATGGGATATTGCTAGTGAAAATGCACAAAATTGGGAGATGGAGTATCTTCTTCAACAGCAAGGAGGACATTATTATTGGATTCAAGACTATGTGGTGGGTAACAAAGTATAAGAGAAAGGCTTTAAATGTCAAATTCCTGATTTTATATTTGATTCTGGAGGTGATAGGAATGAATTTATTGTGTGACATGGTCAAAATGCTACTTTTGAAAGATTGCTAATAGCTGAATGTAGCATGGACTGGAATGGGAAGATCTATGGAAGGGAGATCAACTATTAGTTAATTTTAGTAGTCCAGTCATGTATGATTGCACCAGAGCAAGTAAGTGCAAGAAGTATAAGAAGAGAGAGAAGAGGGTATATTCAAAAATGTTATGAAAGTAAAACCCACAGGTCTTGGAAACAGATTGAGTAAAATCACAACATGTTTAAGAATCCAGTAATAGAGAAATAAAGGACTCTAGACTGAGGAAAGTTAAGCTAGCAGGCAGAATGAAAACCTTGGATATTGTGGAGAAGTAGACTGAGAGAATGAAAAAAAATTGACAATGATAAAGTTCTACAAAAATAATATGGGTTACTTTGGAAAGTCATAAGTTCTTTCTTTCTGGAAACATTTAAACAAAAGCTTTCTAAACATTTTCCAGGAATGAATGCTGAGGGTATTCATGCTTTTACTGAATATCCTCTGAGACTATTCTGATTCTATAAAAATTTCCATATAAAATAAAAGATTCAATTTAGTCATATCAATTTCATCACAAAATAAAGTTTGCTTCCCTTCTTTGAGAGGGAGAAGGAAACTCAAAATGGTTAAATTTTTTCTTTCAGTTGCCACCTGTTGTCTTGACCAGGAATATTCAAAGCGAAATCTTTGGAAATCTAACAAAATTTCAAGTTATGACTATATTAAATGTAGATGGTTCTTAATCATATATTAATGAGTTAATGTCTACAATTTAAAAACATTGTATTTATATAAAATGTTATAAATTTACTTGTATACTTGATATCTTGATGTGGATACTTCTTGATTTCCCCTGTTTTTCTATTTAATCTATATCCCTTTGCAGTAAAGATGGGATAGTATAATAATAGATTTTATGCAAACAGCTTTTCCCTCCATAGACTTAGAAATACTTTCACATATTTTATCTGCATAGAAATATTTTGATGTAGTCAGAACAAGCTTGTACTCAGAAAAGGAAACTGAGGTTCAGGGAATTTAAGTGACTTAGAGCAATGTACATACATACCCAGAACTGACTGTGTAGAGACTGTATAGAAAGCATCAACAATTAGTTATCACTTGATCTTCATTTGATGAACATTGTTCTAAAGAAAAGAGTTCTTCCTGGAATACTTTGAAATAACAGGTATGGAACTTGTTAAAATATGTTTGACACCTGAAACTCTGAACACAGAAATTAAAATATTTTTATTTTCCACTGGGGATGTACATTTTGCAACTGCATATTCTTAGTGAAACTGCTATGGATTGATCAGTTGCAGATAAAATTCTAAAGGCAACAAAAAGTGTATTCTTGTGTTGTTACTTTTCTGAAAATGTGTATCTCATAGAGCTTTTTAAACTTTTTTTTTCACTTTTCCTCCTATAAATTTGTAATTACCCTGGGTATATATAGGTACATAAATCAATCATATACTGACAATAAATCATAATTTTATGACCCTCACTTAGAGTTATAAGATGCTACAGAGGGTCAGGACCCATAATTTAAGTCAAGTACTAGAGAACTATGTAATTCAAAATCACTATACTTCTCTTTCCTGATATTAAGGCAATAAGCTAATCTTTTAACATATTTAATTACTAAATTATTATGCTATGATGTACTAGTTATTCTTACTATTTTTTAAGTCAAAATGGTTCAAAGCATTTTCTGTCCTAAAATTCTCAGAGATGAATAAAGCTAATTAGTTGACATAAATATTGACTAATGTATCTGAAAATTACAAGCCAAGTTAAGGATGCAACAAATGTGTGTTTCAATATTCTATAGACTGAACTATCAGCTTGATTGTCTCAGTGATAATTCTGAGGGAGGATTGATTGCATGTTATATGAATTAAATGTATCTTATAAAATATATCTTTACTATATCTGGATTTTACATATTTTCTTTTCTTTAAAAGCAGCAACAAATCTTGGCTATAAGAAGTTATTATTTATATGCTTCATTACTTTATTTCCTTTTCTTTACTTTAGTAATAATAGAAAAGAGACAGAACATGTAAAGTATTTTGCAAATTTTAAAGCACTATAAAAATGGCAGGTATCCTTTTTTAAAATAATACTAGCTATAATGTGTAAAGTCTTTTATAATCTTCAAAGCAAAAAGTGACCTATTATTGATGGAAGAATCCTTCCTTTTCTGTCCTACAGAAATCCCTGATTTTTTTTTCTCCTAGTGAATGCATTTGCTTTAAATACACATTGATTTATGAATCATGTTGGAAGAGAAAAATCAGAGCAAAAGGAAAAACAATGGAAAAGATAAAAAACAGAAAGAAATGAAGTGAACATAGCATGTATTGATTTACATTCAGTTTCATTTCTTATTTTTCTGGATGCCGATGGGATTTTCTGTCCAAAGTCTATTGGAATTGCTTTGGACCACTGAATTACTGAGAACTAAGACTTTCATAAAAGAACATCACACATTGTTGCTGTTATTGTGTAGATGTATTCCTGGTATTCTTAGTATTCATGTTTTGCTCAGCATCAGTTCGTGTAAATCTTCCCAGGCCTTTCTAAAAGCATCTGTTTCTTCATTTTCTATAGACCAATAATATTCTACTACCTTCATGTACCACAACTTGATCAGCCATTCCCTAATTGATGAGAATTTACTCATTTTCTAATTCTTTGTTACCACAAAAAGAGCTTCTACAAAATTTTTTTACATGTGTGGGTCCTTTTCCCTTTGTAATTTCCCTGGGATAAACACACCGTAATGGCAATTCTGGCTCAAATTAAGAGTATGCACACTTTTATAACACTTTGGGCATGGTTCCAAATTGCTTTCCAGAATGGTTGGATCATTTCACAACTTCACCAATAATGCATTAGTATTCATTTTCCCACATCCCCTCCAAAATTCATTATTATCTTCTCCTATCAGCTAATTTGAGAAGTATAAAGTGGTATTTCAGAGTTGTTTTAATTTGCATTTCTCTAACCAATAATAATGCAGAGCATTTTTTCATATATCTATATATGGCTTTAATTTCATCATCTGAAAATCTGTTCAGATCCTTTGACCATTTAGTACTTAGGGAATAACTTATATTCTAATAAATTTGACACAGTTCTTGATGTGTTTTAAAAATGAGATCTTTATCAGAAATACTGACTGTAAAGATTTTTCCCCCAGCTTTGCACTTCCCTTTTAACCTTGCTTCAATTGGTTTTGTTTGTGCAAACTTTTTAATTTAATGTAATCAAAGTTGTACATTTTGTCTTTTATAATGTTCTCTACTTCTCTTTGATCATAAATTCCTCCCTTCTCCAAAGATCTGATAGAAAAATTATCCATTGATCTCCTAATTTATTTATGGCATTATCCTTTATGCACAAATCATGTACCCATTTTGACCCTGTTTTAGTATGGGGTGTGAGATTTGGACTAAGCTGAGTTACTGACATTATTTCCCAGTTTTCCTATCATTTTTTTTTGTCAAGTTCTTATTCTAGAAGCTGGAGTTTGGGAGTTTTATTAAAACTAGATTGCTATAGGCCTTATTGATTGTATTGCGTGTATCTAAACTATTCCACTGATCCACTACTCTATATCTTAGACAGTACCAAGTAGTTTTGATGACAGCTGGTTTAAAATGTAGCTTTAATTTAAATAGTGTTAAGCCAACATCCTTTATATTTTTTACATTAAATTCCTTGATATTCTTGACTTTTTGTTTTTCAAGATGAATTTTGTTATTATGTTATTTTAAATGGAATTTCTCTCTCTCTGCTGATGGGCTTTGTCAGTAATATATAAAAATGCTGATGGATTCTATAGATTTATTTTATACCCTGAAACTTTGCTAAAACTGTGAAGTATTTACAATAGAAATTTGGATTATTTTCTAGGATTTTATAAGTATATCATCATATCATCTGCAAAGAGTGATAGTTATATTTCCTAATTGCCTATTCTAATTTCTTTTTCTTATTGCTAAAGCCAACATTTCTAGTACAATGTTGAATAATAATGGTGCTAATGGGCATCCTAGTTTCACCTTTGATCTTATTGGAAATGCATCCAGCTTATATCTATTACAAATAATGCTTGCTGTTGGTTTTAGATAGATACTGCTTATATTTTTAAGGAAAGCTCCCTTTATGCCTATGATTTCTAGTGTTTTAAATAGGAATGGGTGATGTATTTTGTAAAATGCCTTTTATGAAGCTGTTGAGATTATCTTATGATTTATGTTTGTTTTGTCATTGATATGGTTGATTATGGTAATAGTTTTTCTGATATTGAACTAGCCCTGCATTTCTGGTATGATTCCCACTTGGTCATAATGTATTATTCTGCTAAGAAGTTGCTATAATGTCTTTGTTAACATTTGATTTAAAATATTGATTAGGGAGATTGGTTTGTAATTTTCTTTCTTTTGGCTCATCCTAGTTTAGTTATCAGTGCCATATATGTCACATAAGCAATTTGGAAGTACTATTTTTTCTATCTTTCAATATATTTTATATAGTATTAGAAATAATTGTTCTTTAAATGTTTGGCAGAATTCACTTGTGAATTTATCTGTCCCTGAATATTTTATTATTAGGGAATCATTAATTACTTGTTCCATTTCTTTTTTTCTAAAATCGGACTTTTTAAAGAATAATTTATTTCCTCATGTTAACCTGGACAATTTACATTTTTTGTAAATATTCATCCATTTTGGTTAGATTATTAGACTTGCTGTAATAGAGTTTGGCAAAATAGTCTCTAATTGCTGCTTTCATTGCTTTTTCATTGGTGTTAAGTTCATGACTTTCATTTTTGATGCTGTGAATTGTCTTTTTTTTTTTCTTTTTTCTGATCAAATTAATCAAAGATTTATCTATTTTATTAGTTTTTTCATAAGATCAACTCAACAATAATAAATTTTATTTATTAGTTCAATAGTTTTCTCAGTTTATATTTTATTAAGATCTTTGAGTTTCAGAATTTTTAATTTGTTATTAAATTGGGGGTTTTCAATTTGTTCGTTTTGTAGCTTTTTTAGTTGCATTCCTAATTCATTGATCTCCTCTTTCTCTATTTTATTTATGTAGCTATTTAGAGATATAAAATTTCCCCAAACAACTGCTTTGGCTGCATCCCATAGATTTTGGTATGTTCTTTCAATATTGTCATTTGCTTGGATGAAATTATGGATTGTTTCTATGATTTATTGTTTGACCCAATCATTTTTAGAATTACATTATTTAATTTTCAATTAATTTTTTGTCTAGTTTTCCCTGGCCTTTAATTGAACATAATTTTTATTCCATCAAAGTGTGAAAAGGAGGCATTCTCTATTTTGCCTTTTTATGTTTAATTGTTAGGTTTTTATGCCCTAACATATGGTCAATTTTTGTGTAGGCATTATATACTTCTGAGAAAAAGTGCATTCCTTTATGTCCCCATTCAGTTTTCTCAAGATGTCTGTCATATCTAAGTTTTCTAGGATCCTATTAACCTCCCTATTTTCTTTCTTGCTGTTTTTTTTTTTTTTTTTTTTTTTTAGATTTGTCTGATTCTGAGAGGGGAACGTTGAGGTCCTCCACTAGAATAGTTTTGCTGTCTATTTCTTCCTGTAAGTAATTGACTTAAAATATTCTCTAGGAATTATACTTTCCCTCTTTATCTCTTTTACTAAGATCTATTTTTACTTTTGCTTTATCTGACATCAGAATTGCTATCCCTACTTTTTTTTTAAATTTCAGCTGAAGCATAATAAATTCTGTTCTAGACTTTAACCTTTACTCTGTATAAGTCTCTCTGTGTCAAATGAGTTTGTAAACAATCCTGTTACATGACTCTAATCTTAGCTGGACTAATTATTCCATTATACCTCCCCTTTCCTCTTTTTTTTTCAGTACAAATCTTTTTCCACCCCTTAATGTCTTTTTTCTTTGATCTTCACATCAGTTCATTTACAACCTCACTTTCTGTCCATGTAATGCCCCCCTCTGTCTGCCTCAGTGACAGATATATTTTGCAAGAGTTCCAGGAATTGTTTTCCTATCTAGGGTTATAAACAGTTTAACTTTTAAATGTATATTTTTCCCGTTTAGCTTTCTGTTGTTCTCTTGAGTCCTGTTTTTATGGATTAAATTTTCTGTTGAGATCTGGTTATTTTCATTGGAAATGATTAAAAGTCTCTTATTTCATTGAGGCTCCATCTCCTTCCCTGAAAGATGATGCTCAGTCTTACTGTATTTAATTCTTGGTTGTAACCCTAGATTCCTTACCTTACAGAATATGATATTCCAGACTCTTTGATTCTTTATTGTAGAAACGAACAGATTCTGGGCAATCCTAACTGTTGCTCCTTGATATTTTGAATTGTTTTTGTATTGCAGTTGCATTTTTTTTCCTTGAGATTGTAGTTATGAAGTTTCACAACAATGTTCCTTGGGGTTTTCCTTGTGGGATCTCTTTCCGAAGTTGATCAATGCATTCTTTGATTGAGTATTTCTCCCTTTGTTTCTAGAATATCAGGGAAGTCTTCCTTAATAATTTCTTGTAGAATGCTATCTAGGATCTTTTTTTGGTCATGACCTTCAGATAGCCAATAATTTTTAAATTACCTCTTCTAGATGTATTTTCCAACTTGGCCATTTTTCCAATGAGATATTTCATATTTTCTTCCATTTTTTCATTCTTTTTCATTTTTTAACCTATTATTGAGGTCATTGAGTCATTTTCTTCCATTTGCCTTGTTCTAGTTTTTAATGTATGGTATTCTTTAGTTAGATTTTGTATCTTTTCCCATTTGGTTAATTTTGTTGTTTAAAGAGTTGTTTTCTTCCATTTTCCTTCCTTTTTCAAGCTGTTGACTCTCATGTATACCTCTCATTTGCTTTCTCCTTTTTTTTTTTTTTTCTACTTTTCTTATTTGCCTTTTGAAGTCTTTTATGAGCCCTTCAGGAAGCCTCTGTGGCCTTAAAAATCAATTCATCTCACTCTTTGATATTTCTTCTTTGGGAATTTTTTCCTCTTAGTTTGTGTTTTGGCCCTTCCTGTCATTATGGTAGCTGTCTATGGTCAAGGTTCTTTTGTGTTTCTTGCTCATTTTCTTTCCTTTTCTTTTTGGTGTTTCTTCTTTTTTACTTTTATATTTGAGCTCTGGTCCTGGGCTAAAGGGAGTGCTGTCCTATTTCCTGTGGAACTCTGAGCCTTGACTTTGAACACAGGGGCTCCTTGTATTTGCAGGGGATAGCTTTGTCTACTATTTTCAGGAAACAGCCTGGTTTCCCAGAGTTTGCCTTCTCAGCTGGGACAGTGATTTGCTCCTCTACTGAACCAGGACTAAAAGTCTTAATTGCTGATTTACTGTGATTAAAACTCTCTCACCAGCTTTCTCATAGCCTATCTGAGCTAGGTTGAACATCCTTTTCATTTCAGTGAGACTGACCTTTCTTGAAGTTTTCCAGTATCTTGAGCTGGAGAGTGGTTTCGTTCCATTGGACTCTGTTCAAAGACTTGGTTTCATGTGATTTTTTTGTGGAGGCTTGTGTTTCATGTGGAAACTGGGAGAACTTGAACTTGCTGGCTTTACTCTATCATCTTGGCTTCACCTCTGCAGAAATCCCTAATTTCTACTCACAGAATCACAAAACATTAGTGTTGTTTTCTTATGGTATCATATATTCTATTAAAAAGTCAGCCACTTATTCTCAATGTACAACTATCAAATTGAGTGAAACATTAAGATGAAGAAGAATTCAAACTGTCCCTCTGATAACCAAAATCATTACAACTTCTTTCATAAAAATAGGGCACAATTATTAAAGCTCACCAAATAGAATTTTTGTTACACCAACAGAGGGTCTTACGTAAACATTATAATGTTCCTGGGACAATTTTTGCTTTTCTCTAATTAAAGCAATTCGGAAATACTATTGTGTTTTCCAGTGAGCTTAGAAAGCAAAAAAATATTTTGGAAATTGTAGAACAATAGTTTGACTAGAGAACCACCTCAAACATTCATCTCATTATTTGGTCTGTATATCATTCATTTTAGAAACAAAATATTTAATCTTTAACTAAGAACTTAGTTTTGCACTCTCACTGGGTAGCATGACAGAATGCTGGCCAGACACATTATGACATGAGATGTTCTCCATATAATTGTTGGCTTGTTTGGGCACATACTTTCATTTTCATCTTCCTTCTTGGCGCTCTACCATAAAGAGAATCAAACATCCAACTGACTCCTCAGTTTGGCTTCAAGGAGATGGTTACAGGGATCCACATATTTCACAGCAACAATCACAAGGCCAACAAAAATATCTCAATTGTGCAATATAACCATGGGTATGTAGCCTTGCCAAAATGAAATGCCATCTATGATGTTTCATTTTTTGCAGAATTTTAAAGACTACAAATGTATTTTATTACTTGCATAAATCTGTTTTTAAAGTCCCATCAAAGAACAAGTGCTGAATTACAGATCATATGTAAGCAGGTGGGATAGACAGCATGAAGTACTCTTGATATACAAGATTTGGAATCAAGGAGACCCACACTTCATTATTATTTCAAAAGTTTATTAGTCATATGATAATAAGCAAGTCATTTATTTACTTAAGTGAGGGTCATAAAGCTAGTTAAGTGTCTGATGCATGATCCAAATGAAAGTTTTCTTGACTCCAGATTCATCATTCTATGCTCTCTACCACTTGGCTACTTCTTTATATTTATGAACCTTAAAGAATCATGTACATTTCTTCTTTTCCTTTTTCCCCTTCTCCTCCTTCTTTTGTTTTAAAGCATTACTTATGTGAATCCTGGGAAAAAAGTAATCTGCTCTTATAGTAGGGGATATTAATATACATATTGATTCTTTTTAATAACCTAAATACTCAGTTTCTCCATCTATTCTCCTCCTATGAGCTATTTCTCTAATCCACCTCAACTACACACAAAGATAGTCATATCCTTGATCTTGCCATTTCCCCAAAACAAACCTTCACATACAATAAATCTGAAATTCCCTTCTTTGACCACATTATATTGGGTTTTCATCTCTTTGTCTACATTTTCTTACTTAAGCCTATTTTTATTTACACCATGAATTACAATTCCTTGATCCCTCAAATCTCTCTCAGATTATCTCCTCCACACTTTGTCCTTTTTCTTCATCTTAGCTCTGGTGAATCAATTCAACTCTACATTGCCCTCCTTTCTTAAATCCCCAGCTCCCTTATTTTATGGCCAATAAGGCCTAACCATGTCTTAGCTTTGGATCACTCTTACCATTTGTAGCCTTCATGTCTATACACCTGATTCTGAATGAAGGTGGAGAACATCATACAGATTGTTCTATGTGGGTCAACTTCAGATGGGTCTCACTGAGGCTAGGAAATCTTACTGTACTTCCTTATCAACTCATAATTCGATGCTCTACAGTGACTCTTCAAATTTTCTTCATCCTTCCTCAAATCTCCATTGGCTTTCCCTCCATTCATTTTTTTCAGTAGAGGAATCTTGCTTCATATTTTGCAAAAAAATGAGGCCATTCCTTAAGAAGTCTCTTTTTTTCTCTTCTTTCCCATCTCCTTTCACTTGAGTGCCTTTGGCCACTTCTTCCTTTATCACTCTTGTCTCACATGAAGTGGCCTTAATCCTTGTTAAGGGCTAATTTCTTTACTTGTTCAAGTGATAATATTTCATCCTGTCTAGATTGACCATTTTGTTATCTCTACTCTCTCATTTTTTATCTTTCTCTTCTCTCTCTCTCTCTCTCTCTCTCTCTCTCTCTCTCTCTCTCTCTCTCTCTCTCTCTCTCTGTCTCTGTCTCTTTATCTCTCTGTGGATGTGTCTGAATGTCTATCTCTTCTCTCTCCTGATATACTCTATTGCCTTGAATCAAGTCTTTCTCTTCTAAAACAAACAAAAATTGCTCTCACTTGATTTTGTTATCTTGGCTATTTTTCTTCTGTTTTTATTTTTTTTTATTTTTATTTTTTTGTTTTTGTTGTTGTTGTTGTTGTTGGTTTTTTTTTTCCAAAATTACCAAGAAGACCATTTACAATGGATATCTTCATTTTCTCTGCTCTCACTTTTTTCTTAACCCTTTGCAATCTAGTTATTGACCTTATCATTCTATCAAAAGTGCATATCCAAGGTTGCTAATAATCTCTTAGTTGGCAAATATCATGGCCTTTTGTCAATCCTCATTTTCCTAGAGCTCTCTTCAACTTTGATACTGTTGGGTCCTTTTTCAAACTCTCTTGTCTCTAGATTTTCAGGACATCACTTTTCTCTGACTTTCTTCTATGAATGCTACTCTGTGTCTCCTTTATTGGATCCTTCTACGAACTATCCTCTCTTTCTTTAATTGAACTATAGGGTCCTGTCCTAGGTCCTATTATTTCTTCTTTTTATGATACTTTACTTGATAATATCATTAGGTCCCATGAATGTATTTACCATAGTAATGCAATGATTCTTAAATCGACTTTTTTGCTGATCTCTAATTTTGCATTTCCAATTGCTTCTCATATATCTTGAATTGATTGTCCAGGAGACATTCCAAACTTAATATGTTAAAATTGAACTCATTATTTGTCCCCTGAAACTCTCCTCCATCTTTTCCTATTACTGTAGTGGGCAATACCATCTTCCTCTTTTAATTATTTCCTATTTAACCCAGCATATAGCTTGTTTTACATATATATTTTTTTGCATGCTGTCTTCATTCTTGAACTGTAAGCTTCTTGAAGACAGGGGTTATCTTTTGATTTTTTTTATATTATCAATGCTTCACAGTGTTTGACAACATAGTAAGCACTTAATGAATATTTACTGAATTGTTTCAAATTGAATCAAGCTCTCTACCTCAATGTAATAAAACACAAAATATTCAGAAAAGGTTATTTGAAGTTTAACAAAGCATTCAAACTTTTCATGATGCCTTAACTGAATCTCAATTTTAGATTTTCAATACTTTATTCCTGGCAAGTTAGGAAAAGTTGAGGTAGAGGAATGCTGCACAGTGTGTTGGCATTTTAAACACAAAGTTTAATGGGGTATCTTGTCTTACTTTATATTATTTTTTTTTCTTTGTCTGGGTATGCCTTTAAAAACAAAGAAGCCAACCAGCCAGTGAACAAATTGCAAAAGGAGCCTTATGGAGCTATTTTTTGTGTATGGTGAGACTGTCATATGTAGAAACCAAGGAGACTTTTTAAGCCTGCCTTTGGGGACAGAGAGACCTAATAGAGAGAGACTTATTGTCAATAACAATTCATAAGGTGTAAAAAAAGTGTTTGTGTAAAAACAGCTTACTTGTAGCTATTTGAGGGCTTAAGTTGTTTGTGCATTATATAGTTCCTTTTTTTTTTTTATCTTGCTTTTGTTTGGCACTTTCACTACTTTAATTATCCTCTCCACCAGCAAAAATGAGTGATTGGATTGTAAAAAAGAAGATCACATAAGTTAATTTTGCTACTTTTGTGATATTTTAGTGGGTATCGGGTTTGGAAAAGAGGTTGGGGGATTGTTTCGTTGTCCATGCATTTCTATCACTTATATTTTGTTCTCCATAATTCTTCAGTTCTCCAGAGTCACAAATGTTCAAATCTGGGCCATAAATAAAATTCTTTTTAGGGAAATGTACTTCCCCTTCTCAGCCCACCTGTTTATGTTGTCATGGAATTTCTCTTGCCTGAACTGAGCTTTACACAGTCATATCTCTCATAAAAGGTGGTGTTGGTTGGAAGTAGGGTTGGGGGGGAAGGAGTGCTATTTTTTTTGTAAAATAAGAAGGAGCATTTAATGGATCTGACTTACAGAAATGTGGCCAGATGAGTTTGGCCAGTTGGGGTCAGTTAAGCCTCCCCTGACACAGGCCATTAGTAATATTTTCCATGGGCTAATCACAACAATGAAAAATCTGCCACATCTGGTTATACCTCTAATACCTATGCAGCTTGTCATGATTTCTAAAATCTTGATATGAAACAGCACCATGGCACTGAGTGATAGACTGCTAGTGAGGAAAGAAGGGGCTCTTGTTCCAGCAGAGTTGGCTATTCCTGTTTTTCTTCTATTCTTTCCTCTGATTCATTTTGTTAGATTATTTCATCTTGATCCAAAGGACTTGTGTGTGTATATGTGTTGTTTTTCTATGCTCCTTCTTTCCTTGTCCTTAGAGCAATCAGTACCTAACCTCCAGAAAAAAAGCCATTTTATAATGTTTGTGGGCAGCACATTTTCCCACTTAAGAATTATGGTTGGCTAGATAAGCTCCTTTGAAGGTTGAGAAAACAGTCCCGGAAGATTGATGATTCCAAGAAACTTTCACTGACTTAAAGAGTTCATTCTCTCCTTACTTTTTCTTTATGACTTCAAAGATTTATAAAGGTTTATATTGAGTACAGCAAAAAACTGTCCCAAAGCCACATCTTTTGACGTTAATATTGAGGAGAGATATTATAACACCTATCAATGATGCAAACTGATGGACTACTTCAATCAAGTTTTTTTTTTTTTTTTTTTTTTTTATGGACAATGGAAATTGAGGCAATATGTCCTACTTAAGAACTGTTATGTGAATAGTGACATTGACAGTTAATATCACATTAACATGCCGCTGGTGAAGACTAAACTGATGGAAAGGTTCAAAGAACCAGATTCTTTTTATAATTTTATGACTAAATATCTATGTGGCTTTTGTGAAATAATTTTGAGCCTTGTTTCTTTCATCAGTTAAACAGAGATAATAATGTCTATCTATTGGAGGATCAAATGAAACAATGCAATTACTTGTTATGAATAGAAAGGCTTCAAAAGTGAAACATATATTCAAATACAAGGAATCTTTATCATCATTATTTTTGTACTTGTCATCATTAGACTGTTAGAAAGCAAGGATTTTTTTCTTTCTTCACTTTCCACGTACCTAGTATAATGTCTGACACAAATTAAGCTCTTAATAATATATATTTTTTAATTTCACCATCATCATCATCATCACCACCACCACCATCATCATTGCATTCATATTCATCATCAGAAAGCAGCATGGACTTTGACTCAGAAGACACAAATTTTAATTTGAATTCTATCAGCCATGGTAAATTGGGAACAATTTCCTCAAATACTAAAAGGATGATCATCTTTATGTTACTAACCTTGCAAAATTATGCGTGAAAATATTTTGGAATATTGGAAGCATTTTATAAATGTAAAGTTATGAGCAGCACTGTCTATGACAACTTATAGTGGCTAACTAGACAAAAACTAAGTTTCTCTTTTCTGTCTCAGCTAAAACCCACTTCCTGTTTCAAGGAAGGCAAGATGTTCTATTTCTTTTTACGCCAATTTTGAAAAAAAAAAACATTTTAATATAAAGTTTTGAGTTCCATATTCTATCCCCTTCTCTCTCCCTTTCTTGCTCTCTCCATGACATGGCAAGCAATCAAGTATAGAGTATATATGCACTTATCTAAAAGATTTATATATTATTCGTTTTGATTAAGAATACTTGAATTAAAAAAAAAGAAAGTAAAAATATAGTATGCTTCCATCTGTATTTTGTATTCCATCAATATCAATTCTTTCTCTGTAGGCAGAAAGTATGTTTCATTATTTTTTTCCAGTGAATATATTTTATTTTTTTCTCTTTTTTAATTTATTAATTTTATAATTATAATTTTTTGACAGTACATATGCATGGGCAATTTTTTTTACAACATTATCCCTTATATTCACTTTTCCAAATTTTCCCCTCCCTCCCTCTACTCCTGCCCCTAGATGACAGGCAATTCCATACATGTTAAATGTGTTACAGTATATCCTAGATACAATATATGTGTGTAAAACCAAATTTCTTGTTGCACGGTAAGAATTGGATTCTGAAGGTATAAGTAACCTGGGTAGAAAGACAATAGTGCAAAAGTATGTTTCATTATTAATCCTTTCAGATTGTTTTGGGTTATTTTATTGCTAAGAATAACAAAGTCATTTTTAGTCATTTGCTGAACAATAATATTGTTACTGTGTACACTATTCTCCTGGTTCTGTTCACTTCATTATGCATGAGTTCATGCAAATCTTACCAGGTTTTTCTGTAATTATTCTACTTTTCATTTCTTATAGCACAATGTATTCATCACAATTACATATCATAGCTCTCTCTTTCTTTCTCTCTTATCTGTTTTCTCTCTCTCTCTCTCTCTCTCTCTCTCTCTCTCTCTCTCTCTCTCTCTCTCTCTCTCTCTCTCTCTCTCTCTTTCTCTCTCTATCTGAATGTCTCTGTATATATAAATATATACATATTAATACATGTATAACTATAAATAGGTCTTTACCCATTTCTTATGTCTTTAGGATATAAAATTAGCAATGGTATTGCTAGATCAAAGGGTATACACAGTTTTGTAGCCCTTTGGGCATAGTTCTAAATTATTCTTCAAAAAGACTCAATTAATTGAAAACTCTACCAACAGTGTATTAGCTTTCCCACATCCTCTACTGCTTTCAACCATTTCTTTCTTTCTTGGGGTGGGGAGGGGGCTATATTAGCCATTGTTATAGATGTGAGGTGGTACCTCAAAGTTCTTATAATTTGCATTTATCCTATCAATAATGATTTAAAGAATATTTTAGATGATTATAAATAACTTATTTCTTTGTCTGAAAACTGCCTGTTCATAAATTTGACAATTTATTAATTGGGGAATGACTTATATTTTTATAAATTTGACTCAATTCTCTATATTTTTGAGAAATGATGCTTTTAATAGAGATACTTGTTTCAAATTCCTCATCCCACACTGCAAGTTTCTGCTTTTCTTATAATTTAGGCTGCATTGGTTCTGTTTGTGCAAAACCTTTTTGATTTTATATGATGAGAATTATCTATTTGATATTTTTCATAATGTTTACATCTTCTTTCATCCGAAAATTTTCCCTTATCCATAATTCTTACAGATAAATTACTCTATTGCCTCTTAATTTACTTTTGATATCATCCTTTATGAATAACCCTATTTTATTCTATTCTTTAATAACCTTTTCTAGTATATGGTATGAAATGTTGGTCTATACTGGTTTCCATCATATTGTCCAGTTTTCCCAGAAGTTTTTGTCAAACTATGAGTTTTTGTTCCAAAAGTCTGGAAGCTTTATCATGTAGTAGATAACTACGATTATTAATAAATTATACTATATAAATAAATAAATATATATATATATATATATATATATATATATATATATATATATATATATATATATATATATATAAAATGTTACATTCATTCACCCCTTATACCAGATTGTTTTGATAATAACCACTTTATGATACAGTTTGACATCAATTATAAGGCTAGATGATCTTTTGACATTAAGATTTTCTAAGTATACAATTACATATCTGCAAAGAATGGTGATTTTGTTCCTCATTGATTATTCTAATTCCTTTAATTTATTTTTCTTCTCTCATTGCTATATTTAACATTTATAGTATAATATCATATAACAGATGTCATAATGAATATTCTTGCTTCAACCCTGATTGTATTTGTCAGGCTTCTAGTTTATCTCCATCATATATCATTTTTGCTAATGGTTTTAGATAAATATTACATATATCATTTTAACAAAATCTTCTTTTATTCCTATGCTCTCAACTTTTTTGTTTTGGAATAGGAATGGGCACTGTATTTTGTCATAGGATTTTTCTGCAACTATTGAGTTTATTATATGATTTCGGTTTGTTAATCTCTTCTTTGATTTTCAGGATTTCCAATGTGATGTTTAATTGGAGATTTTTAATTTGTTCTTAGTTTTTTTTTTTTTTTTTAGTTGCTTTTCCATTTCATTGATTTGTTTTTCTCTGTTTTATTGACATGTTGTCTCATTGTTGCCATTTTCTTTAATGAAATGATCAATTATTTCTATTATTTGTTATTTGACTCAATTTGTAAAAGATTGGATTATTTAATGACCAGCAGGAGGAATACAGAGAGGCTTGGAGAGACTTAAATCAACTGTTGCTGAGTGAAATGAGCAGAACCAGAAGATCACTATACACTTCAACAACAATAATGTATGAGGATGTATTCTGATGGAAGTGGAAATCTTCAATATAAAGAAGATCCAACTCACTTCCAGTTGATCAATGATGGACAGAAATAACTATACCCAGAGAAGGAACACTGGGAAGCGAATGTAAATTGTTAGCACTACTGTCTATGTACCCAGGTTACTTATACCTTCGGAAGCTAATAATTAATGTGCAACAAGAAAATGGTATTTACACACATATATTGTATCTAGGTTATATTGTAACACATGTAAAATGTATGGGATTACCTGCCATCGGGGGGAGGGAGTGGAGGGAGGGACGGGATAATTTGGAAAAATGAATAAAAAAAATAAAAATTAAAAAAAAAGATTGGATTATTTAATTTACATTTTAATGTCTTTTCATCACCTTTTATTAAGTGTAATTTTCACTGCATTATGATCTGAAAATGATGTATTTACCATGTTTGCTTTTCTGTATTTGCTTCTGAGATTTTTTGCCCTAATACATGGGGAAATTTCTTGTTTAGGTGCCTTGCACTGCTGAGAAAAAAAAAAAAAAAAAAAGGTATTTCTTTCTATTCCCATTTAATTTTTTTCCCTAGAAGCCTGTCATATTTAACCTTTCTAGAATTTTATACACTTTGTTAACTTCTTTCTTGTTTACTTCTTGCTTATATTTATCTAGTTCTGAGAAGGGAAAGTTGGTGTCCTTCACTAGTATAGTTTTATTATGTGGTTCCTTCTTTAACTTCTTCAACATCTTCTTCAAAATTTTAGATGTTCTCCCATTTAGTAGAATCATTAGCAATTATATGACTTCTTTGTCTAAAACTGTCAGGAAGATATATCTTTTTTCTTTATGTCTTTTAATTAGATCTATTTTTGCTTTTGTTTTGCCTGAGATCAGGATTGTTATCCCCCTGCTTTCTTAGATTTAGATGAAACATAATAGATTCTTCTCCAATATCTTGTCTTTATTCTGTATGTATCTCTCTGCTTCAAATGTGCTTCTTATAAACAAAATGGTTTTTAGTTCATTCTGCTCTTTGTTTTCATATTATGTGCAAGTTCATCCCATTCACATTTATAGTTATAACTCCATATTTTTAAAAAAATGGTTTATCTTCCACCCCTCTAATCATTTACCCTTTTGCTCTTCAGAAGGGATTTACTTCTTATCACCACCTTCCCCAATATATATTCTTTTTTATCAATCCCCCTCTTTTTATTATTCCTGTCCCTTTTTCATTACTTAAAATAATAAGATATATTTCCATATTCAATTGAAAGTGCATATTATTTCCTTTCTGAGCCAATTTTAATGAGAATAAGGTTAAGCTTTTCTGATCACTCCTCCATCTTCCTCTCCATTACGATAGTTCTTTCTAGTCTCTTTTCATGAATTTCTTTTTTTATTATGTTATCTCAATCTAACCATGAATACGACACTTTTCTAATTGCTTTGATCTGATTTCATTTGTGTGAGCAGTGTTTTGTAATTGTATTCATATAGTTCTTGGATTTGTCTTGGTAGAGAGACCCCCAAGTATTTTATTTTGTCTACAATAATTTTAAATGAAAATTTCTCTTTCTATCTCTTGTTAAAGGGTTTGTCAGTAATATATAAAAATGCTGATAATTTGTCTGCATTTATTTTGTATCCTGCAACTCTGCTAAAGCTGTGAATTGTTTCCAGTAGTTTTTTCTAGGATTCTCTAAATAATCATCTGCAAAGAGTGATAGTTTTATTTCCTCATTGCCTATTCTAATTTGTTTAATTTCTTTTTCTTTTTTATTGCTAAAGACAGTATTTCAAGTATAGCATTGAATATTAGTGGTAATAATGGGCATACCCCCTACTGGGGGTATGTCCAGCTTCTCTTCATTAAAATAATATTTGCTGTTGGTTTTAGATAGATACTGCTGCTGAAATGCTAGTGAAAACATTGGTTTTAGATTTTGATTTAGATTGGTTTAGATTTAGATTTAGTTAGTTTTAGTTAGAGACTAAGGAAAGATTCTTTATCTCTATGTTCTCTAATATTTTTAATAGGAATGGGTTCTGTATTGTGTCAAAGCTTTTTCTAAATTTATTGATATTATTACATAATATCTGTTGGTTTTTGTTATTGATATGATTGATTATGGTAAAATTTTCCTGATATTGAACCATCCCTGCATTCCTGGTATAAATGCTACTTGGTTATAATGTATTATCCTGCTGATAAATTGCTGTAATGTCTTTCTAATATTTTTATTAAAAGTTTTGCATCAGTATTCATTAGGGACATTTTCTTTCTGTCTTTTGGCTCTTCCTGGTTTAGATATCAGTACCATATTTGTTCTTTAAATGTTTGATAGAATACACTTATGAATCTATCTAGTTTTGGAGATTTTTTCTTATGGAGTTAATTAATTAATTAATGGCTTGTATAATTTCTTTTTCTAAAATAGGACTATGTAAGTAATCTGTTTCCTCTATTAATCTGAGCAATTTATATTTTTGTAAATATTCATCCATTTCAGTTAGATTGTCAGATTTGCTGCCTTTCAGATGGGCAAAATAGCTCCTAATTATTGCTTTAAATTTTTTTTTATTGGTGGTAAGTTCACCCTTTTCATTTTTGTTGCTGGTGAATTGCTTTTTATTTTTTTTTTCTAATCAAATTAATCAAAAAGTTTATCTATTTTTTTTACCAGAAAACCAAGACTTAGTTTTATTTATTAGTTCAATAGTTTTCTTAATATACTTTTATTAAAATCTTCTTTGAGTTTAAGAATTTCTAATTTGGCATTTAATTGGGGGTTGTTAATTTTTCTTTTTTTTCTTTTTCTTTTTCTTAGCTTTTTACCCAATTCATTGACCTCCTCTTTCTCTATTTTATTCATGTAGCTTATTTAAAGTTATAAAATTCCCATTGTATATAAACCTCTTTCTCCTCCTACTTCTTTATAGGATTAGATACATTTCTATACCCATCTGAATGATTAAGTTATTGCCTCTTAGAGCCCAAACTGATGAGATCAAATTTCTGACAATACTCGTCCTCCTCCCTTCTTTCCCTCAATTGTAGTAGGTCACTTGCACCTCTTCATATGATCCAATTTTTCATATTATATCTCCCTTTTCCTCTTTTTTTTGGTATAGGCCATTTCCCACTGATTATTGCCTTTTTCTCTGGTAACATCCCATTAGAGTTCATTCACAATAAAATCTTCCATCCATGTGATGCTCTGCTCTGTCTGCCCCAGTGACAGATACAGTTCTCAAGAGTTACAGATATAATTTTCCTATTTAGGGGTGTAAACTGTTTTATACATAAATTTATACATAAATATAGAAATGATTGAAAGTCACTTCATTGAAGCTCCATCTCCTCCCTTGAAAGATGATGCTTAGATTTGCTGGGTAATTAATTCTTGGTTGTGACCCTAGGTCCTTTGCTTTCCAGAATATGGTATTCCAGGCCCTATTATTCATTATTGTAGAAGCTGCCAGATACTGGGTAATCTTATTACTATTATTACCAATACTATCCTATTATTAGGACTATTACTCCTTGATATTTGAATTGATTTTGTCTGGCAGCTTGCAGTATTTTTTCTTGAGATTTTAGTTCTGGAGTTTCACAACAATGTTCCTTGATTTCCTTGTGGGATCTCTTTCTCAAAGTTATCAATGGATTCTTTCAATGAGTATTTCTCCTTTTGGTTTAAGAATATAAGGGTAGTTTTCCTTAATGATCTCTTGAAAAATGTTATCCAGGGTTTTTTTGGTTTTTTTTTGTTTTTTTTTTGGCATGGCAAATACTTTTTAAATTGTCTTTTCCAGATCTATTTTCTAGGTTAGCTATTTTTTCCAATGGTATATTTAATATTTTCTTCCATTTTTTCATTCTTTTTTGTTTGTTTGACTGATTCTTACTGTTTCATAGAGTCTTTCATTAGCTTCCATTTGCCCTATTCTAGTTTTTAATGTGTGATTTTCTTCAGTTAGCATTTGTATCTTTTTTTTCCATTTGATCAAATCTACTTTTGAAGATATTGTTTCTTTAATGGATTTTTTTTTTACATTTGGCCAATTTTAATTTTTAAAGAGTGGTTTTCTTCAGTAATTTTTCCTTGCTTTTCCCAAGCTATTGACTTTCTCTTGCTCAGTCTCATTCCTTTTCTCTTTTTTTTATTCTACTTCTCTTATTTGTGTTTTAAAGTCCTTTATGAGCATTTCCAAGAAGCCTCTTTATGTCTGAGACCAATTCATACTGCTCTTTGAAATTTTCTTTGTGTATATTTTGTCCTCAACTGAGTTTGTGTTTTGGTCTGCCCTGTCATCATAATACCTTTTTTATGATGAAGGTTCTTTGCTGTTTCTTGCTCATTTCTTTCATTTTCTTTTGATATTTGCTCTTTTTATGTTAATGGTTGACCTCTGCTCCTGGGGTAAAGGTCTCAAGCTTCCTGTGGAGCTCTGAGGCTTGATTTTAAGCAGAGGGGCCCCTTGTGTTTGCAGAGGATAGCTATGCCTGGTATATTAATGAAACAACTTGATTTCCCAGAGTTTGCATTATGAGAAGCTGCCCCATTGGTCTGTTCTTCTACTGAGCCAGAACTGAGGATCTTGGTTGCTATTTGTTATTGAGACTCTCTCACTGGCTTTCCCAAGGTCTGTCTCAGTTGGATTGAATACCCTTTTTACCCCAATGAGACTGACCTTCCTTGAAATTTTTCCAGCCTATCTTGAGCTGGAGAGTTGTTTCATTCCATCAGAATATGTTGAGAGGCTTTGTTTTATATGATTTTTGAGGGAAATTCATTTTTTAAGAAGAAAAAACTGAGCCCCTATGAGTTTGAGCAATTTGGCACATTTAATATAGACAATTATTAGCCTAAGCTTTCTGCCTGAAATCCATTGTCATTTTTTCTACAACATCCATTGTCATTTTTTCTACAACATGTTCTTTCTTCTTGTTGGCCCTTAATGGTTTTCTAAAAAATACCTCTTACTTTTAGACTTTTTCTTATGGTCACATAATGCCAAGCAATGGATCTCCTGGAAATTGTACTAGTCTTGGCTTTACTCATTATCTCGAAAGAACTAATATTAAGATTCCAGGGAGATATTTCCTCTACTACTAAAACCTAAACCACAGAATTGCTATAGTTAACATATGTATCGTGATTGAGGGTAAAAGATTAATATGTACAAACATGGCATATATTCTAACATCTAATTAGATACAACATAAGTGGGTTCCCCTGATAATGAAAAAAATATTCAATTTGATAATATCTATGCATTCATCAAATCTCACCTTCACTATAAGATTGGAATCAGGATTATAGATATTCCCAGGGTCTGTCTCAGCTGGATTGAATACCCTTTTTACCCCAGTGAGACTGACCTTCCTTGAAATTTTTCCAGCCTATCTTGAGCTGGAGAGTTAGTCTATGGGTAGACTAAAATGTGCTTATATGAGCTCCCTTTATATAGCACTCAGCCATACATCTAGTTATTTTAACTTTCTATTCATTTACTAATATTAAACATTTTATTTAAAAAAAAGTATTAAAGCTTTTTATTTTCAAAACATATCCTTGGATAATTTTTCCACATTAACCCACGCAAAATTTTTGTTCCAATTTCTTCCCCCTATCCTCCACTCCCTCCCCTAGATGGAAAGTAATTTAATATATAAACATTTTATTTATGATAAACTTTGTCTTCCATTAAGTACTTTATTCCAATTTTCCCTTTTGCCTTTCAAATAAACCAGCTTTGTCTTAACTCAGTTCTGCTTCCATCTGGGTCTTATTTTTAGTTCCCATCTATCTATTTCTGAATTTTGCTTCCTATAACACTTCTTTTTCCCTCAACCAACCCCAATCTGCTATGAGACACCCATTTTTTTATTATTATAACTTTTTATTGACAGAACATATGCCTGGGTAATTTTTTACAACATTATTCCTTGCACTCACTTCTGTTCAAACTTTTCCCTTCCCTTCCTTCACTCCCTCCCCTAGATGGCAAGCAGTCTTATACATGCTAATTATGTTATAGTATATCCTAGGTACAATATATGTGTTCAGAGTCGAACAGTTCTCTTGTTGCACAAGGAGAATTGGATTTAGAAGGTAAAAACCTGGGAAGAAAAAAATGCAAACAGTTTACACTCATTTTGAAGTTTTCCTTTTCTGGGTTTGGCTGATTCTGTCCATCATTGATCAATTGGAACTGAATTGGATCTTGTCTTTGTCAAAGATATCCACTTTCATCAGAATACATCCTCATACAGTATCATTGTTGAAGTGTATAATGATCTCCTGGTTCTGATCATTTCACTTAACGTCAGTTTATGCAAGTCTCTCCAAGCCTCTCTGTATTCCTCCTGCTGGTCATTTCTTACAGAACAATAATATTCTATAACATTCATATACCACAATTTAACCAACCATTCTCCAATTAATGGGCATCCATTCATTTTCCAGTTTCTAGACACTACAAAAAGGACTGCCACAAACATTTTGGCACATACAGGTCCCTTTCCCTTCTTTAGTATTTCTTTGGGATATAAGCCCAGTAGTAGCACCACTGGATCAAAGGATATGTGCAGTTTGATAACTTTTTGGGCATAATTCCAGATTGTTCTACAGAATGGTTGGATTCGTTCACAACTCCACCAGCAATGCATCAATGTCCCAGTTTTCCTGCATCCCCTCTAACATTCATCAATATTTTTTTCCTGTCATCTTAGCCAATATGACAGGGTGTAGTGGTATCTCAGAGTTGTCTTAATTTGCATTGCTCTGTTCAATAGTGATTTGGAACACTCTTTCATATCAGTGGAAATAGTTTCAATTTCATCATCTGAAAATTGTTTGTTTATATCCTTTGACCATTTATCAATTGGAGAATGGTGTGATTTCTTATAAATTAGAGTCAGTTCTCTATATATATTTTGGAAATGAGGCCTTTATCAGAAACTTTAACTGTAAAAATGTTTTCCCAGTTTGTTGCTTCCCTTCTAATTTTGTTTGCATTAGTTTTGTTTGCACAAAGGCTTTTTAATTTGATGTAATCAAAATTTTCTATTTTGTGATTTATAATGATCTCTAGTTCTGCTTTGATCACAAATTCCTTCCTCCTCCACAAGTCTGAGAGGTAAACTATCCTATGTTCCTCTAATTTGTTTATGATCTCATTCTTTATGCCTAAATCATGGACCCACTTTGATCTTATCTTGGCAGATGGTGTTAAGTGTGAGTCCATGCCTAATTTCTGCCATAATAATTTACAGTTTTCCCAGAAGATTTTGTCAAATAGTGAATTCTTATCCCAAAAGTTAGGGTCTCTGGGTTTGTCACACACTAGATTGCTATAGTTATTGACTATTTTGTCTTGTGAACCTAACATATTCTATTGGTCAACTAATCTATTTCTTAGCTAATACCAAATGGTTTCGATAATTGCTGCTTTATAATATAGTTTTAGATTAGGTACAGCTAGGCCACCTTCATTTGATTTTTTTTCATTAATTCTCTTGAAATTCTCGACCTTTTGTTCTTCCATATGAATTTTATTGTTTTTTTTTTCTCTAGGTCATTAAATTAGTTTCTTGTAGACTCCCATCTGTTTAACCCCTAAAGAACTTAGACACTGCTTCTAAAGAATTTTGAATGATATATTTTTATATTTATATACCATTTCTTCCAGTAATTTCCATGTCCTTCCCAGGAAGGTTTCCCTGTTTAAAAACAAAAACAAAACCAAAACCAAAAAAGCACACCTAGTCATCATCATCCCTTTGAAAAAAAAAATTAGTGGATGAGGGTGTGGAGTCTGCTACTTTTGACAAAATCTCAGGATAACAAAATAATTAAGGAAAATACCATGATCTGCTTTGAGGTTTATCAGATGTTAACTTTGAAAGTAGCTTACAGCTCCTTTCCTTGAAAAGGATAAATTCAATTCTGTCCCAAGTTGAGATTTTTTTTGTTGTTGTTTGTTTCCAGGTATCACTTGAAACACACCATGTGACTAACTTGGATTAGCCTAAAACACATGAAAGTATACTGTAGCCAACTGTATTTTTTAAAGAATAGGATTTACAATGATATAAAAATATTTATATTCTGTCAATTGCAATCTTTGTAATATAAAGCATTCGAGTTCAGGAAATATGAGCTAAAATGTATCTCAGCTATTATTTTGCCTGTGCAACATTGTGTAAGTTATTTGATCTGTCCTGGAATTCATTTCATCCTCTGTAAAATAAGAGGATTGGATTAAAATCATCTTAAAGTCAAATTTTCCATCAAAGCTGGAAGCTATTCTCATTCATTCTTTCTTAAAGTTTTTATTTACAAAACATATGCATGGGTAATTTTTTTCAGCATTGACCCTTGCAAAACCATTTCTTCCAAATTTTCCTTTTCTTCCTTCACCCTCTCCCCCAACTGACAGGTAGTATGATAGATGTTAAATATGAAAAAATAGATATTAAATCCTATATATGTATACATAATTATACAGTTATCTTACTATGCAAGAAAAATGGGATCAAGAAGGAAGGAGAAAAAAACAGAGAAAGAAAACAAAATGCAAGCAAATAACAGAGAGGGTGAGAATTCTGTATTGTGGACCACACTCTATTCCCATGGTTCTCTATCTCTCTCTGAATATAGATGGCTCTCTTCATCACTGACCAAGTGGAATTGGTTTGAATCATCTCATTCTTGAAGAGAGTCATGTTGATCAGAATTGATCTTCGTACAGTCTTGTTATTGCTGTGTGTAAAGATCTCCTTTTTCTGCTCATTTCACTTAGCATCAGTTCATGTAGGTCTCTCCAAGCCTCTTTGTATTCATCTTGCTTTTCTTATAGAAAATAGTATCCCATAGCATTAATATACCATAATTTATTCAGTCATTCTCCACTTGATGGGCATCCACTCAGTTTCCAGTTCCTTGCCACTACAAAGAGGGCTGCCACAAACAGTTTTGGCCCATGTGGGTCCCTTTCCCTCCTTGGGATATAATCCCAATAGAAACACTGCTGGATCAAAGGGGATGCACAATTTAATAACTTTTTGAGCATAGTTCCAAAGTGCTGTCCAGAATGGTTAGATCCATTCACAGTTCCACCAACAATGTATGAGTGTCCCAGTTTTCCCACATCCCTTCCAATAGTGGTCATGATTGTTTCCTGTCATCTTTGCCAATCTGACAAGTGTGTAGTGGTACCTCAGAATTGTCACAATTTGCATTTCTCTGATCAATAGTGATTTGGCACACCTTTTCATGTGACTACAAATAGTTTCAATTTCTTCATCTTAAAATTGTCTGTTCATATCCTTTGACCATTTTTCAATTGGAGAATGGCTTGAACTATTATAAATTTGAGTCAATTCTTTATATATTTTAGAAATGAAACCTTTATCAGAATCTTTGGAAGTAAAAATGTTTTCCCAATTTATTGCTTCCATTCTAATCTAGTCTGTATTAGTTTTGTTTGTACAAAACCTTTTTAACTTAATATAATCAAAATTATTTATTTTGTGATCAATAATGATCTCAAGTTCTTCTTTGATCACAAATTCTTGCCTCCACAGATCTGAGAGATAAACTATCCTAAATTCTTCTAATTTGTTTATAGCATTATTCTTAATGTCTTTTGACCTTATCTTGGTATACAGTATCAGGAGTAAGCCTATGTCTATTTTCTGCTATACTAGTATTCAATTTTCCCAGAAGTTTGTCAAATAGTAAATTCTGATCCCAAAAGCTGGAGTCTTTGGGTTTGTCAAATACTAGATTGCTATGGTCATTGACTATTTTGTTCTATAAACCTAACTTATTCCATTGATCAACTTCTCCGTTTCTTAGCCAGTACCAAATGGTTTTGATGACTTCTGCTTTACAGAATAGTTTTAGATCTGGTACAGCTAGGCCACCTTCATTTGATTTTCTCTTCATCAATCCCTTAGCATCAGTTCATGTAAGTTTCTCCAGGCCTCTCTGAAATCATCCTGCTGGCCATTTCTTACAGAACAACAATATTCCATAACATTCATATACCACAATTTATTCAGCCATTCTCTGATTGATGGGCATCCACTCAATTTCCAGTTTCTAGCCACTACAAAAAGTATGATTTAATTTTTCACCTATTCATTCTTTAGGATTAGATTATTTATCTGATGGGTGAAAAAGCAAATTTTTTCAATTTCTTTTTGGTCTATTTTCCTCTGTCCTTTTATTGAATATAATTGTCATTGCATCATTATCTGAAAAAATTGAATTTATTATTTCTGCCTTTCTGTATTTGATTTTGAGGTCTTTATGTCTTAATATATAGTCAATTTTGTATAGGTTTCATGAACTGACAAGAAGAAAGTGTACTCTTTTTGTCTCAAATTTTCTCCAAAAGTCTATTGCACCTAACTTTTCTAGTATTCTATTTACCTCTTTAACTTCTTTCTTATTTATTTGTGGTTTGATTTATCAAGTTCTGAGAGAGCAAGTTTGAATCTCCCACTAATATAGCTTTGCTATCTGTTTCTTCTTGCAGCTATCTTAACTACTGCTTTAGGAATTTAGATGCCATACCACTTGGTGAATATATGTTTAGTATTGGTATTGCTTCATTATCTATGCTACCCTTTAGTAAGATATAGTTTCCTTCGTTATCTCTTTTAATAAGATCAAATTTTGTTTTTGCTTGCTCTGAGATCAGGATATATACCCCTGCTTTTTTTTTTTTTTTACTTCACCTGAATCATAATAAATTCTGCTCCAACCTTTTACCTTTACTCTGTATATATCACTCTGCTTTAAATGTGTTTCTTGTAAATAACACATTGTAGGATTCTGGCTTTTAATCCAGTCTGCTATCTACTTATATTTTATGGGAGAATTCACCCCATTCACATTTACAGTTAAAACTACTAATTCTGTATTTCCTGCCATCTTATTGATCTCAAGTTATACGTTTGTATTTCCTTTTCCTCTTCTCCCTCCTCCCCAGTATTTTACTTATGGGCACTACATGCCTCAAGCAAATTTTCCACTACAATTTCTGTTTTCCCTTCTTTTTAACTTGCCCTTTCACTTTTTCCTTTCCCTTCCCACTTTTCTATAAGGTGAGAGAAGTTTCTCTGTGAAACCAAATATCTAATATTCTTTCTTTGTGTCAAATCTGATGAGTGTAAGATTCACACAATATTCATCACCCTTCCATCTTTCCCTCAATTATTATTTTTGTTGACTATTCCTGAGATGTAACTTCCTTCATTTTAAATTCCACTTTCCCTTTTTTTTTTCTGGTACAATCATCTTTCCATATCTAGTTTCTTTTTTTATATTATGACAGTAATATCAGATTGTATATGTACTTTCTATGTATACCCATAACAGCAATACAATTCTCAAGAGTTTTTTTTTTTTCATTTGTTTGTTTGTTTTACCTTTTTATGCTTCTCTTGAGTTCTATATCTGGAGGTCATTTTTTTGTTGTTGTTGTTTAGCTCTTTCCTTTTCATCAAAAATAAATTGGATTGACCAGTTTCATTGTCCATATTCTTCCCTAAAAGAAATTGCTCACTTTAGCAGGGTAATTTATTCTTGGCTGCAAAATATCATCAAAGAGTATATTTTAAAGATTGTTCAGTATGAACATTTGAATTTTAAACAAGAATACAGATTTGCATTCAGGATAACTACACATCTACAAAATATATTATAGTACACCTATATAGTGATACAACTGGCTTTAGTATGATTATAAAATGTGCATTACCAAAATAATAATAGATTTCCCAGCTTCACATACAATCTTGTTTTTTCTGTTCTGTTCTGTTTATAAATGTATATTTTATTTATTAAGTTCAGAACAAAATACTTTTTTTAATTGGATAATTGGGGCACCTAGGTGGTATAGTAGATAGAATACCAGCCCTGAAGTCAGGAGGACCTGAGTTCAAATCTGGCCTTAGACACTTAGCACTTCCTAGGTATGTGACCCTGGACAAGTCACATAGCCCCAATTATCTCAGCAAAAAAAAGATAATTTCTCCCCTTTTTGACTCATTCAAAAATGCAGTTAAAACTAACAATACTTCATTAATCAATTTTTAGGTTTTGTTCATATAAATCAATCTGTCAAACAGATTTTTAGGAGCCAAAATAATAGCAAAATTCATTTGGAAATATAAAGAATCTCAAGAAAATTCTGAAAAAAAGATGAAAAAAGATAAAAATGAATAGATGTTATATCAGTTATCAATTTATAATACAAAACTGTGATTATCAAATCTATTTCATAATGGTTAATTTTATTTTAGTGATCTGTGGGACAGATAAGCAAGAGCTAGAAGCAATCAAATATTAAAGCACATTATTCAATAAACCTTACTGAAACTTATTGGAATAAGGCTTCTTTATTTAATATAATGTTTAATAAAATAAAAAAGTAATAAAATCTAGGTCAACTTAGAAAGAAGTCTGGCAGATTTAAGTTAGGACAATGTCTTATGTTATGTGCTGTAATCAACTCATATGTATGTATACATGTATACATGTGCACATATATTGAAATAATGTACATTACATATCATGTGTTCATGTCTATGTATGCATACACACATACACACAGAGTACATGCAGAATAGATTCAAAATAACCTTAAAATAAACTAATACCTAAAGAGCCAGGAGAGGCTTTTGAAAGAAGTTGGGTATTTAAATTGAATTTAGAAGGAAACCAGAGATTCTAAGAGGCACATTTGGAAAGGGAGAACATTCTAGTTATGGAGGACAACCAATATAAACATATAGAGAAGCAGACAGAGTTATACAAGAAGAACAATGTAAGCCAATGTGACTATTGTGAAGGTCAGTGAATAGAAACTTGAATAGAAATAGAGCCACTAATCCAGGCATAGGGGTCCTATGGCATCATGTTGGTAGCCATGTGGTACAGTGGTTAGAACAGTGCACTTGGAATCAGGAATCATGAGAGCTTCCACAGCTGTGAATTATGACACTTGGAGTACAAAGCAGCCTTCACAGATGCTCCTTGTGGATTAAGAATGAAATAAGTTGGAGGAAAGAGGGAAGAGAAGAAAGGTCAGAGAACATAACTGCCTCTCAGTGGAGAGGTCAGAGAATACAACTGCCTCTCAGTCTCCTTGCATTATCATCATCCTCTCATATGAAGAGATCCATTCTAAGGTCTGACTTAGACCTCCAGCAGCCACTGGCAGGTGGCTCCCATATCACAACAGAAAGGAGGGAAACTAAATGTGTAGAAGTGAAAGACATATCTCCAAATTTTAAATCAGGCACTTTTCAACCATTGATCTTGTCTTCTATGAAATCCTCACTGCCTTTTAACTTCTCTGTCTCCTGTGCCAACCTGAATCCTATTATATCTTCCTCCCTGCACTCTTGGGAGGATAGTTTCATAATTATGAAGCCTCAAGGTACTCTCTAGACATTGAAGACTTCCCCTTTATAAACTCTGCTCTTGTTCTTTGCACTGATGTGTTTGATGTTCAGGACCTTTAAGGAATGGTATGTTAAGGCATAGTTACTTCTACTCATTATGTCCTTGAAAGTTCCTCCACTGCCTTCATTTATACTTCCTAGGGTGCTGAACTAGTTACTCCTGAGTCTGTGCCCTTACTAAAGCAGCTCATTATCTCCACTGAATCTTTGTGTATCTTTGGCAACACATTATTTTGGTGTCCTTTGTCAAACTTGTGACTATGTCTCTTCCTCCAAGACTTCTATTAAAAGTAGTCCTTCTTCCCATATGTTCTAAATTATTTACTGATTTTTTTCTAGTAGGAAAAAGTGCATATTAAGAGATTGGGGATAACGAAATAAGATGAGATATATGAATGTGCTATTTAAAAATAATGAAAGGGGTAGTTTCAGAGAAACCTGAGAAAACTTACAGAAACTGGTGGAGAGTTCAGTGAGAAGAACTGAAAGAATAATTAATACAGTAAACTAGAAGTATATAAAAACAAAGAACTTTGAAAAAAATAAAGAATTTCCATCAATGCAATGACCAAGCACAATTCCAGAGAACCTGTGATGAAGCATGTAATCCAGCTCCTGATGGAGAGATGAACTTAAGATGCAGAATGAAATACATTTTTGGACATGGTCAATGATGGGTTTTCTTTTTGTTCATACTATGTATATTACAGAGATTTAGTTTTTCTTTTTTTCCTAGTGGAGAAGGTAAGGGAGGAGGGAAAATGAGTTTTTGTCAATTGAAGATAAATTTTATAAAATAATAACATTTCTTTAATTGTACTCCTTGAAGCTATTTTGCTTGAATAACTTTTCTTTAATTGTACTCATGGAAGTTATTTTGCTTGCATCTTCCCTTTATTTTAATATGTTTGAGGTCACAATACCATTGCTAATGAAATAAAGGAGGCAAATAAACACTTTAGTAAATATTTTTGTAAAGACTGTGGTCATTTAGTCCCCTCTAATCCCTTATGTACTTATTTCAATGCAAACTGGTTCTGCTTCAAACAGTCTTCAAGTCTCAGCTTCTAAAACACAAAAGAATTCTTGGGTTAAGTCAAGTGCATTTTGCATCTGATTATCATAGGTCACCTAGTATTCTGACAAAACCTGATCTCCAATGTTCTTCTCAGAACTCATTACTTTTTTTCCCCAGGGGATAATGGAAGAATGATAAGTAAGCAATGTAAATTTAAACTGCTTTTTGCCAGGTCACTCAAATACTACTCCCTAACTTGTCTTGTCTACAAATGCAATTCAAGTAGTTTTGTAAAAAATAACCATGGCCTCATGTTCTAGAGCTTTAAGCCTCTTTTCTGAAATGCCAGAAGGACTTTATCCATCTTATCAATGTCAAATTATATACAATTATCTTATCACAGTACTATTTTTTTCTAAACAAAAAGGAATATAACTTAGCCTAAAGTCAGATTCTCTAAAGTATCAAAATGATTGCTCAAAGATTCTATTCTTCACTGAAAATTCCTCTTCTTCTCTTTCTCAAATGACAGAGCCACACATATCACAGGAGAAACTGCTAAAGATATATCTAGATTGTTCAACATTAACTAGAATCTCCATCTCCCCCACAATTCTTGGAGTGTGGGTGCAATGGAAAGAAAAAAATAGTATATGCAAAATAGGCAAGCAAAATCTTTGATGAGAATAATCTAGAATGAGTTCATACAAATTTATCATGGGCAGACCTCTGAGACTCCTTGTAATTTCCCCAAAGACCCCAAGTAACCAGAAATTATACATTGTTTCTAATAAAATTATCAGACTCTTATAAGCTGTGTTCATTTTCTTCATTCATGGGTCAATTCCATCTTCCCCTATGGTTCTTCGGGATCATAGAATCATTTATAGCCAAAAATTCTCATCAAAAGTCCCTGAAAAATGTCTCTATACACTAGAGGAAAAGGACTCTACTAAACAATCCTGGCCACATTCACAGCAGCTGCAAAAACCTTTAGGCATACTAACAATATTGCTAGACTAACTGCTTCCAAATTTACTATACAGATTTGTATCAAACTTAGTGGTCTTTCATTATTGTCAAATGAAGTTCAGGATCAACCCAGGGGCAACTAAAATCTTGAAAAATTAACAGAATATTTCTCAGAGAGCTTAAGAAATTTTGTAGCAATGCAGGATATAAAAAGTCAATTTGATGACAAGAACTAGAAAGGAAATTTATGTTATCAACATCTCAAACCAATTTGTTAGATTCTGATTGTTGGATATATTTATGGATATCAAATGGAGGGGAATATATACCCTTTCTTGCATCCTGAATTCACATTCAGGAAAGTGCCTAGGAAAGTGCCTAAGAAAGCTCTCAACTTATTTTTGATCTGAACAAGATGACATCTAATATCACATCACTTTCTATTGCCAAGTCCTATTGTACATTGCCTTCTGCCATCCTGGCTCTTCTTATCATTAGTGACAGTTAAATTCTAGTTATGTCTTTGTATGTTTTTGTATTTTTTCCACAGATCAAAAGAAATTATTTCTTCCTTAGGGTCAAATATATCATATTATATTATATAAATAATATTTCTACTTCATATACTATATAATATTTATTATTATTATATTATATCCCAAATAGATCCTAAAGAAAGAAACGGACACACATGTGCAAAAATGTTTGTGGCAGCCCTCTTTGTAGTGGCAAGAAACTGGAAACTGATTGGATGCCCATCAATTGGAGAATGGCTGAATAAATTATGGTATATGAATGCTATGGAATACTATTGTTATGTAAGAAACTGATGAGGCCTAGAATTGGGGTAGCTAAATGAAATTAGGATTTAATTGAGGTCTAGTGGCAGGTTCAGGGTATAGGGAGTCAAATAGAGCTCTCCTGCAACCCCTTTGGATTCGGCACAAGGATACGGAGTTAAATGAGGTCTAGTGGCAGCATGAGAGTCCCTTGTAAAGGCATTTACAGACCCGAAAACCTAGATTGATAAAAGAGGTTTATTATGGGGTTTGGAAGTAGTTAGTAAAGTTGAAGGTAGAGATAAGAGGGCACTGGAAACAGTGTTCCAGTGGGTAGAGATCCTTGGTGCCAGGCTTAAGGCTGCCATGTTTGGAACCTCTGCAAAGAGAGGGCTCCAGTCTGGCTCTTTTATAGTAGGGGGCTTTGGCTACAAGCTGAAGGGGGCTTGTGGGTGAAGTCTCATGTTGGCTCCTGTCTGGGCTTCAGCCAGGGTTAAAATTTGAATTAAATTCAGTGGGTTTCAGGACTGAGCCATTCCCACCCAGATAACAAAGATGAAACTGTGCTTGGAGTGGAGTCCCCTCCCTGAGGCAGAGTCAAAGGAGATTTTCTCCTTTAAGAATTTTTCACAGATTTAGGGTTTCCTCTTCAAAATGACCAGCAGGATGATTTTAGAGAGGCTTGGAGAGACCTACATGAACCGATGCTAAGTGAAATGAGCAGAAACAGGTGATCATTATACATGGCAACCACAAGACTACACGACAATGAATTCTGATGGAACTATCTCTCTTCAATATTGAGATGATTTAAATCAGTTCCACTTGTGCAGTGATGAAGAAAGCCATCTATACCAAGAACCATTGGAACAGAGTGTGGAATATAAAATAGCATTCTCACTCTCTCTGTGGTTATTTGCTTGCATTGTGTTTTCTTTCCCAGTTTTTCTTTTTCTTTCTTCTTGAGCTGATTGTTCTTGTTCAACAAGATAATTGTATAAATTTGTATACATATATTGAATCTAACATGTATTGCAACATATTTAACATGGATTGGACTATCTGCCAGGTAGAGGAGGGAATGGGGGAAGGAAGGGAAAATTTGCAACAAAAAAGTTATGCAAGAGTCAATGTTGGAAAACTTACCTATGCATATGCTTTGTAAACAAAAAGCTTTCATAAAAAATAAAAAGATACATTTTAGATCATATATATACATTTATATATGTATATATATGTGTGTGTGTGTGTGTGTGTGTGTGTGTGTGTGTGTGTGTGTGTGTGTAATTGTACACTATTTCAAAGTCAGTTTTTTTTTTAACAGCAAAATAACTGTATGGACATATACACATATATTGTATTTAACTTATACTTTAACATATTTAACATGCATTGGTCAACCTGCCATCTGAGGTAAGGGCTGGGGGGAAAAAGAAGAAAAGTTGGGAAAAAGCAATTGTCAGTGTTGAAATGCTGAAAAATTTCCCATGTACATATCTTGTAAATTAAAAGCTATAATTAAAAAAAAAAAGGAATTTAGATAGTACCCCCACTTTGTGCATATATTTTTTTAATATTGATATTGTTTCATTACCTATGGTACCCTTTAGGAAGATATAGTTTACTTCCTTATCTCTTTTACTTAGATCAATTTTCACTTTTGCTTGGTCTGAAATCAGAATGGCTACACCTTTTTTTTTTTTTTTTTTTTGTTGTTGTTGTTGTTTTGTTTGTTTTTGTTTTTACTTCACCTGAAGCATAATAGATTTTGCTCCAGCTTTTTACCTTTACTGTGCATGAATTGCTCTACTTTAAATATGTTTCTTATAAATAACATATTGTACAATTCTGATTTTTAATCCAGTCTGCTATTTATTTACATTTTTGGGAGAGTTCACCCCATTCACATGTACAGTTAAAACTACTAATTCTTTATTTCCTTCCATCTTATTAACCCCAAATTATACTTTTATCTTTCCCCCCTTCCCAGTACTTTACTTATGAGCACTACTTTCCTCAAGCAGTTCTCCCCCTATAGAGATCCTCCCTCTTTCTTGTACCATGCCCCTACTATTTATCTTTTCCCTTCTATTTAACCTATCCCTTTCCCTTTCCCCTTTCCCTCCCACTTTTCTATAAGATGAGAGATGTTTCTTGGTGAAACCAAATATTTCTATTATTCTATCTTTGGGCCATATTTGATGAGAGTAAAATTCACACAATAATCATCATCCTCCCTCCTTTCCCTTAAGTATAAATATGTTTTAATTGCCTCTTCATGAGATGTAATTTCCCTCATTTCACTTCCATTTTCCCCTTTTTTCAGTCACAATACCCTTTCCAACTTGTTTCTTTTTTATATTATAACAGTAAAATCAGATTATACATGTAATGTTTATTCATACCCATAACAGAAATACAGTTCTCAAGAATTTTCTTTTTTTCTTTTTTCCTTTTTATGCTTCTTTTGAGTTCTACATTTGGAGGTCAATTTTTTGTTTGTTTGTTTACCTCTGGTCTTTTCATCAACATGGAATTCACTAGTTTTATTGAATGCCCATCTTCCCTGAAAGAAAATGCTCAGTTTAAAAGGTTAATTTATTCTTGGTTACATTCCAAGTTGCTTTGCCTTTCAGAATATCAGATTCCAAGCCTTTTGATCCTTTAAATTGGAAGCTGTTATGTCTTAAGTAATCCTTATTTTGGCTCCTTGATGTTTGAATTTTTTTCTGGCTGCTTGTAATATATTTTTTCCTTGGTGTGATAGTTCTCAAATATAGACATGATATTCTTTTGGATTTTTATTCTGGGGTTTCTTTCAGAAGGCATTCAGTGAATTCTTTCAATGGTCATTTTACCTTCTGGTTCTACCATATCTGGTTAGTTCTCTTTCATGATTTCCTGAAAGGTATTGTCTAGGCTCTTTTTAAATTATATATTTCAGGGAGTCCAATAATCCTTAGATTGTCTTTCTTAGATCTATTTTCCTGGTTTGTTGTTTTCCCAATTAGGTATTTTACATTTTTTTATACTTCCCCCCCCCCCTTTTTGTTTTTGTTTTTGTTTTGCTTTACTGATTCTTGGTTTCTCATTGAGTCATTCATTTCCACTTGCTCAATTTTGAATTTTAGTGAGTTATTTTCTTCATTTTCTTTTGTTTTTAATTTCTTTTTTGTATTTGTCCAATTGAATTTTTAAATGAGTTGTTTTGTTCAATGGATTTTTTTTCCATTTCATAATTCTGTTTTTAAGGAGTTATTTTCTTTTTCTGTTTCACAAATTCTGTTTTTCTGGGAATTTTTTTCTTTTTCCATTTTATCAAATTTATCTATTTTACTAAGTGAATTTTGTAGTAAATTTCCTTCAGATAGTGTCTGTGTTGCCTTTTTTAACCTGCTTGGAATTTTTTAATTTCCTTTCCCCATTTTTCTTCTAGCTCTTTTTAAAGATCCTTTTTAATTTCTTCTAGGAGAGCCTTGTGTAATGTGACCAGGTTCTATCATTTTGGGGGATTTCATCTGGAGACAATCTGCCTTTAGTCTCTTCAGGTTTTGAAATCTGTTCTTCTCTTTTGTCATAAAATCTGTCAAAAGTTAGAGTCCTCTTTACTTTTTTAGTCATTTTTTTTTAAAGTTAAGGTCTGCCTTTAGGGCAGAAGAAGTTTTTCAAGTGCCCACAGCTGGGCTGGGTCCCTGCTGATTCACTGCAGGTCCTAGGTGAGTGTGGTCAGGTCCTGTGAGATTCTGGCTTTTTGGAGTACACTACTGATCTTGTGTGTTTGTGTTTGACATTTTATAACTTCTATGCTGATCTACTGGCTTGCAACCAGGCCAGAGTGGCCAACACTGCTATAGATTCCTATGGATTCCTCCCCTTAGATTCTCTGCCACATGGAGTCAGCAATGCCCTGGGACTCTATGCTATCTCTACTGATGTTTGTGGTCAACTGTTTGTGTTAGGCTGTCTCCCTCCCATTTCTGATTGAAACAGACCTTTTCTGGTCTGTTTCTTCCCAGATTTTCTCCCATGCAGGATCTGCACCACCACACTACCCGGGGACTCTGTGCTATCTGCCCTGGTGTTTGTACCCAGCTGGTTGCACTGGATGCCTCCCTCCTATTTCCAATTGAAACAAACCTTTTCTGTTGATTTTTGAAATTATCTTCTGCTGATAATTTGTTGCACTCCCAATATTTGTGGCTTCTGCTGGTCCAGAGCTAATTCAGGGCCTGAATTTCGTAATTATTGTGAGGATTATAGAGAAGGGCAGAGAGAAACATGTGTTGTCTCCACTATCTTGGCTCCCCCTCTTCTCTAAAATGTATTCCAATATATTTAACATGTATTGAAATACCTGCCAGCTAGGGGAGATGGTGAAGGGAAGGAGAAGAAAATTTGGAACTAAAGGTTTTTCAAGGATCAGTGTTGGAAAAAAATGCTTTAATAAACTAGATAACATTCTAAATCCCACTGATTACTGTTTCTCAGATCAAAATACTTATTCTTTTAATTCCTACCTTTTTTTCTTATTATAATTTGAAAAATTGTAGCATCATTTTTCTTGTAGATAAGAGAGGTAAGTATGGCTAACAGCATGCATTGGTAATACAAAAGCCCTTGGCTTTATTTCCAGGGCCAGAAAATGAAAGAATGATACCATAAAGAACAGTAGTAAATTTTAGACTGAACAAGGTCAAATATTCTTCTGTTTGATATCAACTTATTTCTGAGCAAGTTTTATTTCAGAATCCACTGAAAGTCACGAAAGTTTATTTTTGGTTATACAGAAGGGCTATTAGGAATCTGAATCCTGTTTTCATGCTAAAATCATCTGCCACCATCAGCTATTCAGTTCCTAATGTCCTCATGGCCCTCTTTTGAAGAAGAACATTTCTTTTTTTTTTAAATTTTTTATTATATATATTTTTTTGTAATATTATCCCTTGTATTCCTTTTTCCAAATTATCCCCCCTCCCTCTATTCCCTCCCCCCGATGACAGGCTATCCCATACATTTTACTTGTGTTACAATATAACCTAGATACAATACATGTGTGTAAATACCATTTTCTTGTTGTACAATAAGCATTAGATTCTGAAGGTACATGTAACCTGGGTAGATAGACAGTAGTGCTAACAATTTACATTCATTTCCCAGTGTTTCTTCTCTGGGTGTAGCTACCTCTGTCCATCATTGATCAAATGGAAGTGAGTTGGCTCTTCTTTATGTTGAAGATTTCCCCTTCCATCAGAATACATCCTCATACAGCATTGTAGTTGAAGTGTACAGTGATCTTCTGGTTCTGCTCACTCAGCAACAGTTGATGTAAGTCTCTCCAAGCCTCTCTGTATTCCTCCTGCTGGTCATTTCTTACAGAGCAATAATATTCCATAACCTTCATATACCACAATTTACCCAACCATTCTCCAACTGATGGACATCCATTCATCTTCCAGTTTCTAGCTACAACAAAAAGAGCTGCCACAAACATTTTGGCACATACAGGTCCCTTTCCGCTCTTTAGTATTTCTTTGGGATATATTTCCAATAACAGCAATGCTGGGTCAAAGGGTATCCACAGTTTGATAACTTTTTGGGCATAGTTCCAAATTGCTCTCCAGAATGGCTGGATTCTTTCACAACTCCACGAACAATGTATCAGTGTCCCAGTTTTCCCACATCCCCTCCAACATTCATCATTATTTGTTCCTGTCATCTTAGCCAATCGGACAGGTGTATAGTGGTATCTCAGAGTTGTCTTAATTTGCATTTCTCTAATCAGTAATGATTTGGAACACTCTTTCATGTGAATGGATATAGTTTCAATTTCTTCATCTGAGAATTGTCTGTTCATATCCTTTGACCATTTATCAATTGGAGAATGGTTCGGTTTCTTATAAATTAGGGTCAGTTCTCTATATATTTTGGAAATGAGACCTTTGTCAGAACCTTTGCTTTTAAAAATATTTTGCAAATTTGTTACTTCCCTTCTAATCTTGTTTGCATTAGTATTATTTGTACAGAAACTTTTTAGTTTGATCCAATCGAAATCTTCTATTTTGTGATCAATAATGATCTCTAGTTCTCCTCTGGTCATAAATTCCTTCCTCCTCCACAGGTCTGAGAGATAGACTATCCTCTGTTTCTCTAATCGATTTATTATCTCCCTCTTTATGCCTAAATCATGGACCCATTTTGATCTTATCTTGGTATATGGTGTTAAGTGTGGATCCATATCTAATTTCAGCCATATTAGTTTCCAGTTTTCGCAACACTTTTTTTCCAAATAATGAATTTTTATCCCTAATGTTGGTATCTTTGGGTTTGTCAAAGATTAGATTGCTATAGATGTACCCTTTTTTGTCCTTTGTATCTAATCTGTTCCATTGATCTACCGGTCTACTTCTTAGCCAATACCAAATGGTTTTGGTGACTGCTGCTATATAATATAGCTTTAGATCAGGTACACTTAGACCACCTTCCTCTGAGTTTTTTTTTCATTTGATCCCTTGCAATTCTCAACATTTTATTCTTCCATATGAATTTTGTTGTTATTTTTTCTAGGTCATTGAAATAGTTTCTTGGGAGTCTGATTGGTATAGCACTAAATAAATAGATTAGTTTGGGGAGTATTGTCATCTTTATTATATTCACCCGGCCTATCCCAGAGCACTGAATGTCTTTCCAATTATTTAAATCTGACTTTATTTTTGTGGCAAATCTTTTGTAATTTTTCTCATATAATTCCTGGCTTTTCTTTGGTAGATGAATTCCCAAATACTTTATACTCTCAACATTTGTTTGGAATGGAATTTCTCTTTGTATTTCTTTCTGTTGCATTTTGTTAGTGATATATAAAAATGCTGAGGATTTATGTGGATTTATTTTGTATCCTGCCACTTTGCTGAAATTTTGAATTATTTCTAGCAGCTTTTTAGCAGAGTCTTTGGTGTTCTCTAAGTATACTATCATGTCATCTGCAAAAAGTGATAGTTTGATTTCCTCATTTCCTACTCTAATTCCTTGAATCTCTTTCTCGGTTCTTATTGCTGAGGCTAGCGTTTCTAGTACTATATTGAATAGTAATGGTGATAGTGGGCAACCTTGTTTCACTCCTGATCTTACTGGGAAAGGTTGTAGTTTATTTCTATTGCATATTATGCTTACTGACGGTCTTAAATATATGCTCCTGATTATTCTAAGGAATAGTCCATTTATTCCTATACTGTCAAGAGTTTTTAGTAGGAATGGATGTTGGATTTTGTCAAATGCTTTCTCTGCATCTATTGAGATGATCATATGGTTCTTATTAATTTGATTATTAATATGGTCAATTATATTAATAGTTTTCCTAATATTAAACCAGCCCTGCATTCCTGGAATAAATCCTACTTGATCATAGTGTATTATCCTGGAGATGATTTTCTGAAGTCTTTTTGCTAATATCTTATTTAAGATTTTAGCATCAATATTCATTAAGGAAATTGGTCTATAATTTTCTTTCTCAGTTTTCGCTCTACCTGGTTTAGGTATCAGTACCACGTCTGTGTCATAAAAGGAGTTTGGTAGGACTCCTTCATCCCCTATTTTTTCAAATAATTTATATAACATTGGGGCTAATTGTTCTTTAAATATTTGGTAGAATTCACATGTGAATCCATCTGGTCCTGGGGATTTTTCCCTGGGGAGTTGATTAATAGCTTGTTCTATTTCTTTTTCTGAAATGGGACTATTTAAGCAATTTATCTCCTCCTCTGTTAATCTAGGGAGCCTATATTTTTGGAGGAAGTCATCCATTTCACTTAAGTTATCAAATTTATTGGCATAAAGTTGGGCAAAGTAACTCCTTATTATTTCTCTAATTTCCTCTTCATTGGTGGAAAGATCCCCCTTTTCATTTGTAAGACCAACAATTTGATTTTCCTCTTTCTTTTTTCTGATCAGATTTACCAAAGGTTTATCTATTTTATTGACTTTTTCATAAAACTAACTCTTGGTTTTATTTATTAATTCAATAGTTTTTTTACTTTCAATATTATTGATTTCTCCTTTTAATGTTTGTATTTCAAGTTTAGTATTTGGTTGGGGGTTTTTAATTTGGTCTTTTTCTAGCCTTTTAAGTTGCAAGCCCAATTCGTTAATCTTCTCTTTCTCTATTTTCTTCAAATAAGCCTCTAAAGATCTAAAATTTCCCCTTATTACTGCTTTAGCTGCATCCCACAGATTTTGGTATGATGTCTCATCATTGTCATTATCTTGGGTGAAATTATTAATTGTTTCTATAATTTCCTCTTTCACCCAGTCATTCTTTAAGATGAGATTATTCAGTTTCCAATTACTTTTTGGTCTATTTATCCCTAACTTTTTACTGAATGTAGTTTTTATTGCATTGTGGTCTGAGAAGAAGGCATTTATTATTTCTGCCTTCCTACATTTAATTTTGAGATCTTTATGTCCTAATATATGGTCAATTTTTGTATAGGATCCATGAACTGCTGAGAAGAAAGTATATTCCTTTCTATTGCCATTCAGTTTTCTCCAAAGGTCTATCATACCTAGTTTTTCTAATGTTCTATTTACTTTTTAAATTTCTTTCTTGTTTGTTTTGTGGTTTGATTTGTCTAAATCTGAGAGTGCAAGGTTGAGATCTCCCGCTATTATAGTTTTACTGTCTATTTCTTCTTGCAACTCTCTTAACTTTTCCTTTAGAAAGTTAGATGCTATACCACTTGGTGCATATATGTTTAGTATCGATATGGCTTCATTATTTATGCTACCTTTCAGCAGTATATAGTTTCCTTCCTTATCTCTTTTAATTAGATCAACTTCTGCTTTTGCTTGATCTGAGATAAGGATAGCTACCCCTGCTTTTTTGGCTTTACCTGAAGCATAATAGATTCTGCTCCAACCTTTTACCTTTACTTTGTATGTATCTGCCTGTTTTAAGTGTGTTTCCTGCAGACAACATATTGTAGGATTCTGATTTTTGATCCAATCTGCTATCCGTCTCCGTTTGATGGGATCGTTCATCCCATTCACATTTACAGTTAAAATTACTAATTCTGTATTTCCTGCCATCATATTATCCCCAGATTATGCTTTTTCCCTTGACCCCCCTGATCCCCCTTCCTGATATTTAATATACAGACCCCCCTCATGACGCGCAACCCTCCCTTTTTTTTTTTTAGTATCCCTCCCCCCTCCCTCCAAGTCCCTTCACTTATTCTCCTTTTCCTTTTCCCTTTTTCTCTCCCCCCTTTTAATGAGGTGAGAGAAAATTCTCTGAAAAACAAATATGTTAATTATTTACTCTTTGAGCCTCTCCTGATGAGAGTAAGATTCACACAATGATTCTCCCCCTTACTAAATTCCCTCAGATATGGTGTATTTTCTATGCCTCTTCCTGGGATGTAGTTTCCCTCTTTTTATCTTTCCTTCCCCTTTTTCTGAAACGGCTTCCTTCCCTTTACTACACCCCCCTTTTTTTCTTTTATATCAGTAAAATCAAATTATCCTTGAGTACTTTTTATATACCCACAACAGAGTTACAGTTCTCAAGGGTTCTGTGTACCTTTTTCTGTTTCTCTTCAGTCTTGTGGATGTAGATCAAAATTTTTGTTTAAGTCTGGTTTTTTTCTTAGAAACATATAGAATTCCTCTATTTCATTGAATGACCATCTTATTCCATGGAAAAAGATGCTAAACTTAGCTGGGTAGTTCATTCTTGGTTGCAGTCCTTGATCTTTTGCCTTACGGAATATCAGGTTCCAGGCCCTTCTGTCTTTTAATGTGGAGGCAGCCAGATCTTGAGTGACCCTTATTGTGGCACCTTGGTATTTAAATTGTTTTTTTCTAGCTGCTTGCAGGATTTTCTCCTTTGTGTGGTAATTCTGCAGCTTAGCCACTATATTCCGTGGTGTTCTTTTTTTAGGGTCTATTTCAGAAGGAGTTTGATGAATTCTTTCCACATCTACTTTCCCTTCTGTTTCTATTATCTCTGGACAGTTCTCTTTGATAATTTCCTGTAAAATAGAATCCAGGCTCTTTTTTTGGTCATAGTTTTCTGGAAGTCCAATGATCCGCAGATTATCTCTCCTAGATCGATTTTCCAGGTCTATAGATTTTCCCAGTAAGTATTTGACGTTGTTCTCCAGCTTCTCATTTTTTTTTTTTTGTTTTGTTTGACTGATTCTTGGGTTCTCTGTGAATCATTCATTTCTATTTGTTCCATCCTGACTTTTAAGGAGTTATTTTCTTCTTTCACAGTTTTTAGTTCTTTTTGTAAATGCCCAATTTCATTTCTAAATGAATTATTTTGCTCTATTGAATTATTTTCCATATCCCTAATTTTTTTTGAGATATATTTTCTTTTTCCAATTCAGAAAGACTTTTTTATCTTTTCCAATTCAGAAATCCTACTTTCCTGTGATTTTTTAACCTTTTCTAATTCATAAATTTTGTTTCCCTGCATCTCCTGTGAATTCTTTATTTTTTCCAACTCCAATTTCTGGACGTTGTTATTCTCTATCATAGCTTCCCTTTCCTTTCCCCATTTTTCTTCAAACTCCCTTAACTTTTTAATAGTGTCTTCTAGGAGAGAGTTATGTGATGGGGGGCAGGAATCGTTCCCCTTTAGGTTGTTATCCGCTGTCTCTCTGCTGTTAACTTCCTCGGGGTTGGATACCCGCTCTTTCTCTGTGTAGAAGGAATCTATGGTTTTTCTGGGCTTCTTACTCATACTTGAAAAATCTTTTGGGGTCTGTCCCTGGGGTAGGAAATTATTTATTTATTTCTTTACCAGCTTCCTCCCAGACAGGATGGATGCAGCGGTTCTTGGGCCTGAGCTAAGATAGAGCTCTGGGATAGAGAAAGATCTAGAAGAACAAATACCATATGGATAGGTGAAATAAAAGATGGATACATAATGGAGGAGATAAAATATTTAGAAAATACTGATGTATATAGATCCTTTTGTTTGGAAGAAAGATTCCAGGTTGCACAGAACTCCTATTAAAGATCATTTTTTCAGTAATGAAAATCAGAAACAAATTCAGTTTCACTCATGTTTCAGTTAAGTTGTAATTTAATTTCTCTCATTGCTTCTCATTCCATACAAAGTGTTTGGAGTACTGACAGTCAGACTATAAACCTTGACTAAGGAAAGTACCCATAAGGTCACAAATTTAGAATTGAAAGTAATAATTCTCCCTTCCCTCATAGACACACATTTTACTATGCCTGGTAAGGAAATCCAAGACAAGAACTGTAGTGTCACCATTGCCAGAAGTCATTCCTCTCTGTTCCCTCTGCACACATTTATTATTCTTATGCCAAATGCATTAACTTGCCACAACTACTGGTTTTCATACCATTCTCAAGCATAATACCCATCCAGGCAGATTTAACACCCACTGCTTTTCACCACATACATCATCAGTCTTTTTGGCTTTCTGATGATTCTGAATATGCACCAGGAAATTTCAACTGGTTGCCTCCCAAGCTGCTACCACCATGTTAAATGTGGAGGAATTCTTCTTACATGCATAGAACCATGGCATAAATTGAACCTCTATGTCTCACCATCTGTCTCTGTTTTTGTCACTCTCTGTCTCTATCATTTTCTATATGTCTGTCTTTCTCTGCCTATCTATATATCTCTCTACATCTATCTCTGTGTTATTATCTTTGTTACTCTTTTTGTGTTTCTTTTATCATTGTCTTTATTTTCTCACATTCAGTGCTCTAATTACTCTAAAAGATGCTTGGTGCCATCGAAAAGTTGGTGGCAATGGCAGTATAAATCATTTCACTGCTTTCAAAGTCATCACACTCTCTTAAAATTTCTTGGTTCATAATTTCATTATTTCTTGTTTGTCTTTTGTTTTCTATGGTGAGAATTGAGCAAAGCAAGGCATAGTGCAACCAAAGAGTCATACATTTCCTGTCCACAAACAGGAAAATGCCCATGTTATCCAACCTTTGGATTGAGATTTTAGACACTCAAATCACTACTCCTCCCCTTTTTTATTCTTCAGGAAATTTAACTAACTGGAGATATGAAGGGAAAAATGCTTAATTGACTCATTGAAAAATCCCACCCAAGATTCAATAGTAGTATCATGTTACGTAGAAATGATACTAAACTTAAGAGACCAAGATTCACATGCCAGTTATGTTGCTATTGTCTATGTCATCTTGGGAAAATCAAGCCATTCTGAAGTTCATTTTTCTCTTATGTAAAATGGATTCAATGATCTTTAAGTTTCATTTTATCATTAAAACCTGTAACTTTAAACTCCTGAATTATAAAAGCTAATGTATAGGAAACATCAGTCTCAACAATGAGTATTAGAAGTATTCCTATACTCAGTTACCATTTGGAAGGGGTGACAAAATTGAAAAATAAATATTAATTTTTCACCAGTTCTATGACTTACTTCTTCTGGAATTTAAAATCATATCTCCTGTATTTCAGACTTAGCTTGGAATTTCCTTTAGTGTCTAGATCCTCTTCTCTGAGAAAAAGCCAACTAATCCTGTGGTGGTCTCAGAATACCTTATATATCTATGTAGTATTCTGGTTGGTTTTCTAGAGGTCTTGGAGTAGCCTTTGTTTCAGCAGAATAATAACCACAAAATAGCCAGCTGTTACCCAGTAAAGGAACACTGGAAATGAGTGTAAACTGTTTGCACTTTTGTTTTTCTTCTGAGATTATTTTTACCTTCTAAATCCAATTCTCCCTGGACAATAAGAGAACTGTTGGGTTCTGCACACATATATTGTATCTAGGATATGATATAAACATAATTAACATGTATAAGACAAATTGCCATCTAGGAGAGGGGGTGGAGAGAAGGAAGGGAAAAGTCAGAACATAAGTATGTGCAAGCTATAATTTTGTAAAAAATTACCCAGGAATATGTTCTGTCAATAAAAAGTTAAAATTAAAAAAATAAATAATAGTCAGGTGTTAAAGTCCAAATCCTTTTTTATCTCCTTCACAGTCCAGTTTCCTTGCCTGGGGCCCAGCTAGTTTTCTTGAGAGCCTTTCAGACTGGCCTTGGTCTCAGTGAGGAGAACAGGAGGACAGACCAGCCACCACGAGGCTGATGAAGATGGAATGAATCTCTCTGAGTCCGAAGGCTTGTGCTTCAGCCTCCAGCCACCACAAATGTGGATGATGGAATGAATATGTCTCTCAATCCCTTTTCTGAGTCTGTCTCTGGCTCAGATGGGCCTTGGTCTCATTGGAGAAATGAAAGAGGAGAGCCTGCCACCAGGGTAGTGTGAGATGGAGTGAATCTAGCTGAATTTGTCCCAGCTTATATGCTTATTCTAATTACATTATATAGGTGTGAATCTTGTAGAATAGGTGTCAATTTTATGAAACTATATTAAGTACTAAGTACATGTATTGAACTAGAGAACTCTTAATTACCATGCTAAACTAAATAATCATTGTCTTATCAATTCCATTAAGTTAGCACTTTGTAAGAATCCTTGCTTCAAAGTACAAGAATTCTGGCCCATAACATATCTATCATATCTTCCCTTGTGTCATTGGTGACTTCCTCCTAAAGCCTTCGTTTTCTGGAGGGACTGAGACTGATCTATTTTATTATTCTTTTCCCAGCTCTCTCCTGTACTTTCTTTGAACTTTGAAACTGCTATTTTCTCTTTCTTTCTTTCTTTCTTTCTTTCTTTCTTTCTTTCTTTCTTTCTTTCTTTCTTTCTTTCTTTCTTTCTTGTAGTCTTATTTTTTGCATTGTTTTCCTCCATTAGTAAGTAAGGCCTATCTTTCTTTTAAGTTGCATTTGTATTTTTAGAGAGATATCTGATTATCTGCAAAGGAAGACTTTGAGCCCTGATAAGGACATGCCACATATGGGACTTTTTGAATTGACTTGATGATGCCCCAGAAAACTCATGATTGGTATTGCTTCATCATATTGTAAAATCTCTTTAGATTTGATACTATACTTCATCATTTTCCTCTGCCTCTCTAACTGGAGGATGGTGCCAAGAATTCCAAACTTCTGCTTAAGGAAAGGGCTCAGCTGAGACATTTCCTCATTTCTTACCTGGGTACACTATTTTGGTACCTCTCTGACAAACTTGTTCACCATGTCCCCATGTTGGCTACCTTCTTCTCCTCTTTTTCCTTTGCTCTTCCTATTATTTTCCCAGATTCTTTTGTGTTTTCTCTTCCCCCATTAGATTGTAAGCTCCTTGAGGGCAAGGCCTGTCTTTTTTTTTTTTTTAAATCCCCACCACTTAATACAGTATCTGATACATAGTAAGTATTTCATAGATGTTTACTGACTTTTGACTATTCTGGATACTTTCATCAATGACTTATTTGAAGGACTATATGGCATGTTATCAAATCTTGGGAATATGCAAAACTGGGAGAATAAGTAATATGCTAGACATAAATAGATTGAGGATATAAAATGATTTGACCAAATTTGAATCTTGGGAGAAAGGAAGAATTTATGACCAAAGAAGAACTAGAGAACTTTATGAAAGACAAAAAGGACGACTTTGATGAAATTAAATTAAAAATGTTTTGCACAAACAAAACCAGCATAAGCAAGATTAGAAAAGAAGTACAAAACTGGGGAAAAAGTTTTTATAGCCAATGTTTCTGATAAAGATCTCATTTCTAAAATATGTAAAGAAATTTCTAGATTTTAAATATAAATTATCACCCAAGTGATAAATTGTCACACAATACAAACAATTTTCAAATGATGAAATTAAAGCCATCTATAGTTATTAGAGAAATGAAAATTAAAATATCTCTGAGGTACCACCTCATATTAATCAAATTGGCTAAGATGACAGGAAAAAATAATGATAAATGTCAGAGTAAATGTGGGAAAACTGAGACACTAATGCATTTTTGGTGGAATTGTGAAATGATGCAAACATTCTGAAGAGCAATCTGGATATAAAATTGTGCATACCCTTTGACCTATCAGTACAGACCTTAGGTCTGAAGCCCAAGGAAATCATAAAGGAGGGTAAAGGATTCACATTCAAAATTGTAGCAGCTTTTTTGTTGTTGTAGCAAAGAAATGGAAAATGATTGGATGCCCATCAATTGGAAAATGGCTGAATAAGTTGTGGTATATGATAGTAATGGAATATTATTGTTCTATAAAGATGATGAATAAGCTGATTTTAGAAAAGCCTGGAAAAATTAAATGAACTGATGCTGAGTGAAATAAGTAGAACTAGGAATACATTATATACAATAACAGAAACATGTGCAATTGTCAATTATCAAAAACTTGGTTCTTCTCAAAGATTCAGTCATCCAAAGCAATCCCAAAACATTTTGGACAGAAAATTGCATTGTATCCAGAAAAAAAAAAACAAAAAAAACAAAAAAAACAAAAAAACCCCAAAAAACTAAAGAACTTGAATGTAAATCAATACATGCTTTGATCCCTTCTTCTTTCTGTTTTTTTTTTTTTTTAATCTCTCCCATGGTTTTTTCCCCTGTGCTCTGATTTTTCTCTTCCAACATGATTCATAAAGCAATATGTATTAAAAATAAATAGATTTTACTAAAGAAAAGATTATAGAGTCATGGTAGTATAGACAACAGTTTGTCTGAAGTTATCAAAGGTTTGAGAGTCAACAGTATGAATAGGAAACATAAACATTTATGTAGTCTTGGGCTGCATTAAAGGAGTTTCTATAAATATGGAGGTGATAATTATTTTATATATTTTTTTGAAATTTGACCATATCTAAAATACTACATTCTATTCTGGATACTACAGTTTTCAAAGTCACTGATAAATTAATAAAACTAACCAGACTAGGATTAACAAAGTGCAGAGGACTTTGAATCCATATTATACTAGGGTTCTTTGAAAAAGATGAGAATGTTTAGTCTGGAAAAGAGAAGACTGGAAGAGTGGGATAGCATGATGGCTATGCTCAGCTATTTGAAGTAATACCATGTGGTATTTCTTTTTTATACTGTAGGACAGAACTAAGATCAATGAGTTGAAATCACTAAAGCTAACTTTATTCTTAGTCTCATGGGACAAAACAATTAGAACATCCAAAAGTTCTTTATTAAAGCCTTTAAGCAAAACTTGGACAACTGCTTGTCAGGTATATTATAGCAAAGATCTTTATTCTAATATTGATTGTACTGATTTGAGATTCCTTTCAATTCTAAAATGTTGATATTCTATGACTCTGAGTCTTATGAACATGTTATAAATATTAGCTCCTGGGGCCCCTAAAATATTCCAGGGTATAAATATTTTGTTAGAATAAGATCCCTTTTATATAACCTAGACAATCCCTTTATTGTACATAAAAGGACACTGAGGTGCTAAGAGTGCAAGTTAATTACCTAAAGTCAACAGTTTAGTCTCCAAGCTGGGATTAGAGAAGTTTTCTGTCTTTTATTCCAGTGTTGTTCCTACTACATCACCTTGCATCTCTTTGAGCAATAGTTGACAATTTTTAAAGTCTTTAAATTTTTACAAAACAACTTCTCTTAGATTATTTCATCAGAACCTTCTACCAACCTTAAAAGTGAGGCATTATTGATGTGCTATTATTCCAACTAAAAAAAAATGAGGAATTTGACTGAGAGATAAAAATAAATTATTTATATACGGCCATTCAATAAATAAGTTATCAGAGGCAAGATTTGAACCTTTATCTTTTTGTCTGAGTACAGTACTTTATGTTGGGCTTCCTTCCCATGATTTATGCAAGTTTAGAAAACTTCAGACTTTTTTTTTTATAATGAAGTCCTAATGCAACTCAGACAGAATGGTGGCTTTTGAATAGGATACTTGGTCACAGTTAAATGGTTTAAAATCAAGTCTGAACCCTATTTGGACCTCAGACATAACAGCAGCCACATGGAAAGTTTCCATGCCAAAGTGGCAACCATTTGGCAAGAAAAGTATTCTCTCAAAAGAGTATGCAAACTCCTTAACCCATCATCCCCAAGTAACTTTCATAATAAGAGACCATAGGAACTTTCCTTGTTCCAGGTTAACTTTTTTGTAACTATTTCATAGGAAAACTATCATATTACCATCTGATGGTTCTTAGTGGCCTGACTGTAAATGATGTGGATAGTGTGCTTCCTACAGCTGCTTCAGATTTTGTTACATTTTCCAGCTTTTAAAAAAAGTGCTGACAGATAATGTGGGTCCATTGACAAATCTGAATCAGTATTAGGAACAAATAGAGAAATACTTTGTCTGATTTGGGGGTATATAATAACAAAACATTGAAAACATTGAAAACAAAAGCATTGTCTTTGCATTCAGAGATCTACTGGCCACTTTATTTTTATCTAGTTGGCACCAGAGAAAAACAGGAAAGTATGTATGGAGAAAGGTAATTATGAGATAGACAGAAAACATGGCTAGATGAAAAGAAAGCTTGAGTGATTTTCATTGAAAGATATTTGTTTTTTAAATGAAAAAAAAGTTTCCATTCAAATCTGGGCAGAAAATCAGAATCAAATTGATATAATTGGAACCACTTAGCAAATGATGGACTTATATTACATGTTTCCTAACCAATCCTCTTTATTTTATTTTGCATAATGTAGTAAAATTCTCTTAAATAAATATGTTTGAAAGCAAATGCTCAGGAGGCACATTCTTTTTGTAACAAGACAAGGCAAATGAAAATATAAATCTGATCCCCTGAAGAAGTAAACAACTTTCTCTTGTACTGAATATCAGTAGCCCCCCTCTACAAACCACATGACCATTAACCAGGGAGGGTGAACATTTTTCTCATTTGAACATTCAGGTACAAGGCTTGGGAGTGACGGTAAGAAGCCAACCTTTCCATCACGAGTAGGGATGAAGAGTAAATGGCCTTGCACATCTATATGAATTCTAAATTTATACTTTATTTTCTTTCAACCAATATTATTAAATTCCTATTGTATACAAAGTACCACATAGATTAAATTATAGGAAAGAGATAAAATTTACAAGCAATATGTTATCTATTCTTAAGGAACTGTAGTTGAATATTATATATATATATATATGTATGTATGTATGAATGTATGTATATAGCAACTTGCTCGAGATTTCCTTAACTGATTATTCACTCTAAATACTGATATGTATTCTATAAATGTATCTGAAAATGAAAGCCACCATCCTGACATTAGGGCCACAGAGCTAATTAATTTAGATTAATGGGTTTTCTAAGTTCTCCTATATGGCCTTTGCCATTTTGATCACTTCAGAAATTCCTTAGCACTTTTGTCTTAGCTTTGCAATATGAGAATTAGCTGGATATGGCTCATGTATTTATATTATATTGTTCAATTATATGTCTATTTCCTTGAATGAAAGAGTTCTTAGTCATTATACTAATAGTTCTGAAGGTATGTTGATAAGATTCTTTTTTCCCCTTTTTTCTTCCTCCCACCCCAAATTACATCTATGATTTTATCAAGTTAAGTATCTTTAGAGAAACAATCCTTCTACTGGTGCAGGGAAGTTTGTTTTTTACCTTTAACTTCAAAGTCATATTTTGCTGGCAGTGGGAGTTCAGCCCTTTTTCAATCATGTCCAATTCCTTGTGATCTCATTTGGTGTTTTAACTTAGCAAAGATACTGTAATACTTAGCCATTTCCTTCCCCAATTCATTTTACAGATGAGGAAAGAGGGGAAAACAGTACTAAGTGACTTGCTCAGGATCATACAGCTAATGTCTGGGGCCAGATTTGAATTTAGTAGAGTGGCTCTTCCTGACTCTGGGCCTGGATACTCTAGCCACTGGGATACTACGTAGGGCATTTCCTGAAGGTACTGATTTTGTCCAGGTTAACATTGTTATAATATGTCAGAGGTGGAAATTATATGCAAGTTTTCTTTATTCTGAGACCAAATCCCCATCCATTACACAAAATTAGATTATATTTTGCTAAATAGAACATGTTTCTTGGAAATAAAACAGTAAAAGAGAAAGAATATATCATCATGAAAGACCATCTAGTCTTGAATTGATTTGTTGGAGTTCACATAGAGGTTTTCCTAGCAATGATACTCAAATATATAATTACCCAGTTCTTCATGTGGTACTGGTAGTGCAAATAGCAAGTGTATATACTTTGTATTTATTTTCCAAATTTTGTATTCATCTTTTCCAAGGGAAGTGATGGGGCAACTATTATCCCATTACCTTTAACTCTGCTTTGGGAAAATTACTATACCTCTTCCCACAGTTGCAATACTTGGTAAGAAGCCCCAGATGTTTGTCTTTGTTGAGCTCCTTTATAATTCTGATTTTTTTTTGTAATTAATAAAAATCAAGTTAATCCAAATCAGTAAGTCTGTATTATGCTCCTACTATGCATCAGGCAATGTGCTAAACACCAGGAGTACAAATAAAGAGAACAAATATAGTTCCTATTCTAATTGTGTATAAAAGGATGCAATATATTTACAATCATGTACAAAATAGATATAGAGAAGATAAGTCATAGGTAGTCAACAAAAGGAAGTCACTAGCATTTAAACTGATGGAAAAAGTTGTCTTATATCAGGTGGAATTTTGCCTACTAATTGAAGAAAGACATAACTAGGAGATGAGAAAGGAGAGAGTTCTAGATATGGAGAAAAGCCGTGGATTTGGATGATGGAATAGCTTGTTTAAGGAATAATAAGGAGGTCAATGAGTAATTTGGTGGGAAAACTGGAAAGGGAGAAGGAGGCAGGAAAGAGAAAGGAATTTGAATGTCAAAAAGAGAATTTTATTTCTCAGTTTAAATACACACCAGACATTTATTAACCATATGATCTTGAACAAGTCATCTACCTTTTATTTCTCCCAATTCCACCAACTATATAATTAGAACAAAAACATACCTACCTCTCGTGGATGTTGTCAGTATAAAATGAAATACTATTTGTAAAGTGCTTAGCATAGTGCTTGTCACATAATACGCACCATAGAAATAAATGCTTATTCCTCTCCCTCCTTTTCCTCTTCCCTTACGGGGTGATAGTAAGTCACTGTATCTTATTGAATTGGAAGTAGGGAGGACATCATCAGATAACCACTTTAAAAATATCAATTCGTGGGGCAGTTAGATACAGTGGATAGAACACTGATTCTGGAGTTAGAATCTGGGTTCAAATTCAGACTCAATTACTTAATACTGCCTGGCTGTGTGACTCTGGGCAAGTCACTTAACTTACATTTCTCAATTTGAGAGCTGAGTAAAGGATATATTAGAGCGGTAAAGACTTGAGACAGGAAGCAGTCCTATACCAGAGCAATGATAGTATAACAAAGGAAAAGAAAGCATATACAAAAGATGGCACAGTGTTAAGATTTGACAACAAACTGGATGTAAGTGCAGGGGAGAGAGAGGCTGAAGAGTTTAGGATTGACTGGGAAGATGGTGTATTCTCTATTTTTTTAAGTTGCATGACTAAAAAATTATTAAAGCTTTTTTATTTGCAAAACATATGCATGGGTAATTTTTCTTTTTTAATAATAGCTTTTATTTTTAAAATACATGCAAAGATAGTTTTCTTTTTTATTAATTTTATAATTATTTTTATTAATTTTATAATTTTATAACTTTATAATTATAAAATTATACATATGCATGAGTAATTTTTTATAACATTATCCCTTGTATTCATTTTTCCAAATTTTCTTAGAAAATGCATTAGAGTAGTATGCCATCTCCTTCTCTATTTCATTTTATAGTTGAGCAAATAGAAGCAAACTGGGTTAAGTAGGGTCACATAGGAAGTATCTGAGAGCAGATTTGAGCTCAAGAAGGTGAGTTTTTTTGATTCCATTCTTGATTGGCATTCTATTCTCTGGGTCATCTTTTCAATAGTAATAGGGGATTTTGGAAAGAAAAGGGTTCTTTGGGAAAAGATAATAAATTTTAGTTTTGGACATGTTGAATTTTAAATGACAAAGGAACATCAGGAGACAGTTGTAAATGTGATTCTGGAAGTTAGGAGAAAGGTTTGGGTTGAACAAGAATAACTGGGAATCATTTACATAGAGATGATAATTGGATCCATGGGAACTGATGAGATAAAGCAAAAATAATATATAGAGAGAAGATAAGAGGGCCCACTACAGTCTGGGGAGACCTTATGATTAGCAGGCATGACTTGCATGGAGACCAAAAAATGTATAAGGGAATGACTAGTAGGTAGCAAGAAAGATAAGTGAAAGTTGGGATGATAAGAAGCATATGTTCTTGAAAAAATGATATGAAAAGGATAATTTGTGTATTTAGAGAGATTTATATTTACAGGGAAACTGTCCTCCCCTTTATGTGAGATAAGCGTGAAGGAGTAAATAATGGCAGAAGAAATCTAGGTGATGTGAAATGAGAAAAAGGAAAGAAGAGGGAGGCCTCTTTTTGAGGCCTTGAAATGATCTCAAATTTCTCAGTGAAATATGAGATAAGTTTCTTAGCTGAATAATTTGTAAGGGTGAGGAAAGCCATGAAAATCTCAAGAAGAGATTTTCAACTTCAAAAGTTAGTTATTACAAATATTCATTAAGCCTATACTAGAAGTCCAATACTAGGGTGACCTTAAGACAGTACGATTTTCTTCTCTCCTCCTATCCTCCCTCCAATCCCATTCCTTTTCCATGTTTTGAGATGGATTTTTCTATGTATATAGAATAAGCCTTTTTATCTACATGGACATTAATAGTGAACTACTACTATATATGAAGTGACTCAAAGGCTACATATATAATAAAGATAAAATTATGGATAAAAATAATGACTGTCCCCTTTGCTTTGAATTCCTTCTTGCTTGAATTAATTTTGTGACCCAAACCCAAAGAATTTGGAAAACCTGAAAAAAATCCATTTAGACTGATATGATTTTATATAATTTCTTTATTATAGCCTCTTGATATGGATTTGCAGGAAAAGATCCCCAGAAGAACTTTCTAGCCTTTAGACATGTGAAGATAGGTGACAAGAATATGGATCTTCCTCATTGGACTTTGAAGATCAGGTTTTATCTTTAGACTGAGGTTACCCCAAGTTTTGTCCTAGCTATAACTAGCCAGCTGTCAGTCTATCAGAGGGAATTCTCTTGTTATTATCCCTACAAGACAAGGGAGATGTCCATTAAACATTCAGAAGAAATGAATCTTAGAAAGTGGTAACTGACAGAAGCTTGACAGCCAAGAGATCAGCAGATACACATGACCAGGAGATTACAAAATACTATCCATCAGTAACCACGTAAAAATGATGGATATTTATATCCTTAACAAAGTCTACAAACCATATACAACAGTGAGAAGCTCATTGAAGGCAGTGCAGATAAAGATACATTAAAATATGTATACATTTTTAGCATTCTTCTTATTTCAGTTGGGGGGGATTATCATTAACTTCATACAAAACCTTGCTCTAATGATTGACATTCTTGAAGAATTATCATTACTTTCAAATGTGTTGTAGTCAACATCATATAATATTTGGAAAGCACAAAATTAATCAAATGAAGCATAAAAGTTTTGGAAAGTTTATAAATACTAGAAAGAATGAATCACAAGTTGATGATCTAATAAATCAGATAAGTTTGAAATAATGGTGATGTTAGAAGAATAAAAATAATAAATTTACTTATTTTCTAAGGAATATGTTACTACATAATATAATTCAACAATTATTCTTGTTAGTCATTCAACAATTAATTATACATTAGTAAAGGATCATGAAGAAGCAACGGAGTACAGGGGATGTAATAGTGAATGTGAAGTCATGTAACCAGATAGAGGCTTCTAACCAAAACAACCAATTAAATAATTAAATCAATAATTATTACATAAGTAATTAGATTATTTATTAGATTAATAACTGTTGAATGATTAAAAAGAATAAATTCATTGCTGGGTTGACTATATATATGTATGTATAAGTTTATGTATATGTATATGTATATGTATATGTATATGTATTTGTGTCTATATGCACACACATATTATTAGAAGGTCAACACGCAAACACTCAGGGGATAGTAGAACAGTTGGAGTCTTGCCCTTAGTACCCAACCTGACTTTACAAATAGGATTTGGGAAGCTAAGTCCAGAATATGTGCTACACTTTCAATTAAATTCACTTATTTGCCCCCCTAACTAGGATATCAGAGTGAATTGAAATGAAAGTTTCTTTATTATTGAAGGTGACCACACTTTCCTCAGCTGCCTTTGAACAAATGAAATAAAAACAGAAAAGTAAAATTTTTGGTTTGATTGCAGTTTTATCTTAATTCCAGCCTTTAGAACAGAGGTTCTTAAAATTCTGTTTGCTATGGTATCCTTTGGCAGTTTGCCAAGTGAAGTCTATGTACCTTTTTTCAAAATTATATTTTAATGTATATATTAGAATACATAAAATTATAAAGGATTACAACTCTCTAGAAATCTAGTGAAATTTTTTTCAATTTGATGGATCCAGATAAGGGACCTCTATTTTAGAGATTAAGTGAACCAACATTAATGAAAAACGTTAAGTTTTGGTATAGTTACACACTCTCCTGGCAGGATATAGAGAGAAGGAATTAGAAGAGGAAAGATGTATCTCCATAATTGTTCTCAGCAAATAGAAAGCTACAATCTTTCCTGCAGTGGCCTCAGGTGGCTTCCACATGGTAAAGCACTCATGTCTTGTCCCCTACTTCCCTTTTAGGATAGTTGAAGCAGGGACAGCATAAGTAACATTGGTGATAACATATCCAGAAACTCTGCCAGACCTCTCAAGCTTTAACCTATGCTTAGGCCCATAGCTGAAGCCCTTAGTCATAGAAGAAGATTAATAATGGGGGAATGGCAGCAGTCTTTGTACCTCCACCCTGCCTGAAATGATATGAATCTCCTTTCTAGTAGCTGCATGCAACTTGGGCTCCTCACTACTATAGTTTCCCCATCTCTCCATTTCTGTTTCCCTTTTTCTCTTTCCTCTCTCTTCCCCTCCCTTCTTTATCATTTTTGGGGACAAGAAATTTCTTTCTTTTTCTCTTTATCTTAAGGAGGGACTGAATTTCCAGCCCTAGTTAGTCTCACTCTTTAAGCAGACAAACATTAATGTACCTTTGCTACTTCCACTGGACCAAACACCTCCATAGCTATCCCTGCTGTTCCCACCTCAGTCACCACAATTGGGAATAGGGTGGGGTAAAGGGAAGTGTGTTACACCAAGCAGAAGTCATCTTGGACCAATTTAGGAGAGACTGTGTCTTCCTGAGAGCACCAGATTTACTAGGGACACCTTAGAACTAACCTCATCAGAAGAGTCTTATCCAAAAACCTACCCCTAAGGGCCTAAGGAGGTTAGCTAAGGAAATTACCTAACCTTACCAACAGGCACTTTGCTTACTCAGAGTTCACTATTAATGACTGCCAAGGGGGTATACATTGTTACATCTTCCCCTTTTGTGCCCAAAGCCCAGAAATAACTCATTGGGAACAACAGTGGCCTTTCCCTCACATGTTACAAGGCAAAGTCCTATATTGTTTCAGATGCTGGGAAAGGCGGCGGCTCTCAGCTCCCAGTTCCAAGGCCAAATGCATAGAAGCTAGATCTGCTCCTATCACATACCTCAGGAAGAAAGAAGAGGAAGGAGGTGACCAACTTTCTCCACTCCTTGAGTCTTCAAAAGATAATGGAAAAATGACTCCTTATTGGAAGCTTTCACTCATTTAGCTCAGAACTTAAATATTTAGCATTAGCTCTATTCAGAGTATAATTCAAATAGTCTTTGTTACATATGGTCTTTTCTGATCCCTCTCCTTCCAATTAATGCTTCTGTTCCCAAAATATCTGCATTGTACATATTGTGCATTTATATGTTTATAGTATTTCACCCCACTAAAATGTAAACTTTGAGGAGTGGGGCTCTTTTTTATCTTTTTTATCATATAGTATTTGGCATAAATGAATGCTTTATATAGATGCTTACAAAATTAAATGAATTTGTTCATGTGAGTTTTTACAAGCCTTTCACCCAGAAACCCATCCTTTGTTAAGGAAGGAACTCCTGCTTCTAAAATATTGCTCTGTCTCTTCCTACTGGGCTTCCAATTTAACAGTTGGGAACATTGAAAGTTTGGTTTCCCTCTAACTAGGAGGGCTACTTCTGCTGGCAGTTTAAGATAACTAAGAGTGATCATGCTATCTCCTTCCAGCTCAGACTCAGGGAATGTGAACAGATATGATTTTGATTGAAAGCCAGACATTTAAGGATGAAGAGCAGAATAGTATAGTTTGAATGCTAGACCTTATTGACTCATCCTGGTCTTAGAATGACAATTAGCTAGTTTCTTTTTTTTTTCAGTTCATGTCAATTTCACATCTTCTAACTTCATGTAGCACTGTATGAACACTAATTCATGGAATACTAACAATCTTATGGTAAGCTAGGTGGTAAGTATTTTATTCACATTTTGAAATAGGAGATTTGAGATTCAGAGAAGAGAAATTACTTACCCAAGAACATGCAGGTAATTAAGTCCCAGAGATAAGATTTGAATTAAATCCCAATCCAGTGTTCTTTCCACTAAGTTGTATTCATCTTACAAAAACAAAGCAAATAAAGAATATACATGTTCAATCAAAGTAAACTTTCCAAAAATTTTGGGGCTCAGTCATTAGCCAGATATAGGGGACAGGATAGGAGTGACAACTCAGGATATGCTAATGAGAGCTATGAATAAAGTTTGGGACACTAGGGAAGGGAATGTATTACTATAATGGTAGATTGAGAGCCATGGCTAGATATATTCTAAAGTTTATATGTGAAATTGCAAATAATAGCCCTTAGTCTACCTATAGCAGATGGAGGAGTTTACCTAACTAATAAATTAGTGAAATGGTACAGGGATAGTGTACAAGGCTAGGAATTAAGAAGATATAGAGCTGAGTTCAAATTTGGCCTCAGATACTAGCTGTGTGACTCTGGACAAGTCATTTAATTCTGTTTGTCTCATTTATAAAGTGTTTCCTCATGTATAAAGTGAACTGGAAAAGGAAATGACAAACTACTCTAGCATCTTTGCCAAGAAAACCCCAAATTGGGTCACAAAGAGTCAGACATGACTGAACAATATGAATAGCAACACCTAACAATGTGTTTATTTCTCTAACAGAGGTTTTTTTCCTTTTTTTTTTCTGCTCCTAAAGGATACCCCATTGTGTTCACTTTATCATATACATATTTATTAAACACAGGATATGGAAAATCTCCTTTTCACTTGTGTTTATTTGATCCATTAACTGACAGCATGTGGTTACTTCTGTAGCCTCATAGCAACTGAAAAATTTTTCAGAAATCTGTCTTTATGAAGTTAGGTTTTCCACTACTGAGAAACATCTTTATGTTAAAGATTTATTTACAAGAAGTTGCTGTTTCCACTTGCTGGAGCAACTCTTAAACATTTAAAAAGTTGTTTTTTTCCAACCACTAAGTAGATCTAAACATTAAGCATTTAAGTTGGTTTTTTAGCTCCTGGAATGTTAGTAAGTTGTGTTGGGATAAAACAGAAAAGTAGAAAAGCTTCTCCTTCCATTTAATCACTTGTAATGTATTTGTGAATGTCTGTGTGTATATATGCACACACAGACACAGACATACACACATATTTATATATATCCACATGCCTATGCATATATATTCATGTATATATTCAAATAGCTCATGGTGCAATATTTTTTGTTTCATTCTCATAAGCATAGGGCTATGTTGACTGAAAGTTGTCTTGCTTTTACTGGTTGCTCCTTTCAGCTTCTATTTCACAAGTTAGGGCTCTCTACCCTCACTAAATGAAGTGTGTCTGCTTCATAGAGGACGAAGACCTGATAACTTCTTTTGAGAATAGATTCAGCAAACTGGACCCTTTCTTAAATTGCCTTTTCACTTGAAAAGGTGCATAAGAAAACAAATTCAAGGATACTCTTACAAGTCTATTCAATACAAACAAAACCAGTTGACAGAGCAAAGAAATTAGAGAGTGGAAGGGGCAATTACATTGAATATTTTCTCTTCTAGTTTCCTTCCCTGAGTCTGTTTCACTATGAGTCTGGTCACCTAATAATAAAAGAAAAAATTAATAATTCCTTATGCCTATCAGTATCTGCTCCCTTCAAACAAGATAACCTAATAAGAAAGAATACATGTTGAAACTTGGAGATCAAGAATTAATTTGATTCCCTACTCTCCTGTTTACTAGCTATGTGATCATGGAAAGATCAGGCACTTAATCTTTTTGTGAGGCTCATTTGTTCTTTTACAAAATAAGACTTATGATGATTGAGTTATTTACCTTGTGGGAAAAAGGAAAAGCATTGCTAAATAGTACAGATAGAGCATAGGGCCTGAAATTAGTAAGACAAGTTCAAATTTGTCTTCAGATGTCTACTATCTATCTAGGTCAGTAACCTGTTTGTCTCAGTTTCTTCATCTATAAAATAAAGATAATAAAATATCCTACCTCCCATGATTGTTGTAAGTATCAAATGAGACAAAAATTATAAAATGTTTAGTACAATACCTGGGCACTACATGAATGTTAGCTATTATTATTGTAATAAGTTTACATTCAAGAAGAGACTTTTTTTATTTCTATTTGTATTCTTGTACTCCTAATCTCCTAAAAGTCCCTGGCACATATTAGGTGCTTCACAATTAATTTTTGATTAATATATTGTAGATAGTCCCCAAATTTAGATAAATCTTAAATGAGGAATCTAGTACTTCTGTAATATAGGGCTATATATAAAAAATATAAAGTTCTAATCTTTTCAGGGTTAGATAGCATATCACAGTATTCTGAATGTCTTCTAACTGCCTTTCTTATAGACTATTACAGCTCACATCAGTTTTTCTTGCACCAGTCTGTTTCATATGTGAACCTTATTGATTTCTAATTGCTAACAACTCTTTTTTTCTTCTTTTCTAGATTTGGTTTCCTCAAATAGCAGTTTAATCTGATACACAAACCTCATAATATTTTTAACAAAGAACCATAGCATAAGATGATTTAATTAATGGAATTAAAATTGAAAGGGACTTCAGATTATCTGATCCAACCTTTTCTTTTTAACAGCTATCTAAGCAAACTAGTAACAGCTGGGTAGAATATTGAATAGAATGCTAGATCTGCATGAAAACTCCATTTCCTGAGTTCAAGTCTATTCTCAAACACTTACTAGCTGTGTGATGCTAGGCAAGTCACTTAATCCTGTTTGTCTCTGTTTCCTCATCTGTAAAATGGGTTGGAGAAGGTATATATATATATATATATATATATATATACAGAGAGAGAGAGAGAGAGAGAGAGAGAGAAGGCCACTACTGAACTGATAGTAGGTATTCACTAAGATGATCTCAGCTAATCTATTTATGTCTGGGCCTGGATACAAGAATAGAGCATCAATCATTTGGTTCCTATATAGAAGAATTAAGACATATTAACATCAACAATTATCAGTAAGATTTTGTATTTCTGATCTTAATCATGGGAACAAGTTCAGGGAGATAAGAAAATAATATGGATGTTCAACATTTAGCAATAAAAACCTTTTGCGTTTATTGTGTCACAACTTGTAATTATAATATTAGCAATGTGACAGTAAAGTACAAAATTGCAATGAATCATGGAATTTCATGAACGAAATTCAGAGGCCATCTAGTTCCATTTGTATGTAAAAAGAAATCTCTTGATCTTCTGGGGGCAAGGATAAGATGGCAGAGATAACACAAGATTCTTTCTGACCTTCTCCTACCACCCTCACAATAATTATGAAATCTGGCCTCTGAATTAGCTCTGGCCTGGCAGAACCCACAAATATTGGGAGTGCAACAAATTATCACCAGAAGATAATTTCAAAGATTGCCAGAAATGATCTCTCAATCAGAAATGGGAGGGAGGAAACCTACCACAAACATCTGAGAACAATTGCCAGCATAGACAGCACAGAGTCCCTGGCTAGTGCAGACTCCATGGATGGTGCAGATTCTGCATGGCAAAGAACCTATGGGGAGGAATCTACAGGAATCTACAGCAGTGTTGTCCACTCTGTCCTGGTTGCAAGCCAGTAGATTCAGCAGAGATGTTATAAAACATCCAACACAAACACAAAACATCAATAATGAACTCCAAAATGCCAGAATTTCACGGGACCTGGCCATGCCCATCCAGCACCAGGAGTGAATCAGCAACAGCTTGAAAAACCTCTCCAGCCCTAAAAACAAACCTTAACTTTAAAAACAAATGAGTAAAAAAAGTAAAGAGGACTCTGATGATAGCTTTTATGGAGGAAGAGAAGAACAGATTGCAAACCCTGAGGATACTGAAGGCAGATTATGTCCAGATGAAGACCCAAAAGGCTATATAACCTGGTTATATCACACAAAGATCTCCTAGAAGAAATTTAAAAGGATATTAAAAGAAAACTAGAAGAAAAATGGGGAAAGGGAATGAAAAATTTGCAAGAGAGTTTGGAAAAGGCATATAACTCATAGAAAGATAGATTGATAAAATGAAAAAGAAAACAACTCCCAGAAAAAACAGAATTTGTGAAACAGAAAAGAAAAAAACTCTTTAAAAACAGAATTTGTGAAATGGAAAAAAATTCCATAGAACAAAACAACTCATTTAAAAATTCAATTGGACAAATACAAAAAAGTTAAAAAAAAAAAAAAGGAAATGAGAAAATAATTCACTAAAATACAGAATTGAAAAAAATGAAAATGAATGAGTTAATGAGAAAACAAGAATCAGTCAAGCAAAATAAAAAAAATGAAAAAAAATCATGTAGAAAAAAAAGAAAAAAAAACTTAATTGGGAAAACAACTGACCTGCAAAATAAATCTAAGAAAGACAATATAAGGACAATTGGATTCCCTGAAATACATGATGAACAAAGAGCCTAGATTCAGGAAATCATTAAAGAGAACTGCCCAGATATTGTAAAATCAGAAGGTAAAATGACCATTGAAAAAATTCAATAAATGCCTCCTGAAAGAGACCCCCAAATTAAAACAAAAAGGAATATCATTTCTATATTTAATAACTATCATACCAAGGAAAAAATATTATAAGCAGCCAGAAAAAAAATGTTCAAACTTAGGAGCCACAATAAGAATTACTCAGGACCCAGCAGCTTCCACTTTAAAGGATCAAAAGGCTGGGAATCTGATATTCTGAAAGGCAAAACAACTTAGAATGCAGCCAAAAATAAATTATCCTCCTAAACTGAGCATTTTCTTTGAGAGAAGAAATGGACATTCAATAAAACTGGTAAATTCCATGTATTTATGATGAAAAGACCATACCTAAACAAAAAAAAATTGACCCCAAAATATAGAATTCAAGAGAAGCATAAAAAGGTAAAAAGAAAAAAAAAAATAACTCTTGAGAACTGCATTTCTGTTATGGGTATATAGAGAGAGTACATGTATAATCTGATTTTATTGTTATAATATACAAATAAAATAAGATGGAAAGGGGAATGTAAGGAAAAAAAAGGGGAAAATGGAAGTAAAATGGGGGAAATTACATCTCATGGAGAGGCAAATAAACTATATTATAGTTGAGGGAAAGGAAGGAGGGTGACGATTATTGTGTGAATCTTGCTCTCATCAGATTTGGCCCTAAGGTAGAATAATAGAAATATTTGGTTTCACCGAGAAACATTTCTCATCTTATAGAAAAGTGGGAGGGAAAAGGGGAAAAGGAAAGGGGTAAGCTAAATAGAAGGGAAAAGAGAAATAGTAGGGGAAAGGTGTAAGAAAGAGGAAGGGTTTCTAATGGGGGAGGACTGCTTGAAGCAAGGAGTTCCCATAAGTAAAATAGTAGGGAGGAAGGAAAGGAGAAAATGAAAGAGAAAAATATATTTTGAGGTTAATAAGAGGAAAGGAAATATAGAATTAATAGTTTTAACTGTACATGCGAATGGCGTGAACTCTTCCATAAAGTGTAAGTAGATAACAGACTGGATTTTCTTTTCTTTTTTTTTTTTTTTTTTTTTGCATGAGTAAAATTTTTTAAATAACATTACTTTATCCCTTGTATTCATTTTTCCAAATTTTCCCCTCCCTCCCTCTACTCCCTCCCCTAGATGACAGGCAATCCCATACATTTTACATGTATTACAGTATAACCTAGATACAATATATGTGTGTAAATCAAATTTTCTTGTGGTAGCAGACTGGATTAAAAGCCAGAATACACCAATATGTTGTTTACAAGAAACATATTTAAAGCAGAGTGATTCAAATGGAGTGAAGGTGAAAGGGTGTAGCAGAATCTATTATGATTCAGGTGAAGTAAAAAAAAAAAAAAAAAGGGAGGGGTAGTCATCCTGATTTCAGATTAAGCAAAAGCAAAAATTGATCTAATTAAAAGACAGAAGAAAGGAAACTATATTTTGCTAAAGGATACCATAAATAATGAAACAATATCAATATTAAACATATATGCACCGAGTGGTGTAGCAGCCAAATTACTAAAGGAGAAGTTAAGAGAGTTGCAAGAAGCAATAGATAGCAAAACTATAATAGTGAAAGATCTCAACCTTGCTCTCTCAAAACTAGATAAATCAAACCACAAAATAAATAATAAAGAAGTTAAAGAGGTAAATAGAATACTAGAAAAACTAGATATGACAGATCTTTGGAGAAAATTTAATCGAGACAGAAAGTCCATTTTCTTCTCGGCAGTTCATGGAACCTATACAAAAATTGACCATATATTAGGACATAAAACCTAAAAATCAAATGCAGAAAGGCAGATGTAGTAAGTACATTTTTATCAGATCATGATGCAATAAAATTATATTTAATAAAAGGCCAGGGGAAAATAGACAAAAAAAGAAATTGGAAACTAAATAATCTCAACCTAAAGAATGAATGGGTGAAACAGCCAATTATAGACCCAATCAGTAATTTCATCCAAGAGAATGACAATAATGAGACAACATACCAAAATTTGTGGGATGCATCCAAAGTGGTAAAAAAAAAAAAAAATATATATATATATATATATGTATATATATATATATATACTTGCTTACTTGAATAAAATAGAAGAAAAGAACAATAAATTGGACTTGTAATTTAAAAAATCTCCAGGAGAGGGGCAGAACCAAGATGGAGGAGAAGATACACGCGATTTTGTAAGCTCCCTTCTTCCCTCATTATCAATTAGTTAAATAAGCCTCAAAAATAACTCTGGACTGATAGAAACCACAAGGATTGGAAGTACGACTTACCAGCTGAAGAGAATCTGGAGTTTCAACAGAAAAGCTCGGTTCCCCGGGGGGGTAGAAAAAATGCCAGCACAGATGGTTAGGTGCTAGCATACTGCGCCGATAGAGCTGGGGAGAACTCTGGGATCAGAGAAGCCACTGAGATAGAAGAATCTGGCACAGGCTGTTAGCTCTTCTCTGCTTATAAAACAGCCTTTCAGAAGAGAAATCAAGCCACTTTAAAATATAAAGCCAGATACTAGAACCACCCCAATCCGGAAGTGACCTAACAGATCTCAGCACAGCTGTGCAGCCACTTTCTGCTGTCTGGACTTCACCTTGGGGTAGTTAAGAGCTTGAATAGCAGGGACGCAGCCTGAGGCAACATCTAATCCACATAGTGCCTGGCTTGGCCGGAGGCTGTGGAACTCAGCCGCAGAAGTCCCAGAGAAGCGGAACCTTTGAAATAGGGACCACAGTTTCTGGGCAGACACTTCCAGTTTGAGCGCAGCGGTTTTTCACATCAGCTGCTGACATCCACGCCCCAAGGACGCATTGGCTGGGCTTTGTGTCGCCTTTACTGTTCAGTCTTAAACCTCAGAGAAGTCTCTAGGACACACAGCGGGATCCTTCACTGGCAACCCTCACAGCGCAGTCATACTAATCACCTCTGAGGCACTTCCATGGAGGGGGATGGGAACTTTCTCCCAGAGATATCTCTTAGATCAGGCACAGGGGCCAATGCATCCATCCAGTCTAGAAGGAAGCTGGTAAAGAAATAAATAAATAAACTACTTACCCCAAGGGCAGACCCAAAAAGATTTTTTAACCATGAGTAAAAAGCTAAAGAGAACTATTGATTCCTTCTACACAGAGAAAGAGAGGGTATCCACCCTGAGGAAGTTAACAGCAGAGAGTCAGCAGATTACACTCTAAAGGGGAAGGATACCTGCCCTCCATCACATAACTCTCTCCTAGAAGAGACTATTAGAAAGTTAAGAGAGTTTGAAGAAAAATGGGGAAAGGAAAGAAAAGCTATGATAGAGAATAACAACGTCCTGAAATTTGAGTTGGAAAAAATAAAAAATTCACAGAAGATGCAGGGAAACAAAATTTGTGAATTAGAAAAGGTTCTTCTCTATGTTGAAGATATCCACTTCCATCAGCATACATCCTCGTACAGTATCATTGTTGAAGTGTATAATGATCTTCTGGTTCTGCTCGTTTCACTTAGCATCATTTGATGTAAGTCTCTCCAAGCCTCTCTGTATTTCTCCTGTTGGTCATTTCTTACAGAACAATAATATTCCATAACATTCATATACCATAATTTACCCAACCATTCTCTAATTGATGGACATCCATTCATCTTCCAGCTTCTAGCCACTATGAAAAGGGCTGCCACAAACATTTTGGCACATACAGGTCCCTTTCCCTTCTTTAGTATTTCCTTGGGATATAAGCCCAGTAGTAGTATAATTTTGATTATCTTATGTTAAAAAGTTTCTGTAAAAACAAAATTAATACAGACAAGATTAGAAGGGAAGCAATAATCTGAGAAAAAAATTTTTAATATCCAAAAGATCTGACAAAGGCCTTGTTTCTAAAATATATAGCGAACTGACTTGCATTTTGTTTTCTTTCTCAGTTTTCCTTTTTCTTTCTTCTTGATCTGATTTTTCTTATGCAACAAGATAACTGTATAAATATGTATACATATATTAGATCAAACATGTATTTCAACATATTTAACATGTATTGGACTACTTGCCAGCTAGGTGAGGGGATGGGGGGAAAGGAGGGGAAATTTTGCAACAAAAGGTTATGTAAGGGTCAATGTGGGAAAAATTATCCATGCATATGCTTTTTAAGTAAAGAGCTTTAATAAAAAAAATGTCTTCTTTGCTCTCTTTCAGGAGTTGTCCAGCCCACTTCCTAAATAGGCAGCTCAATTTGCTTGCAAAAAGTTCTAATGACTGGAAGTTTTCTTTGCATCAAATATTATTTTACTTCTTTGTAGCTTCTACTACTTGCTCCTTATTCTTCCTTGTAGTATACAATAATATTTCTAATTTTTCTTCTGTGTGAAATTTGATGTTATTGTCTTAGAGAGCTCTTGGGTAGCATATTTAAATAAAGCAACATAGGAGAATAAGTAAATAATAATGATCGATCCTTTTAGAATGTTCTGAGGATTACAAATACAGTCGATTCATAAATTGAAAGTCAGTTTGGGTAAGACCTGCCTTTGACAGAACCACCTGTTTTTACAGATGGGAAATATGAAGCTCTGAGAATTTAAATGATTGACCTAGGATCATACTATTAGTAAGAGTCAATTTTTTACAATGGTCTCTTTACTCCAATTTCAATATAATCTGTGACCTGATATTTCTCTGAAGAGGGAAAGTATAGAACAAATTGTAGTAGCTTAATAAATAAGTGACTAAATTATCTTTTGAAAATCATACTTACTTCCAAAATGTTTCAGATCTCTTCAATTCTTTGTGGTCACAAATATACTGGAAATCCTTTATTGTGCTGATGTCAAGGAGGCAATATATTATGTGATAACAAGATAAACATAATATCAGGTTATTTTAGGTAGTTGTTATATTAGGGAATAGGACTTGATATGTGGCATATCTGAGCTATTAAATGTCTAGACATGTTATAAAGAAGACTGATTATGTTAGTGTTTCAGTTTTGTAGGTAGAGGAATTGAAGATACTTGCCATTGAAATGACTTTCATAAATTCCCACAGGGCAGTGTAAATCTAGATTGAAAACTCAGGTTCTATGATGCTTGGTTTTCTGCAAAAATTATGCTTTAATCTCTCTCTCTCTCTCTCTCTCTCTCTCTCTCTCTCTCTCTCTCTCTCTCCCTCTCTCTCTCTCTCTGTATGTATGTATGTGTGTGTGTAAATATATATATATATATATATATATATATATATATATATATATATATATATACACATATATATGTATATATACATACATGTATACATACATATATATATGTCTTTTTCTCTGTTTCTGTCTCTCTGTCTTTCTCTGTCTCTGTCTCTGTCTCTGTCTCTCTCTCTGTGTGTATGTGTGTGTGTGTGTGTATATATATATATATTTGTCTTCTCTCTCTTTCTCTCTCTCTCTGTCTCTCTGTCTCTGTGTGTGTGTGTGTGTGTGTGTGTGTGTGTGTGTGTATCTGTCTCTTTTTCTCCTCAGAGGATTGAACTGAAATGCTTGGTGTGTCTTTGGATATGAGGCTGGGGAGAAAGGGAGAAATTGATTAATCTATTTTCCTCCTTGGTGTTCTTCCTTTATCATTTTGCATGCTCCTGTTCCATACTTTGTCCCCTAAGGAATATATATTTAGAAGAGAAACCTGTAGGTAATTAACATCTTACTAGTCCAGCATGTCTGTCATTCCTCTGATAAAATGTATTGGGTGTGGTTTCTTGACATGCAGTTGATAAAATGGACTAGTTGTACTCCATTTAATTTGACTTTCCATTAGTTGTTTTTTTTTTTTTTTCCAGTAAGAATGTCTTAATGGCCAAGTAATGCAGCTTCTGTTTTCAATCATGGGGGACATTTCTATGCATTTATTTTTTACATTTTCCAATAAGAAACATACTTTGACTTTTTAAAATTAGAAGCATGGTATGAAAGGGTGGGTGATACATGGAAGAAAAACTTGTCTGCTGGCTTAGATTAGTAAAAAAGTGTCTTAAGAATTCTTTTTCTCTTGGAATTTTCAAATGGTTCACTAACCCAGGGACACAGTCTTACTCATGTATATCATTCCATTAGTTGTCATGAAGGTCTAATAATGCATGGTTAGTGAAGTAGGGGGCCTGCTTTAATTGATCTATGCATGTAGAAATAGTAGGTCATTTGGCCCAGATTTCATTCTCAAAAATAAACAAAACTCTGGATGTTCTCAAGTGAGCAATGTATCATAAATCTTGTCTTCTAAAATATAAATGTTGAGATTTGTTTTATATAGTACTCAGCAGAGAGGCATGGTCATAGGATAGATTGAGAACCACTTTAGGAAAAGGAAAAGCTACATTAATACACTGCCTTTGACTCATATAAGTCAAATGACTGTGATCAAATTACTTAATCCCTTTCTCCAGATTATTCTCGAATGCTATAATTTACAGGTAAATTACTGACTTGTACTGATGGAGAAAGTTGAAGTACTTGAATTTCATAAATGATAGAAATTATAGATCTGGATTTTAGTTTTCTTTCTATTCTTTTTCTTAAAGAGATAGAATTAAGAAATGAAACAGTTTTAGAATGGCTAGGCCACTGTCTCCAACCCCAAATCACATAAATTTGGAAAAAGTTAAGTAACTTCCCTGAGTTATTTTATAATATGAGTAATAATATATTCAACTATTATGCACCCTGGTAAATTTTACCTATTGATAGAACCATCATCATAAGTGAGAGATATAATATAGTTTCCCATGCTTAGGTAGGTAGAAATATTCTATGGCATCCTACTTCTTGTTTGCAACCATCTTAACAGTAGGTTTTGGATAGATTTAGTTTTTATGTTATTTTGTGCCATATTTACTGACCTTAAGGAGAAAAAAGTTTGTTATGTGTAAGTTGAATGCTGTTTTACTTTAAAAGGTTCTTAATAACTTTATTTTTTCTAAAATATTTTATTTCATTAAATATTTCCCAATTACATGTACGTTTATTTAACATTCATTTTTAAAAATTTTGAATTCCAAATTCTCTTCCTAAGTTCCATTTTTCCACCACTCTTGAGAAAGTAAGAAATTTATTGTCAATTATACATACACATATGAAGTCACATGAAACATATTTGGATATTTGGTTATTTGCTATGTTGCAAAAGAAATATCTCTCTCTCTCTCACACATACACACACACAATCACACACACACAGACACACACACACACACAGACACACACACACACATATATATATATATATATATATATATATATATATATATATATATACAGAGAGAGAGAGAGAGAGAGAGAGAGAGAGAGAGAGAGAGAGAGAGAGAGAGAGAGAGAGAGAGAGAGAGAGAGGAAAAACAAAACAACCAAGAAAAATTTAGAAAAAACAGTATGCATCAATCTGCAATCAGAGTTCATCAATTCTCTCTCTGGAAGTGGATGAAAGTTTTCATTATGGATCTTTTTCAACTATTTTGGATTATTGTGTAAATCAGAATAGCTAAGACTTTCTCAGATGGTCATCCTTACAACACTACTTTTATTATATACAATGTTTTTCTGGTTCTTCTCACTTCACTTTGCATGAGTTTAAATGTCTGCCCAAGTGTTTCTGAAAGGATCCTACTTGTTATTTCTTAGAGAATAGAATGACAGTGTCCTATGAAAATTATATACCATAACTCATTCCTAAATTGATGGGGATCACTTCAATTTCTAATTCTTTGCCACCACAAAAAAGCAACACCAATGGCTATACATAATTTTATATAAACAAATAATTTTTGCTCTTTTAAATTCTCCTTGGGAGTAAGATCAGGAGTGAAACAAGGTTGCCCACTATCACCATTACTATTCAATATAGTACTAGAAACGCTAGCCTCGGCAATAAGAGCCGAGAAAGAGATTCAAGGAATTAGAGTAGGAAATGAGGAAATTAAACTATCACTTTTTGCAGATGACATGATGGTATACTTAGAGAACCCCAAAGACTCTGCTAAAAAGCTGCTAGAAATAATTCAAAATTTCAGCAAAGTGGCAGGATACAAAATAAATCCACATAAAACCTCGGCATTTTTATATATCACTAACAAAATGCAACAGCAAGAGATACAAAGAGAAATTCCATTCCAAACAAATGTTGAGAGTATAAAGTATATGGGAATCCATCTACCAAAGAAAAGTCAGAAATTATATGAGAAAAATTACAAAACACTTGCCACAAAAATAAAATCAGATTTAAATAATTGGAAAGACATTCAGTGCTCTTGAATAGGCCGAGCGAATATAATAAAGATGACAATACTCCCCAAACTAATCTATTTATTTAGTGCTATACCAATCAGACTCCCA